>NC_056436.1:33395325-33742825 GCF_018296145.1 Oncorhynchus tshawytscha | reverse complement strand
AATCCTTCTACTTATTGACACATTCATGTGTCTTGAAAATAAAGACAGTATTCCAACATAACAGAAGTAGACGTTATAAAAGGAGTGTTTGTGGTCGCGGCAGCATTGCGTAGCCAACCACCACTCAATAAGACATTTCTCTATCCCCTTCCTTTCAATTCATGCTTCTTTTTTTGGATTGAACCCTTATCTTAGTCAGGCCTGCTAAGCCTAGAGGAGGCTGTTCGGCCAGTGTATGACTGAGAAGCAGGGACATCTGTTTTGTGCACAGAGAAGTCAGAACGACTGACAGTTCAACCTCAGAGCCTCTCAGTCCCTCTGTTCCAAACACTTTGGAAATGTTGGAATGACAATAGAAAAATAATAGTGATTAACAGACCAGAGCGAAAATAGAAATGGATGATTTCATTTGTTTTGCTCGAGCCCAACCACATGGTTTATCAGAAATGAAATCTAACTTTGATCCATGCAGTCTTACATTTTCACCCTTTCTGTCACAGCCATTGCTGGAAGAAGACCAAGGTGCAGCGTGGTGAGCGTACATTTTCCCTTTTTATTTCAAAATGTCACCAACAAAACAACAAACGAAAAAACAACCATGAAGCTTACAGGGCTATAGTGCCACAAACAAAGTTAACTACCCACAAAGACAGGTGGGAAAAAGGGCTGCCTAAGTATGGTTCCCAATCAGAGACAACGATAGACAGCTGTCCCTGATTTGAGAACCATACCTGGCCAAAACAAAGAAATATAAAACATAGAAAATAGAACATAGAATGCCCACCCCACATCACACCCTGACCTAACCAAATAGAGTAATAAAACGGATCTCTATGGTCAGGGCGTGACACTTTCACCCTTTCCAGATCACCCGCTCCCCTGCTGACGTCTCTATGCCCGAGCAGGTATTGTTTTTTCATCTATTTTTACAACTGCTCTTTGGGTCCATGGCCAGTCAATGGCTGTGTGAGAGGGAAGAACATTCTGGCCCCCACACGAAGTTCAATGCCTTCCCAGGGTCGACTACAGGTGCTTTGTTACAGGAGCTTCCCACTGTAGTGAGGTCGAAAGGAGCTGTAATGGTTCCTGCCATGCCATCACTCTAAACGACAACACCAGATGCTGCTTTTGTTCATCATTTTATCGGGGGTTCATATTCAGTATGTATAAAACTATTCAAAATACATAGTGTGAGCTCATCTCTCTCAAATCTGTTTTGACCCAATGTATACAATTCTGCAACTTCCCTCTCTCTGGAGCCTACAGTGGATACTGCATTTCCCCTAATGTGCATTCTCTACTGGTGTCTTACAGACGTTAATTAATTATTTGCCAGATTATTTGAGTTAATTGCACAGCGGCCTGGCAATCTCCTGAACCACCTAAGCATCGGCTCCCCTGGGGACCCTTTCCATGTCCGTCAGCCAATCAGAAGGGGTTCCGTATCACTGCTGGCGGTCCACTCCGCGATCCAAAGGCTGTTCTGGACAAGTAGTTGCTTATTCCTCAGGAGAGACCCAATGTCCTCACTGGGACTGTTAAACTTCTGAAGTGGAGCGAGGTTCTGTGCCTTTGCAGACACAACTATGTGGGTTCCTAGTATCTGTTTAAACAGCAGGTAGCCTTAACGCTCCTCTGTTTGTATCCATGGTTTCCTTCTCCAGTTGGGGGATTTTCCCATAGTATCCATCTCACTAAAGGGCCTGGAAATATGTCTGGTTTTTAGGAGGCAGGCTGATGGAAATATAAACACACCTTTGAAAATCGTAAAATCCATATGAAGACAGTAACAATATGTGAAACAAATGTATTATATGGAGGAATGATCGAAGATAAGCAGAAAACAAGAGGGTTTATTTGCTAAGGAATACTTATCATTCCATTCACACTGGAAGGTGGTAATTTCTGAGCCTGTTTTAAGCATAATTTACAAACTGACCCTAACCCTACTCTAGCTTCATGTCCACAACCCAGCTCAACTCTAACCCTAGCCTCAACCCCATCTATAACCCTAACTCTAGCCCTAGCCTCAACCCCATCTATAACCCTAACTCTAGCCCTAGCCTCAACCCCATCTATAACCCTAACTCTAGCCCTAGCCTCAACCTCATCTATAACCCTAACTCTAGCCCTAGCCTCAACCCCATCTATAACCCTAACTCTAACTCTAGCCCTAGCCTCAACCCCATCTATAACCCTAACTCTAACTCTAGCCCTAGCCTCAACTCCATCTATAACCCTAACTCTAACTCTAGCCCTAGCCTCAACTCCATCTATAACCCTAACTCTAGCCCTAGCCTCAACCCCATCTATAACCCTAACTCTAGCCCTAGCCTCAACCCCATCTATAACCCTAACTCTAGCCCTAGCCTCAACCCCATCTATAACCCTAACTCTAGCCCTAGCCTCAACTCCATCTATAACTCTAACTCTAGCCCTAGCCTCAACCCCATCTATAACCCTAACTCTAACTCTAGCCCTAGCCTCAACTCCATCTATAATCCTAACTCTAGCCCTAGCCCTAACTTACACTATTAGGTTCTAGATACTTGTATGGTTACAGTATGGTAGATTCTGATTTGTACTTAAACCACTTTTGGCAGCAGGTCAAACAGTTTTAAAAGCAGTTATTGATTATTAATTAATAGAAGAACATTCTTTATAAATGTAGCTTTTTACTGCATTACAGTATTGTAAAGGACAATAAGGTACCACAGAGAATGGATGGATCTAATATCCATCAGTACAGTGAAATACACAGAGGAAGACCTGTTCCTACTCTTATTTGATCCACGTCTGGAAATAAATGTGAACTGACTTTGTAACATCTCAGCAGTAGCCATTTTATGAGTAACAATGAAGTTAACTGAAATTCCTCCTTGTTTAACGTCCCCCTGTATGTAAGAATAGCACATACAGGGCTTTCCTCACTTCCCTATCTATCTGGTCAGGGTTAACATGAGCTTTGGAGAGCCCATGCGACCTGGGAGAGATGGAGTGTGGACGCTCAGGCAGTCCAGCGGGTTCCTTCCTCTCCTCTCCTCTGGCAAGGTAACTTGGCGGCTTCTATTGTAACGCATGTCAACACCACTGACAGCAAAAAGCACTTAGGGCCCTGGAGATCACTTTACCATTCCTCAAGTAAGACATGGGGAGGAGGGGCGGGTGGTGCCCGGTTGAGGTGAAGTGTCAACTTCAACCCAGTAGGTGGCAGTGGAGGTGCTGTGTTAAGCCACGTGAAGATGGCAAGTGTCTCAAGGAGAGTGTTTTACTGTCTGTGTCCCGTATCTCTGATGATATAATAGAATTCACACTGACCGTAAATGGTCATTTATGGTGAGAATATGGAGCTTGTAATTTTACGACTCCACAGAAACCTACTGCATGCCCTTCAATTTCATCCCAATAATGTATTTTTTTCTAGCAAAACAACAGGCCCTTTTATAAACAGCGGGATGGCACTGACATCCCCAATGCTAAACTTTTACATAGCCTTCAATCTGTGAAGCCTCCTATACATTTACAACAAGTACAGACAAGCAAATTCTCTGCATGAATAACCACATCACTCAAAGAGGATTGAGACTTTAAAATAGTCGATCAATATCAGCATTTTTTTATACATATTTTGATACATATATTGTTGACACTACTGAGATTGTGTTGCAATGTCTCAAGCGTTGTTGAGAATTGACATGATATACGTTTTTCCTGTTCCACATGTTTTTTTTTTGTTTCTTTCATGTTAATAGCTTAATTAACCACACTACAGTGTATTCTGGGGCACAACTGGAATAGATTATTTGATTTAAATGCTTCATTTGCAGTGAAATAAATAGAACAACATCATTTAAAATATTTTACAATTATGGGTTTGCTTCCTGTGCGTGGATAAATACAATGCTTGTGGACATAGTGCTGTAAAATAGTAATTTCACAGGTCAGTGGGAAATGACCATTTCCTTAAAAAAACGATTTTTTAAAAACAGACCAACTAAGAATAAAAACTGAAAAGTATCTAATATTTAAAAAATCATGAACAATGATCAATATTAACGTAAAAGGCTTTCTTCATAACTGCCAGTGGTAAATGGGAGATAGTTTGACTTTACTCAGCCAACAAAGTGTATTTGCTGGAATACATCACACAGCTCTACACTATATACATTGTATTTGCCATGATGTGAATTCAACTGATACAACTGAAAACTGTGCCTGATCCCAGAACTTATATTTGAGTAGAGACTGCAGCCACACAGGATGATGCAGAGTTGTATTTATTCCTGGCCTTCTCTTGCCATACCAGCCCTGAGTATGGGTTGATGGTTGGTAATTTGCTCGCCGACTCACCACACAGAGACACCAGATCTTATTTGTGTGCTTGCTTTCAGCAAGTGGAGTCACACTCAGTGGTACTCACCAAGCTGTATAATTTAGCCAGAGTGCCACCCAGCCTCTGTGGCCCATGGCCCACCGCTCCCTCTCTCTGTGGGTTACCAGTGGCCAGCATATTCCCTGCTGTACCTCTTTCTCGCTCACACATACGCTATGCGCATGCATAGACACACACACACACACACACACACACACACACACACACAAGCGCATGCATGCATTCACGTGTGCACACACACACACAAACAGAAGCAAGGACTCACGAACACACTCACACACAGACATTTACACGCACGTGTACATGCACACACCCACACAATGTAGACACATAAATATGTACTCACATGTCAGAATACACATGAGCATGCAGCTTCATGTGTATTCACATGTACATCACTCTGATTCGGAGGGGTTTGGTTAAATGCGTAAGACAAGGCATCGCCTTTCCCTTTCACATACTGTAGTTTTATCAAACCCACGTACAGGTGGACATAAAGACACGCAACAACTCATATATTACAAATGCAGATGTGCATCAACATTGTTTTCAGCATTTTAATCAAGACATTTTTTGTACATGTTCATATTACACATCTATAAGCACGTCATAATAGCGACACAGCCATTACGTTAAAGCTTATAAACTAAACAAATATTTCTTACAATCCTGTTTATTATTTTATGCTTTTACACGTATGATTTTTAGAAAGAGTTTTGGGATTATGAGTCTTAAAATCTGCAAATGTTTTTGCCATTTAAAAATGTTCAGAAGCTTTGCGTTTTTTTCATGGCATCACTTCATGTCTATTGTATCAAAGTAATTCAATTAAAAAGTGTTAAATTGAGTAGATACAGTATGTTTATTAATGTGAATAATATTTTCATAAACCATGTAACACTGGGCTGCAACCTGTCATTTTATCAAACCCGTTTCCAAAAATGGACAAATATGGACAAATATTTTATATTTAGTCCGTCTGATTAAGACATTCATTGTGTCAGACTTAGATCTTGAAAATTCATGTTCAGTGGAATGATTGAAACAGAGCAACTTCAGTATTAGAACAACTGGAAAGAGTTGTTTGTGGCAATACACATCAAGGCATGAGTCTGTTGAGGCTGTTGGCCAGACGCTGGTGTGACTTTACCCAGGTTTGCTAAAGTGACAGTGGAAGTGACCCAATCTCACATCCTCAAGGCTTGACGCGGGAGCTGTCTTTTAGTGCGGGGAAATGTCGGCATCCAAGCATTAAGCGTTAGCTATTGCGCCAATGTTTTTCAAAAGGCAGCTCCCAACTTGTTTTGACAGGGGATTCTGGTACAGGTTTGACTGTGTCATTCTGACTGGCCTCTTTCCTTGAGAAAATGACTTGACTCCAGAGGGAGGAAACTGTTTGACCTCTGGGGGTGTCAGGTGAACTTAAGAGGGTGAATTCAAGTAGGACTGAGGGACAATTTTACATGTGTTAAATATTTAAGAACATTGGAAATTAAAATATGCAACTCTCAAATATTTACACTGAAAAATAACAACACATAAAACACGATGATAATTTCCAGATTTTCAAAATGAAAAAAAAAGGGCCCTATCCCTCACTTGATTCAGTTGCACATGCGATACAATCAATTCCAAAATGTATGTTTTTGCAATGCATGTCTGAAGTTACACAGTGGAATGACAACAGTGGTTTAACACTGTGTGCATGTCTCTGCATGTGCTCATGTCTCACGAAACACTTGGAAGATAATTAATATTCCATACAGTGGGGAAACATCAGCCATCTTTCATGTCG
The DNA here is from genome assembly GCF_018296145.1 of Oncorhynchus tshawytscha. NCBI lineage: Eukaryota > Metazoa > Chordata > Actinopteri > Salmoniformes > Salmonidae > Oncorhynchus > Oncorhynchus tshawytscha. Next base: position 33,736,637 of record NC_056436.1, on the reverse strand, counting down.
TCCATCACTCCTTCTCAGTAAGCCATTTGTAAGTCACACTTGGGCTTTGAAGGGGGCCAGGATTTGGCCAGATAGGAATTCCCTCTGAGGGCAGACTCCTCTGGAAGAGACCTATGATTATATCTATATTAATGGCTCAGTAAGTCTACAAAGATGTTTTGTCTGATAGATCTAGCAAATAGTACTTATTACAAAGCAGAGGTTCATCTTAAACTGATTAGGGGTAGAAATATCAGGTTATTTTTTAAACCTTGTGCAATGCCTTTGGTCTCATAGCACTCCAGATGCAATACATGATTAGTCTTAACCAAAACAGAATGCCAGCTCTACATCAGAATATCAACCCATGTCAAGAAATATAAAGTGCTCATTGAATGCAAAAAAGTCCTAATGTCATGACTAAGTCCAGTACTATTATTTATTATTTCTCTGCTGGGTTTTTGCAGGGCTCTAAAGGAACATGTTAGAGTCTCTTAGGCCACAAATGATTTAACATGTTTCATTCTCTGGAAAAACGTATATGTGTAGGTCTGATGCAGTCAAGCTCTACTCAAACGTCTGAAATAATGGCTAATAAATTACAGCAATTTCATTTGCATGACAACTGAATCTTTGTGCGATACACACTCAAACAAGTTTGTCTTTCAATATGAGCACATGTAGGCCTTCTGACATAAAGCAGGGTTTCCTTTAGCTATATTTTAATTCAAACGATCCAGGAGAAATTAATTTTCAATTCATTCATTGATACATTTAAATCTGATATTTTATATCTACATATTTATAATCAAATAAAAAAAAGTCTTCATATATTCAGAATGGGTATATTACATGTCCACATGTCTCTTACTTATAACTTACTTGTAACTTTATCTTGATAACATGAGATGCTAACACCATAGCAACCACACAAACGTGAAAGACGAAAAATATGCCTTGATCTTGGTCTTTTCAAGTTAAAAGCTTTACGTAATCAGATGCTTTTTTACAGCTGCACCCACCCTAAGTATACTGAACCTTTATTAGATATCAGCATAATCAATTGAGATTTGTTGGCGTCTTCTAAAGTACACAATGTCATTTTCAATAAGTCAGATGTTGGTTTTACTGCCGTTGCAGTACTGCTCTGCACCAATACAAGGGTGGGTAACAACAGGATATTTTCGTTTCCACTCTTTTATAGATCTATTTAAAATTCGAGCTCACTTCCATTTAACCACCAGTCCTTGTAGTGAATCAATAGACTAGAAACTGAAGTAACATTTCAAGACATATTTTTCCAGCTGGTACATTATCCTCTTTACCTCCTGCTGTGACACGGTGTCATATCTGAGAAGAACTTAAGGCAGATTTAAGAAATGTTTTTTTTAAAAGAAGAAGATTGCAACCTGGAAGGCAAAAAAAAAAAACTTATCAGCTGAAATCCCAGCTGTTAATTGCACAAAACATAGCAACATTTTTAATACATATTATTAAGTTCAAATACATATATTCCTGTGAAGGCAATGGATTAAACATCATTTCACAGTACAACAGATTGGGATGCTTTCTGTGTATTCAGGGAAGTATCACAACAGTTTGTCAGACAGCATCAGAGTCAGACAGCATCAGAGTGCCTCTGTTATAGAGCATCATTGTGTGTGCTCACACCTTAGTTCAAACTGGCTCACTGACATGCCCAGTCTATATCCGATGTTAAAGATGACGAAGTATACTGGTACCAACTCTGTAACTGCTGATGTAATTACCAAGTAAAAGATGACACTTCATGTAAAGCGGTGCCATAAACTAAATAAAACATTCCCCAAGCACAGCCATGAGAAGATATAGCCTACACTCCAATTCAACTCTGTGGTGTTTCTACGCAGGAATCACACCCCCCTGTCATTCACACAAAACCTGTTGGCTTCGGTTCAATGACAAGACAACATGGTTTCCTTCTTCATCGGAATTAGCAGTAGACAGCACAGCACCATGCCATAAAAGTGCAGCTCGGACAGCTGAATAAAAGGTTGAATGGGCAGCCTCCCTCTCCCAACACCTCCAATATATGGCCATGCTACAAAGACAAACATGGTGATATTGTCAGAATTGATAAGCAAGTACATATATACTGAACAAAAATATAAACACCACGTGCAACAATTTCAAAGATTTTACTGAGTTACAGTTCATATGAGGAAGTCAGTCAATTGAAAGACATTCATTAGGCCCTAATCTATGGATTTCACATGATATGCATCTGTTGGTCACAGATACCTTAAAAGAAATGGGCCTCAGGATCTTATCATGGTATTTCTGTGCATTCAAATTGCCATCGATAAAATGCAATTTTGTTTGTTGTCCGTAGCTTTTGCCTGCCCATACCATAACCCCACCGCCACCATGGGGCACTCTGTTCACAATGTTGACATCAGCAAATTGCTCGCCCACACGACACCATACACATGGTTTACGGTTGTGAGGCCGGTTGGACATACTGCCAATTCACTAAAACAATGTTGGAGGCGGCTTATGGTAGAGAAATGAACATCACATTCTCTGGCAACAGCTCTGGTGGACATTCCTGCATGCAAATTGCACACTCCCTCAAAACTTGAGACATCTGTGGCAATGTGTTGTGTGACAAAACTGCACATTTTAAAGAGGCCTTTTATTGTCCCCAGTGCAAGGTGCACCTGTATAATGATCATGCTGTTTAATCAGCTTCTTGAATATTGAGTAATCAAGGTGACAGACAGTGACACATTCAATACCGCCTTGCACACTCTTGCCTGCGTCTTGCTGATCTAGGGTGTAATCATTAGTCCAATAGCTGCAAATGATAGTTTCTACTGGAGAAATTCAGGTATGTTCATCCCCATTTCGATCCATTTGCTTCCATTTAAGAAACATATTTAAACTGAAAAGTGTTCACTTTCATAGCAGCCATATACAAAAGGCATGAAAACTTTGCTCATTGTGTAATTCCTTCTCGCATCCATGCGCTCTCCTCCTCTCACCTTTTTCCTTCGTGTGTGGACTTCAGTGCATAACATCAGCTGTCGGTGACCGGGCAAAAAAAAAGCTTTCCAAGCCAAACATCCGCTAACTGCTACACACAGCCTACATCGTTGTTACCAAATTAGCTAACGTCAGCATAGCTAGTAGAACTAACACATTAGTAAACCTGCAAGCAGTTTAGCAGTTACACCGGTGGACCCCGGTGGCAATAAATTCATTAAACCAAAAGCTTGCATTGACTTGGAGAATTCTAGTTTTGGATAGCCATGGCCAGCTAGCTAACATAGCATCCCTCTCTGTCTGAGCCAGGTGTTTGAGTAGGCTAAACTAGCTAGCTGCATACTCTATCTCTCTCGCTCGCTCTCTCTTGCTTCTCATTCATTTTTTGTCTTTCTCTTTAAGTCAACTACTCACCACATGTTATGCACTGCAGTGCTAACTAGCAGGAGCTTATGCTTTCAGTACTAGATTCATTGTAACGGTTCTCTTTAGTTGAAGGAGAGGCGGACCAAAATGCGGCGTGATGATGATTCATGTTTGTTTAATAAAGGAAAAACTATACATGAATAAACTACAAAACAATGAAATGTGAGAACTCAAAACAGCCCTATCTGGTGCAAACACAAAGACAGGAACAATCACCCACAAAACCCAACACCAAACAGGCTACCTAAATATGGTTCCCAATCAGAGACAATGACGAACACCTGCCTCTGATTGAGAACCATATCAGGCCAAACAAAGAAATAGACAAACAAGACATCCAACATAGAATGGCCACTCAGATCACACCCTGACCAACCAAAACATAGAAACATACAAAGCAAACTATGGTCAGGGTGTGATATTCATTCTCTGATCCTGCAAGAGCTCTGATAGGTTGGACGTCCTGAGTAAGTTGTCATAATTACTGTGTAAGACTATGGAAGCATGAACCACGTAGGTTTTGTATTGAAGTCAATGTACCCAGAGGAGGACGGAAACTAGCTGTCCTCCGGCTACACCATGGGGCTACCCTACAGAGTGCTGTTGAAGCTACTGTAGAACTTCATTGCAAAACAGTGTGTTTTAATCAATTATTTTGTGAAGTGAATATATTTAGTATAGTTATATCTAAAAAGGATAACTTTAAATGTTTGTCTATTTTTTTATGACATTCACTGAGAAGGATGGTCCTCCCCTTCATCCTCTGAGAAGCCTCCAATGTCACATTTTCAGGCAGAAATGGTCATGCTTCTGTCCTTTGTAGAATGACCATATAGTGACAACCCTGCACTGTCGACAGCCTCCAGCAGAGTAGTGCTTCCTGGATGTACCCATGAGCCCCATGGGACCTGTCAGAGGTCAGAGAGGACTGGGCTGGAATATATGAACAAGGTTTCCAATAAAACAAGCCAACTCTGACCAGCATGCAAACTGCTAAATGAAAACCAGGTGGGCTTCCCATATCATGTTCAACACTATCAAATGAGTACCAGATCATGTGCTTGATGCAGGCAGGATATACTTTCTTTCCATACTCTATACTAAAAGACAGGCGTGATCAGCTACATTTAGCCAACACCGCACCTTGTTAGCGTGGAAGAGGAGTACTGTGCTGTATGCGAAAGTGAAATGAGGCCAAAAGGGATTCCATATGGCTCAGTCACATTTGCAGTGTCAGCTCAGGCCAGTTCACTGGAAACTGAACCCCAGAAGTGGATATGCTCTCAGAATGTCAGCTACACCACAGTCTTTTATTATTTCCTTTTATACAATATATCATGTTAAGCCTTTGGCCTTCAGACATTGCTCTCCATTTAAAATATGTGAATATCAGTTATCCCAATCAAGAGAAATGTGATTTGGATAAAGCGAGGAGAACTGTTTAAGTGGTCATGCATTTACCATGAAATATGCCCTTATTAAGGATGAAAGACTATGTAACTTCTTTGCCACAAAAGCAGAAAACTGAGTCAAAACAACACTCCTTTCCCCGCTAGGCCTGTAATGTGATTCTCAGCATTAAAGAGGGGCACATTCAGAAATGACCCCGAAGATACTCACACACAGAGAGTAATGCTTTGTTTTGGGTCAGGGAGGAAGCACAGAATGTTACCAATGAGAAAAATATGTTAAGAATAATCCCAAAATAGATAAACAATTGTAGAAATTAACTTTCTATAAGGAAGTGGCATGGCAGGAAACTGCTAGCCATTAAGCAGGAAGTCGTGTTTGAAACATTGCAGGGGGAGTGTGTTCTTTAGAATGACTCTGGAGACCATTGAATTTTTTACCTAATTTAAGTGGCCTTTAAAAGACATTGAATTAGACAGAAAAACTGCAGTTGTGCATGGACATAATTATACCCTAACCCTGTCTGTGTATATCTGGGACTATGAGGTAAAGTGAGTATGTCTTTATCAGTAGCGTGTATGTTGTGTGAGTGACAGCACTCCAACAGTCCTCGCTGGACACGGTTCATCTGCAGGACGCGTAAAGGTGCAGCGTAAGCATGGCAAAAGGCCTGTCCCTGCTCGTCTCGTTCCCTCTCGTCTTATTTTGGAGAGGCTGGTAACTTGTGCTGTACTGTGTGTGTGTGTGTGTGTGTGTGTGTGTGTGTGTGTGTGTGTGTGTGTGTGTGTGTGTGTGTGTGTGTGTGTGTGTGTGTGTGTGTGTGTGTGTATGTGTGTGTGTGTGTACATTAAACTATGTCAGTCTGACAGGATGTAGAAGAAGTGCCCTGTAGCAAGGCGCAAAAAGAACAATCTGATTAGGTTCCAGTGATGACATCATCAAAACAGTTTTTCACGGCTATCACCAGGCATTTCAGTTGTGGACTTGAAAGGGTTCTAACAGCACTTTCTCATTTCAGGTAACTTAACCTAAATTTTCACCATTCAGTTGAATATTGGCTCCACAAATGCCTGTTGTGAGAGCCCTGGTAGGGTCTGTTTGTCGTTAAGTAGGCTGTGAGTACCCTAGGGGCAATTTGATGTATTTCCTTCACACTTCTGTCAAAGTTCATAATATCATACATGTCATACACTCTTAGAAAGAAGGGGTTTGGGGCTCTATATAGAACCTTTTGGTTCTTCGGACTAGATTAAAGAACCCTTTACTAAAAGGTTTTGTATATATATATATATATATATATATATATATGCTTTCACTCATATACATTTGAAGTCGGAAGTTAACATACACCTTAGTAAAACATATTTAAATTAAGTTTCTTACAATTAAGTGTCTTACAATTCCTGACATTTAATCCCAGTAAAAATTCCCTGTCTTAGGTCAATTAGGATCACCACTTTATTTGAAGAATGTGAAATGTCAGAATAATAGTAGAGAAAATTATTAATTTCAGTTTTTTTTTCTTTCTTAACATTCACCGTGGGTCAGAAGTTTACATACACTCAATTAGTATTTGGTAGCATTGCTTTTAAATTGTTTAACTTGGGTCAAATGTTTCGGGTAGCCTTCCACAAGCTTCCCACAAAAAGTTGGGTAAATTTTGGCCCATTCCTCCTGACAGAGCTGGAGTAACTGAGTCAGGTTTGTAGGCCTCCTTGCTCGCACACACTTTTTCAGTTCTGCCCACAAATTATCTACAGGATTGAGGTCAGGGCTTTGTGATGGCCACTCCAATACCATGACTTTGTTGTCAATTTTGCCCATTTTGACTTTGTTGTCCAGGACATTTTGCTTGGGGTCATTGTCCATTTGGAAGACTAATTTGGACCAAGCTTTAACTTCCTGACTGATGTCTTGAGATGTTGCTTCAATATATCCACATCATTTCCCATCCTCATGATGCCATCTATTTTGTGAAGTGCACCAGTCTCTCCTGCAGCAATGCACCCCCACAACATGATGCTGCCAACCCCGTGCTTCACGGTTGGGGTGGTGTTCTTCAGCTTGCAAGCCTCCACCTTTTTCCTGCAAACATAACGATGGTCAATATTGCCAAACAGTTCTATTTTTGTTTCATCTGACTGGAGGACATTTCTCAAAAACGTACGATCTTTGTCGACATGTGCAGTTGCAAATCGAAGTCTGGCTTTTTTTATGGTGGTTTTGGAGCAGTGGCTTCTTCCTTGCTGCGCGGCCTTTCACGTAATGTCGATATAGGACTCATTTTACTGTGATATAGATACTTTTGTACCTTTCCTCCAGCATCTTCACAAGGTCCTTTGCTGTTGTTCTGCGATTGATTTTCACTTTTCGCACCAAAGTACATACATCTCTAGGAGACAGAACACGTCTCCTTTCTGAGCGGTATGATGGCTGCGTGGTCCCATGGTGTTTATACTTGCGTACTATTGTTTGTACAGATGAACGTGGTACCTTCAGGTGTTTGGAAATTGCTCCCAAGGATGAACCAGACTTGTGGAGGTCTACAATATTTTTCCTGAGGTCTTAGATGATTTCTTTGGATTTTCCCATGATGTCAAGCAAAGAGGCACTGAGTTTGAAGGTAGGCCTTGAAACACATCCACAGGTACACCTCCAATTGACTCAAATTATGTCAATTAGCCTATGAGAAGCTTCTAAAGCCATGCCATCTTTTTCTGGAATTTTCCAAGCTGTTTAAAGGCACAGTCAACTTAGTGTACGTCCAACCGAGCTCACAACCGCAGACCACATGTAACCACGCCAGCCCAGGACCCCCACCTCCAGCTTCTTCATCTGTGGGATCGTCTGAGACCAACCACCTGGACATCTGATGAAACTGTGGGTTTGCACAAGTGACGTATTTCTGCACAAACTGTCAGAAACTATCTCAGGGAAGCTCATCTGCGAGCTCATCATCCTCACCAGGGTCTTGACCTGACTAAAGTTTGTCATCGTAACCAGTGGGCAAATACTCACCTTTGATGGCTACTGGCATGCTGGATAAATGTGGTGGCGGTGGGGTTATGGTATGGGTATGCATACAGTAAGCTATGGACAACAAACACAATTGCACTTTATTGATGTCAATTTGAATGCACAGAGATTCCGTGACGAGATCCTGAGGCCCATTGTCATGCCGTTCATCTGCCGCTATGACCTCATGTTTCAGCGTGATAATGCATGTCCCCATGTTGCAAGGATCTGTACACAATTCCTGGAAGCTGAAAATGTCCCAGTTCTTCCATGGCCTGCATACTGACCAGACATGTCACCTATTGAGCATGTTCGGGAGGCTCTGGATCGATGTGTACAAGACGTGTTCCAGTTCCTGCCAATTCCATTAACTTCGCACAGCCATTGAAGAGGAGTGGGACAACATTCCGCAAGCCACAATCAACAGCCTGATCAACTCTATGCGAAGAAGATGTGTTACGCCGCATGAAGCAAATGGTGGTCACCAGATACTGACTGGTTTTCTGATCCAAACCCCTACATTTTTTAGGTATGTGTGACCAACAGATGCATATCTGTATTCCCAGTCATGTGAAATACATAGATTAGGGCCTAATTTATTTATTTAAATTGACTGATTTCCTTATATGAAATGTATTGTTGCATGTTGTGTTTATACTGTATTTTTTGTTACGTGTAGTTAACATAATGTCAACAATCTAAGCCAACCCTGTCTGTTTTGACTCGTAGTTGTGCATGCATCTGTTTTGCTGCTAAACATCCACCCGTCTATGGTAGTGGGAAGATCAAATTCTTATTTTGCAACATTGTTTCCTACGTCTGAGTGGCAAACAGCAAGGCTCATACAAACCTGTGCTGTTGCAAACTAAATGCTAGCTAGAAGCAAGAGGAAATAATGTGTTTACTAAAAGAATACACTCTTAGATTTAAAAAAAACAACAACTGCCATTCCAGCATGAAGATGCAAGAGGAAGGTGATTGAACCAACTGCAAGTTGCCTACCAATAAGCATGTTTTTTTTCAATATATTAAGGTAAGCAAAGTTTATTATTTAAATCAAATCTATGAAGCCAAAATCATATGATAAACTATAGGGTAGATAAATGAAGTTTCAATGTTATTAGAATTTGAGCATGCTTTTAAATCTAGCTAGCTAACTTAGCTAGCTAAACAGAAAATGCTAGGCTAAGTTCACCAAGTTACAAGCTAGCAAACTAACTCTTTCAAATAAACATTATTTTTTTATAATGGGATATGCCAAATAAAGCTACAAAACCAGCCTGACATTGGCAATTAGCTACTTGTTACTTTTATTTCAGTGTGGAGTCAATTGAGGGGACAATGTTTCATGAAGCCATTAGAAGACTGAGAGGAGGTGCTGTATAAATCATTTATAATATATTATGTATAATACGTTTTGGTGATTCTGTCATGCCCTGACCATAGAGAGCTTTTGTCTTTCTATGGTACAGTAGGTCAGGGTGTGACTGGGGGGTATTCTAGTTATTATTTTCTATGTGAGGTTCTAGTTTAGTTTTTCTATGTTGATGTTTGGTATGATTCCCAATTAGAGGCAACTGGCTATTGTTGTTTTTAATTGGGGATCATATTTAAGAAACATTTTTTCCACCTGTGTTTTATGGGACATTGTTTTTGAGTTAGAGAATGTTACACCTCTTTGTTAAGGTTCGTTGTTTGTTAACATAATCAGATGGTGTGCTTTCGTCGTAAAGCCTTTTTGAAATCGGACACTGTGGTGGGATTAACAACAAGTGTATCTTTAAAATGGTGTAACATACTTGTATGTTTGGGGAATTTTAATGAGATTTCTGTTGTTTGAATTTGGCACCCTGCACTTTCACTGGCTGTTGTCATATTGATCCCATTAACGGGATCTCAGCCATAAGAAGTTAATTAATCACTATTTCTGACTTTTGTGAGTCCTCCTTGGCTGAAAAATGTCTGTATGGTTTTATATGGCTTGGCGCTGTCCTAACATAATCGCATGGTGTGCTTAGGCCGTAAAGCCTTTTTGAAATCGGACACTGTGGTTGGATTAACAAGAAGTTTATCTTTAAAATTGTGTATAATACTAATTTTAATTATGAAATTTCTGTTGTTTGAATTTTGAATTTGGCGCCCTGCAATTTCACTGGCTGTTGTCAAGAGTTGATGTTGGCAATCATTCAAACAAAGAGATGCCTTCCTAGCCAGCAGTGCATATTTCCAAACTGTTTGCATATAATGACAAATTATAAAAAACAATGCTGACATTCTCTTCTCCATTATTTATTTGTTTATTCAATTATATTCTTAGCTAAAAATATTACTATTTAATAGTAGTAGCTATAATTCAGAAATGGCACCATGCATGGTTCTATATGGAACCATTTTGGTTAATTAAAGAACAACCTCTAGGGTTCTGAAAAAAGAACCCTATAAAATGGTTCTGCAAGCAATAGAAACCTTTTTGGTTCTATAAGGAAAAATGTTTTCTAAGACTGTAGATTATTCTCTACATTGACTTTGAACTGCAGAGTCATTGCATTTTCCATTAAACTTCCAATGGGAACTCAAATTGTATGCGTATGTTGGCCTGCAGTGCCCTCACTTACATACTCTGCAATATTCCTATTTGACACCCAGATTTAACCAGAATTTTCATATATATCCAATTGACATCAAATAATTATTTTTTTGCTACCTAATCCTATGTAAAGTATACAGAGCTCAAAACAAATGGATTCTTAATGCTCTTCATGGTCATGTTGTACCAGTTCACTTCAATCTGTAATCAGTCTACTGTTTGATCTTCTATCGTGACATCCTGATATATACAAACTATTTGTCCGCTTTTTACAACTGAAAGTGTCCTTTTAAACTTAATGTTCTGTAAATTAAACCATTCCAATTTCTAAACCTTTTGATATGGCTTCAGTAAAATAAACAGAGCTTTTAAATAACTCAATTACACAATTAAGTGTACTACATTATTAAACCACTGTGACCCACATGTTGGCACTAAAGTAAACTATGCAAGTAACTGGCTAGTTTATGTAAACACAGTGAAAATGGCTGCGGATAGCCCTCTCCCTCCACAGTAGCAGCAGCACAATTCCTAAGTGCTGGAGCCTATGATTAGAGCCACTCAACCTTTGGAATAATAAACTTCAACTACTGCTCTTCCTAATCGGACATTAAATCTCATCTTGAAAAGACTTCTGGGCCAAATTGGCTCACCGACAGCTGACTGTCCTGTACACTTAATTGTCAGCCTTGCTCTTATTCAATCCATTGAGTACCACAATATGAGTCATAATAACACCCATAACACCTAGCGGTAATGGAAATGGTTCCAATCGTTTTTTTCACCATTCATTTTTGTGTCTGGGATTTTAGAACTACTTCATTTAAGGTCTGTGTTTTGTAGGCTTACCCTGGCGTGACGTTTTGATAACCACGCAAATCCCTCAGACAAGGTAACTTTTATCAATATAGTCGCCTGTAATTACACCCCCAAAATGGAATGCTAATTAGCCGCTAATGTGGCTATCATACAGAACTACACATCTTGTTGCAAGCTTTGACGTCATCCCTTAAGGCACATATGTGCATTTGATCATTTTCCAACCTCTCTAAGCGAGAGGCATCGCTGGAGCCATGAGCCTGTTTGCTACTTGCTAACAAGCAAGTTTGGTTAGGTCAAAGATCTATGGTTAGCAAGGTGCTTATGAAAATTTGCTAGATACCCACTGACTGTAGTTACGTGTACATCGCACGTTACCTTCCTTACAAGTAAAAAGAAAACAGCATAGGCTTTTTATTGACAAGTCTTTAGTGGGCTAGCCAGCTACTTTTTCACAAGTTGACATGCTAGCTAGCATTATCCCATGAGGGAAGGGATATTTAGCTAGTTAACGTTAACTCACCTTTCGTGGAGTCATAATTTCTAGCTAACATTAGGCCAGCACCATGGCAAGGATAGTTGGTCAACTAGCATGTCACCACTTAGAAAAGTCTGACTACATGAATGGTGAGCTGATTATAACTAGCTAGCTAAATATCGCATGGTGGGCTAGCTAGTTAGGCACCTTGGTTGGCTAGCTAGCTAGCTCACAAAGGACTTGTGGGCTTAATGTTTTCCCCATACAAAACACAGAAACAGCATTGTTCCACGAGTGCATCTGTTGTACATGACTAAGCAAATGACCTCTGAAGCCAGAAATGTCAGCAGGGATGGAAATTAAGCTAGCCTGGGGCTATTACTTTTCAGGCTGGGCTAGTAGACAATGTGCCAAACTAGCTGACACAGCAGTGAAATTTTGCCTTTACAAACATCGCATGCCACAGATTTAGGACCTGCAAGTAGAAATCATGGTCTGCTAGCCAGGGCCCAAAATCCCTATGTTATATTCCTGTATGTCAGTCCCTTTCAGACGATCCCCCTATGACTGTTGGTCTGCCTCAGTGACCTTACCGCTGAGGGTTTTAACTTTCCTCTTGAGAATTAGAAATACAGTAATATAGCTCATCCCAACTGTGTATAAGACAGTAGTTTTTTTTTTTTTTTGAATTGTTAGTTAGATTACTTAGCATTCAGAAGAGAATTTAACATCTGCTAACCATGTGTATGTGACAAATAAAATTTGATTTGATTTGATTTTTACCCAACAGAAGTGTCCCATCCACGTAATAAGACTTTAGATGTGCACATAGATCAAAGCCCATTTGATTTTACCATTACTATAGTCACATCTGTGGGTTATGGTATTTTAATACAGATGTTACCATTTTAGTAATCAACTTAGCTAATTATTATTTAAAAAAATACAAGATAGCTTTCATATGGGGGGCCTGGAAACCCAGTGACACTTTGGTCTGTAGCTGCCATTCTCCGGTGGGAAAGAAATGGCCCTGTATTTACCAGAAAACGGTAGCTCATCCACCATGGCATAGGAGAAGATCCAGATGGTTGATTGGGAAACAAGAACAAACAATGAGGCATGAGTATTGGGTGTTGAGGGACCTCTTGTCACATTGTCGAACGTGGGATTGCGTTATGATAACCAATGCAAATTCTGTCCAGATCAATATGGTGATACAGCAATGAAAAATACATACCGCTGACCAAATGTCAGTTTGTTTTCCAGTCCAACAGGAGTGCAATAATCTGATGCAATAATAATAATAGTTCAAGGGGCAGGCAAAAGGTAAGTCAAGGCAGGCAAAGGGTTGTAATCCAAATCAGAGTCAGGCAGGTACAGGACGGGGGGCAGAATCAGGACAGGCAGAACGGTCAGAACTGGGAAGACTACAAAAAACTAAAACTACAGCACAGGAAACCTGGGAACACGCTGGTAGGACTTGACGGGACAAAACGAACTGGCAACAGACAAACAGGAAACGCAGGTATAAATACACAGGGGACAATGAGGGGAGATGGGAGACATCTGTTGGGGGTGGAGACAAGCGCAAAGACAGGTGAAACAGATCAGGGTGTGACAGTAACCCCCCTTAGGGAAGTCACCTGGCGTCCTACCTGGGCGCATACCTGGTTGACCAGGGTGCCAGCGGAGGAACTCAGCGATGAGGGCTGGGTCCAGGATGTCCCTAGCGGGGACCCAGCACCTCTCCTCCGAGCCATAACCGTCCTAGTCAACCAGGTACTGGAATCCCTTGCCTCGGGGTCAAACCTTCAGGAGGCGCCTCACCGTATACGTCGGTTGGCCGTTGATGAGACTGGGGAGAGGAGTGGGCCTGGTAACAGGAGACAAAGGGATGTGAGACAGGTTTAAATCCTAGACACATGAAAAGCGGTATGTATACAGAAAGTGATGGGCAACAGAAGGCGAACATCAGAGGGGCTAAGGACTGTAAAGATTTGGAAAGGTCCGATAAAACGGGTGGAAAGTTTGCGGGACTCCACCAGGAGGGGGAGATCCCGAGTTGACAGCCATGCCCTCTGCCCAAGATCAGGGGTCCAGTGGCGGTCCGCCTATCGTTGATCCCTGGAGGTGGTCTTGCAAAGAGTGGCCCGGGCTCTCTTCCAGGTATGGCCACAGCGATGGACAAACATCTGGGCAGAAGGTATGCAATAATAGTCTGCCAGAGGTCGTCATATGGCACCTCTTCTTCTTGCGCCGGGAAGAGCGGGGGCTGACATCCTAGGGTACACATAAAAGGCGAGAGACCCATAGCCGAACTGCGAAGGGTGCGGCGGGAATTTTCCACCGGCACAAGTTCCTGCCTCTGGTTGGTGGGATTTGTGAAGATGAGGCAGCGAAGAGTCTTCTCCAGGTCCTGATTGGCTCGCTCCGACTGGCCATTAGATTGTTGATGAAAATCAGAGGACATGCTGTCCGACGAGCCAATGAGGGTGCAGAACACCTTCCAGAAGCTGGACGAGAACAGAGGACCACGATCGGAGACCATGACGACCGGCAGTCCATGAATCTGGACGACGTGCTGCACCATGAGCTGGGCCGTCTCCTTAGCTAGGGCAACTTAGGAAGGGGGATAAAATGGGCGGCTTTGGAAAACCTGTCCACCACTGTAAGGATGGTGGTGTTGCCATCTGACGTAGGGAGGCCTGTGATGAAGTCCAAGGATATGGGACCAGGGGCGATGAGGGACAGGGAGTGGTTGAAGGAGGCCAGCTGGCGCTTGCCGCAGGGTTTTGTTTTGCGCACACACCGTACAGGCGGCAACAAACACAGAGACATCAGGAACCATGGTGGGTCACCAAAAACGTTGTCGGACGGAGGTCAAGGTCCAATGGGAGCCAGGATGACAGATGAGTCTCGAGGAATGTGCCCATTCCAGAACAGGAGCACGGGCAGAGTCTGGTTAGCCCCCCCCCCGTAGGGAGGATGGTGTAGTTGCGTGGCTGTACAGATATGAGAGTGCGTCAGCTTCACATTCTTGGACCCCGGGCAGTAGGAGATAGTGAAATGGAGACAAGTGAATAGTACGGCCCATCTCACCTGCCTGGAGTTGAGGCATTTGGCATATGGAGATATTCTAGGTTCTTATGGTCTGTCCACACTGAGAATGGCTGTTCCGCGCCTTCTAACCAGTGACTCCACTCCAACGCCATCTAACCAGTGACTCCACTCCAACGAAGTAATTCACGATGTCCCATTTCATTGTTCCTCTCAGTGGGGTGAAGGCGATGGGAAAGGAAGGCGCAGGGATGCAGCTTTTGGTCCTAGGCAGAACGCTGGATTAGGACAGCCACCACTCCGCCATCCAAGGTGAAGACCTCCACCAGGAACTGACGGGATGGGTCCGGATGGATTACGGTGAGGGCTGTAGTGAATCACTGCTTGAGGTCTGAGAATACCCAGTCAGGTGCTGGAGACCATATCAATGGGACCTTGGGTGAGGTGAGTGTAGAGAGGAGGGGAAGCAAGGGTGATGTAACCCCGGATGAAACAAAGGTAGAAATTTGCAAAACACGGGAAATGTTGCAGCTGCACTTTGAGATATCAGCTGATGTAAGAAGGGCTATATAAATAAATTTGATTTGATGTGCTCTCTCACTCGGGGGGTGTGGCATAATTTAAATATCCCAGATATACATTCCCACTGTGCCCATACAAAAAATATTATGTGAATTGTGTTGTACTACTGAATGTAACTGAGGAGATGCACTCAGACCAGCCTTTGTGATTTCACTCACGTGAACTGCATTACTTTAGTTGGCTGCTTTGAGCAAAACTAGAATGTAATATCCTATTCTAGGAGCCTATTGTTTTTGTATGATCTTTATTCATTGTTCACTTGTTTGGCAACAATGTCAAGTACAGGCAGGGATGACTGGGGCCTTCATTAAGTATGACACAGGGGGTAATAAAGAATTTGAACATCACTTAACTACGTTACTTTAGTTGGCTGCTTTGAGCAAAACTTGTCTGTAATATAACCTAATCTGGGAGCCGTGTGTGTGTGTGTGTGTGTGTGTGTGTGTGTGTGTGTGTGTGTGTTTGAGCTATGTGTAATATAGCTGGACCATTGTCTTCCCTGAAAACAGGTACTGACAGGAGGAGCAATATGAGTCTGCCAGAGGTCGTCATGCTGGCTGGGGATGTTGATGGTGGCTTTGGTGGTCCACACAACGAAGCAGGTTTCCCTTCCAGTGATGTGGAGCTGACCTTGGAACTGGTGCCAGTAAGTATGGTCTTCACGGAGGCTGTAAGACCCTTCCTCCTTGATATAAAAATCCTTCGACTTCACTGCCTCTTCAATGGTAAGGTCCCTTGCACCATAAGAGACACTTGACCTCCACCACTACTGTGATGCCCTCCAGACCATCTGGTGATGCACCCACAATCCCGTGACCCAAAGCCCTGACTCCTGCACATCCATCCCTGTAGCCATTTGAGTGCCTTGATGTCCTCCTCTTCATTATCTGTGCCCCACTTTACAGACATCACCCCATCCAATGACTGCTTGGCCCTAACCTTTTCACATTTACATTTTAGTAATTTAGCACACGCTCTTATCCAGAGCGACAGTTAGTGCATTCATCTAAATATACCTAGGAGGGACAATTACTCCATAATTGCTGGCCCTTAACCTCCCTCTTCTCATGGTGTGCCAGTTGGGGTTGATGCGCTGTCCAATTGTTGCCTGCCGTATAGCCTACTGCTGCTCCACCAACAGTGTCATGCCAGCCAGTATGCCTGCATGTTTTTTTTAACAATGTCTGGTACAGCCAGGGATGAAGGGGAGGGTAGCGGGTATTCTGGCTCAACATCAAGGAGACATGCCATTCCACTGAACCTGCCCCTGAGACGGTTCCTTAGCCACTGAAGATCCTTCTCTGTGGGCTCTTGGGACAGAGGGTTGTAGTCCTCCACTGAATGCACCTGGTTGGGCACAGCTGGCTTCCTCCACTTGCATTCCACATCTCTACGGTCGATATTGTGAACTGCCAAAATAGGCAGCCTGCCGACACTGATTTTTATGTTCAATCTCATTAATGACAACATTCTAGAACTGTGAGGGAGTGACCATTTAATAAGGGAGTTGAACATTTAATTAACAATGGACATGAAACAGAACAGGAACAGCGTCTGGACAGAGCAAAAACAACTAAATCAATGCTGACAGGAAAAAAACAGAGGAGCACACAGATATAGATGATGGAGTCCAGAGAGCGCTGTTGCGCGTAATGATGGTATCAGGTGTGCGTAATTAAGGGCAGCCTGGCGCCCCAGAGCGCCAGAGAGGGAGAGCGGGAGTAGGCGTGACAATAACTGAGTTATCACTCATCGAAGTCTGGTATCTGGGGTAATCTGGTTTATGATTATATAAATGATTAAGTGTGTCTTTCCTTGTCAAATGTTGATAGCTGTATAGGACACATTGTATTGCTAAGATGCTCGAACTTAATCTAATAGCTACACTCACCGACACATGATAAACTTTATCCCTCATGCTGGCCCTGACCAAAACGGTAAGTTTCCCAATGCTATAGCTGCACTTCTCTACATAGCCAGACTTATAGCTTTCTTCTCCCCTTGTAATGCTGTTATGCTCATCCTTAGAAAATGCCATAAGGTCTGAAAAAGACACTAAAGTCGACATATTGTACAAACAATTATCTAGGCTAAGTTAAACTATACAAAAAAATGTATCAACTGCTCTGCTAACTAGCTAGCTAAAATGTAGTCAGTGGCTAGCTAAGATAGTGAAAGGGGATGTAAGAAGTTCATGGATTGGACACAGACATACCATACAAACAATAATCTAGGCTAAGTAAATAAAAACATGTTTTGATCTACTGTTCTGCTAACTCGCTAGCTAAATTGTTGTCAGTCGCTAGCTAAGACAGAGAAAGGGGACCAGAGTTCATGGATTGGACACAGAAGGTCTCTGATCGTGCTGGTGAATAGTGGTTGACAGTGTCGGCTAGAGATGACGTGCAGTAGCTTCCTGCAGGAATTTGTAGTATTGTTGAGTTTTTTTAAAAGTAAAGTGAGGCGAATATATTCATAAAACTCACCTTGGCTGAGAGAGAATTACACGGCAGGTTTTAATGCTAGGTTTCATGACGCGTCCACTGTGCCGAACAGGGCTCCAACCAGATGCATTTCAGGAATGTTTTCACGGAATTACACCAGGAAATTGCAGTTCACAATTGTATGTTAAGTTGCTAGACTTTCAAAGGTTAAAGGGAAATGTATTTTGGGATTTCCTACTTACCCAGAGTCAGACATACTCATGGATACCATTTTAATGTCTCTGCATGCAGATTGAAGGAAGTTGATGGTAGCATATTGTTAGCTTAGCGCAATTGCTGAAAGTCTATGGATATCTACTAGCCAGTTCCTCCCACAAGCAAAACAATATACCTTCTAACTACTCCAAAAATGGGTGGTTGGTCATTTATAGTCTTACAAGGCTGTACGTACTTATCAATATTTTATACATTTGTTAATTTGACTGATAATTACAAGAAATTAGATTCTATCAACTTACTCATTTGGGTTCTATGTCACTTGATGTTGTCACGGCTGTCTGAAGGACTGGACCAAAGTGCAGCGTGGTAAGTGTACATTTTAACTTTATTTAAAAATGACGCCGACAAAACGAAGAACAAAAAAACAACCATGAAGCTTTGGGCTATGTGCCCTGAACAACTACAAAGTTAACTTCCAACAAAACAGGTGGGGGATAAGGGTACCTAAGTATGGTTCTCAGAGACAACGATAGACAGCTGTCCCTGATTGAGAACCATGCCAAGCCAAGACATAGAAATACAAAATATAGAAAAAAGGACATAAAATGCCCACCCTAGTCACACTGGCCTAACCAAAATAGAGAATAAAACGCCTCTCTGTGGATAGACCGGACCGTGAAGGCGCACTGGAGGTCTCGAGCACCGAGCCTGCCCAACCCTACCTGGCTGAATGCTCCCCGTAGCCAGGCCAGTGCGGCGAGGTGGAATAGCCCGCACTGGGCTGTGCTGGCGAACCGGGGACACCATCCATAGGGCTGGTGCCATGTACACCGGCCCGAGGAGACGCACTGGAGACCAGATGCGCTGAGCCGGCTTCATGGCACCTGGCTCGATGCCCACTCTAGCCCGGCCGATACGAGGTGCTGCAATGTACCGCACCGGGCTATGCACATGCACCGGGGACACCGTGTGCCTCACAGCATAATATGGTGCCTACCCGGTCCCTCTCTCTCCACGGTAAGCACGGGGAGTTGGCGCAGGTCTCCCTACCTGACTTCGCCACACTCCCCGTATGCCACCCCCCAATACATTTTTGGGGCTACCTCTCGGGCTTCCTTGAACTCCATTCGCCGGTGTCCCTCCTCACACTGTTCCAGAGAATCCCAGGCAGGCTCCGGCACTCTCTCTGGGTCGACCGACCACCTGTCTATCTCGTCCCAAGTTGTGACAGTCCAGATCTCGCTGCTGCCTGATACCACGCTGCTTGGTCCTTGGTTGGTGGGTGGTTCTGTAACGGCTGGCTGCAGGAGTGGACCAAGGTGCAGCATGGTAAGCGTACATAAAGGAATTATTGGTGGAGTGCTGCAGAGATGGTTGTCCTTCTGGAAGGTTCTTCAATCTCCACAGAGGAACCCTGGAGCTGGGGTGGTGGGTTCTTGGTCACCACCCTGACCAAGGCCCTTCTCCCCTGATTGCTCAGTTTGGCCAGGCGGACAACTCTAGGAAGAGTCTTGGTGGTTCTAAACTTCTTCCATTTAAGAATGATGGAGGCCACTGTGTTCTTGGGGACCTTCAATGCTGCAGACATTTTTCGGTATCCTTCCCCAGATCTGTGCCTCGACACAATCCTGTCTCGGAGCTCTACGGACAATTCCTTCGACCTCATGGCTTGGTTTTTGCACCAACATGCACTGTCAACTGTGGGACCTCATATATACAGGTGTTTGTTTTTGCAAATCATGTCCAATCAATTTATCATTGATATACTCTTCTCACACTTTGCTTACTTGATATATAGCTAACATTTGCTAGAAAAGTCACTCAAGACTGCCACTGTCCTGCTGTCTCTGCTGGCTAGCTGTGTTGACACTCGCGCACAGCCTATCCTTGTGCCCACTGTCACAGAGGATTCATGATATGTGTACAGTAGTTCTGAGATAATAGTTCCAAAAACAACTATAATCAAAATATTATAATTTCATATATACTTGTAAAGATGACTTAGAGTACAAAGTCCTAACCACCCATTCTTTGTGTAGTTAAGTCTATTTCACTGCTTTTGCGAGAAGCTGGCTCGTAGATACCTTTAGCCATCCAGCAATTGAGCTAAGCTTGGTATGCTACCTTCAGCATCCTTTAAACTGCACGCAGAGACATAAAAATGCTATACCAGAGTTCGTTTGACTCTGGGTGAGTAGGAAGTTACCCAAAAGGTCAGCATTGGCCATCGGAAACTATGCTTTCATTGGCTCACAGATTCCTGTCATAGTTGACCACCATTACTTCTGTTTCAATGAAGGTGTTTGTTTGTGGAATATCTATATATATACAGTTAGTTTCCCAATCAAAGGGGTTTTGTTACTGAAGCAAATGTTACGATTTATAGCAATAATTAATGTAAATAATTGCATCATTATGTGCATTGTCTGTGCGGAAGACCATAGCCTGCATTGTAGCAGGCTATGGTTTATTTAGGCCTGAGCTGGAATTCCACAGCACAGCTAAGTACCATAGGTGGGTATTGTCTAATACTTTGCACAATGCCTGCTACAATATTACAGGCCTGCAAACAGATGTCCCATCATACAGGGAGTGCAGAACAAGAAATGAGTCAACTGGCGCCTACAGGGCACCAAACCCGTCTCAAACCTAGTATATCTGATTTTCACCTAATGTTAATTTCCGTGTCAATGTGAAATGTCAAGAACAACCGTTTACTGCTGCAATACACAAATTAAACCATAATCAAGAAAGTGGCGTAGATTAAAACCACTTGTGATTTGTGGTGTCTGAGACCTTAAGTGGAAGAGATTCAGATCCTTTGTTTGGTGATCAAACAGTCTAAATACTGTATCTACATCAGTCTAGCTCCAATATGTCTGCTGTATCATTTCCTGCAGCTGCACGACATCCTAATGATAATTGGGCCAGGGTAAACCGGTGAGATAGGTTGACCTCTGCATTTTGTTGACTTAGGATGGGAAAATCATTGCCCTGTTTATTTGCTCCTGTAATGTCTAACAACTGAAGAAATATATTTTGCCCAGCAGCCTAGTGTAATCAGGGAGTATTCTGTTTGGCATGCCTCAGTGGCCGTGTAGTCCTCTGGGCAGGGGGAGACTACACTGTTGTTCAGCCCAACAGGAAAACTGTCTTGTGAGATGCTTCCAGCTGTGAAATAGTCCGTTTTTAGACATGTGATGTTACATATAAAATTGTAGTCAGAAGATCAAAAGATACTGTCCATCACCAAGAGAGTTTATGATCATATCATCACCAAAGTGACTTTCCACAGTAGTAGGGAATAGTGGGGTAAGTTAAGCCAAAGGGGTTGAACCACCCTTGTTTCCAGGAACCCGTACACAAAATTAACCATTTGAAGAAATATTTAGGAAGAGGTCATCATTTCAAGGAGACTTTGAAGTAAGAAAGCACATGAAAAAAAGGGATAAGCAAGGTAAGTAAAAAAAGTCTAATAATTTTTTGGTGTTAGAGGTTTCATGATGCTTGTATCTACACCGAAGTAGATAACTTTAAGATTGTTCTGTACATCAGTTGGGGTCTATATGAGCTTCAATATGAGGTGCTAAACCTAGCATGAAAGTCTGTAGCTGTGTGGGCTAATATAGTCAAAATGTTTGCCATGGGGTAAGTTGAGCCAATGGTTGAGTCAATGGCAATTTGAGCATGTTGAAGTGTTTTCTTCCCAGGCAAAATGCAAGGCAGGTAACAACAGGGCCTGGCCTATGTTAAAAGTGTTTAAACAAGTACAAAGTGTGTGTTAAGCCTGTGTTAAAAGACCAAAACGTGTTGAATTGTGTTTGGGAAATAAAGATATATGGTTTTAAGAAGGTAGTTGTAACATTTATTTCAGTGTGGAAATGTATAGGTGGCTTAACATACCCTGTCCTGCGGATCAGCTTACCCGATACCTGGGGTAAGTTGTGCCAAGAGACCACATTTTTTGGACAAGCTATGTTTTCAAAACTGTAATGTTTACATGAATTCTGATTTATTTCCAGGTATACACAACATCCTGAAATATATGTAGATATCTTTGTTAGAAAGAAAACTATATTTCCCTTGACGGAGTGATACTAAATGTAAAGAAATTCTCAACTTACCCCACTCTATATTATGTTAACTGTTTCAGTTACTTGTCTGTTGTATACAGTAGAGTGGCCCCCTTTCCCCCTTTCCCTTCATTTGTCCAAATACAGAATAAACTGATGGAGGTGCGGTGATAGCTTCCCACCATCAACAGTATAGCTTGTTCGTTTACTTAACAATTCAGTTTGTCTCTAGAATAGCAATGCGCTACAAACATGTCTGAGCATGACTGCTGGACACACGACACTCCTCCTCAGCTGGTTTTGATGCAGGGATGAGACAGTGCCAGGACAGCCTTTGGACAGCTCTGAAAGGACTGAGGATTGGGGGCTCAGGCAGTCTGGTCTGGTGGAGTAGAGCTCTCTCTCTCTCTCTCTCTCTCTCTCTCTCGCTCGGTGGGCAGGTTCCTGCTGGCAGTCCTCAGCCTGCCAGCAGGAACCCCATGGTAACCGTAGTAACAAGGGCCTACCCCATGGCCCACGACACAGCGGTCCAGCGGCGCCTGCCGGCTCAGCCCAAAACACAATTTCTACCCCAGATGTATTCCTAAGATTTGGTAGAACAACAACATCAAAGTTGAACTTGATTGTTTTTGATTGTAGGATTATTTCATGCTGAAGTCTTTTTCTTGTATTTCTTCAGGAAAAGATATTATCATTCAACCACACATATTTAATTGAGGCAATTGGAGCCACTCTGAATTGGGCTTTGGCTTTCATCTGTAATGGTATTGATAATGAGATAGAGCTGGTTCTGAACAGTCTAGTCCGATGAGTAGGAGGAGACCACCACTGAAATCTCATGACTGTACTCATTAACTTTTCCTCTTCACGTTTGGCTAGCTCCTTGCAAAGCCCCAAAAATGATCTATTATCTTGGATATCTGCAATATTCAGAAAAAATATTTAGTTTTTTCATTTTTGTATGGTATTGTTTAGTATTTTGCGTTGTCTCCGCCTTGATGTTTGTGCTCGATTGGATCTTTTAAATGGATGGCTTGACTGGAAAATAAGTAAACAACGAATGCCTTTTCGAAATGTCAGCATGCTTCCAGGCTAGCGCAGACATTTAAAGAGCATCTTATCATGTTGATTTAAGCAATTAAACATGAAGTTGTTCTTTCCAAGCTCTGACTGACTGTATTGTCTTAATTAGTATCCACTGAGTCTTATCCTCAAAGCCTTTTTTCTAGCCCGATAAAGAACAGTCTTATCATGGTCATTACGTGGTTAACTGTCTGGCTATGTGAAGAAATGCTATGTTTAGATTTGGGAAACCTTGGTGGAGTACAACCTAGCCTTTCATGTGTTTGGGAACAGGACTTTACAAATGCTTAAGGAGTACTTTATTTTAAACCACACACTTTGTCCATAGATAACTTGTACTGTACATCCTTATAAAAGGCAAACAACAGTGCCAGAAAATTGAGAACTACCGAAATACCCTTGGCTAAGAGGACAGTACAGCGTTTTGACCTTGAACAAATGAACTACAAAGTTGGAATCTTTATAATGTTAGAATATGGAAGTCTCATGCGGACTTGAAACTATTTCTCAAATCTCAACCAACTCCATCAAAGAACAGCATTTTGTTATTCCCATCATGCAATGTCCCTCCCTGTGGGTGGACAGCTTCAGGAGGCACACAATAGCTTGGTGTTGCATATGCTTAATAACTATCGTATGTGACATTTTTTGTTGTTGTCCCCAAGTCAACCACATCCAGATTCAGATCTCCTCAAATGTGACAAAGCATTGTGGGAAGAGATGGGTGAAGATCTGGACGCTGCCCATGCCAGCAGGGAGCTGTTTGGACAAGGTTTATCACACTCATCGCCAGGTAATTTATAACAACACATAGCTTCCAGGGTCCCACTATCTATCGCAAGAACTTTGCTTACAAATACGACTGAAATGCTGGTAGCTGGGTTTCTCACCTTCTGCTGAAAGAGGAGAAAAAAAGGCCCACATTATTGCTAGCCCATATTGCAGGTTGTCTCTTGCAAAGATGCCCTGGCCGTGAATGTCTTGGCACAGCAAATTTTCCGATTTTATTTACCTGCATAGTGATGCAAGGGCTAAGGACTTTATTCAGAAGTCACCATCAATCATCATGTAAAATAAAATCTACTTATTTTCCCGCCTGGCTTTAGTGGGAATCAGGATGGCTTCAAAGAATTCCAAAGTTTCGCAATCCTTGCCCAACTTAATCATTTTTATCTATGGTAGTCAGTTTATGACATGTTTAGTTAACGTTGATTACATAGTATTGCACCACATAATTTATGTTGCATGATTCAAATAAATCCAGAAGCAATGAATGACATAATTACTCATGACATCCCAGACAGACTTTATTACTTGCAGATGCATATCAGTGCCATATGGATGGTTTTCCTTCTAATTGAAGCACTAAACTATCTGCAGTAATGATACTGGAACTTGCCTATATTACACTGTAGTTACAGATCCTAGCAACTCTCAGTGCCTCCATTATAGTAGGCAGAAAAACCATGAGAGCTTGTTAAACTATTTAAACTGTCAGATTAAACTGTTCATGTTGTAAATAGTTGCTACTTCAAGAAATGTTATGATGGACACTGACAATCCTCCAAGCTAATGTTGTTTAGTTATGAAATATAAGGGTAGTTTTCCCTACAGAATCATACAGAAAGCCTAACAATTAACATGGTAACTTTAAGAGAAAAACGTTTTTTTTTTACATACCAGTACGCTCTTAGAAAAAAAGGTGCCATGTAGAACCCTTTTCACCACAGGAGGTTGGTGACACCTTAATTGGGGAGGACGGGCTCATGGTAATGGCTGGAGTGGAATCCGCAAAATGGTATCAAACACATGAGCTGTGTTCGAATACCCATACTAACATACTGTACACTGCATAAATACTTAATGAGTATATACTACATACAGTGGGGCAAAAACGTATTTAGTCAGTCACCAATTGTGCAAGTTCTCCCACTTAAAAAGATGAGAGAGGCCTGTAAATGTCATCATAGGTACACTTCAACTATGACAGACAAAATGAGAGAAAAAAATCCAGAAATCACATTGTAGGATTTTTAATGAATTTATTTGCAAATTATGGTGGAAAATAAGTATTTGGTCACCTACAAACAAGCAAGATTTCTGGCTCTCACAGACCTGTAACTTCTTCTTTAAGAGGCTCCTCTGTCCTCCACTCGTTACCTGTATTAATGGCACCTGTTTGAGCTTGTTATCAGTATAAAAGACACCTGTCCACAACCTCAAACAGTCACACTCCAAACTCCACTATGGCCAAGACCAAAGAGTTGTCAAATGACACCAGAAACAAAATTGTAGACCTGCACCAGGCTGGGAAGACTGAATCTGCAATAGGTAAGCAGCTTGATTTTAAGAAATCAACTGTGGGAGCAATTATTAGGAAATGGAAGACATACAAGACCACTGATAATCTCCCTCGATCTGGGGCTCCACACAAGATCTCACCCCGTGGGGTCAAAGTGATCACAAGAACGGTGAGCAAAAATCCCAAAACCACACGGGGGGACCTAGTGAATGATCTGCAGAGAGCTGGGACCAAAGTAACAAAGCCTACCATCAGTAACACACTACACCGCCAGGGACTCAAATCCTGCAGTGCCAGACGTGTCCCCCTGCTTAAGCCAGTACATGTCCAGGCCTGTCTGAAGTTTGCTAGAGAGCATTTGGATGATCCAGAAGAAGATTGGGAGAATGTCATATGGTCAGATGAAACCAAATTAGAACTTTTTGGTAAAAACTCAACTCGTCGTGTTTGGAGGACAAAGAATGCTGAGTTGCATCCAAATAACACCATGCCTACTGTGAAGCATGGGGGTGGAAACATCATGCTTTGGGGCTGTTTTTCTGCAAAGGGACCAGGACGACTGATCTGTGTAAAGGAAAGAATGAATGGGGCCATTTATCATGAGATTTTGAGTGAAATCCTCCTTCCATCAGCAAGGGCATTGAAGATGAAACGTGGCTGGGTCCCAAACACACCGCCCGGGCAACGAAGGAGTGGCTTCGTAAGAAGCATTTCAAGGTCCTGGAGTGGCCTAGCCAGTCTCCAGATCTCAACCCCATAGAAAATCTTTGGAGGGAGTTGAAAGTCCGTGTTGCCCAGCAACAGCCCCAAAACATTACTGCTCTAGAGGAGATCTGCATGGAGGAATGGGCCGAAATACCAGCAACAGTGTGTGAAAACCTTGTGAAGACTTACAGAAAACGTTTGACCTCTGTCATTTCCAACAAAGGGTATATAACAATGTATTGAGATAAACTTTTGTTATTGACCAAATACTTATTTTCCACCACCATTTGCAAATAAATTCATTAAAAATCCTACAATGTGATTTTCGGGATTATTTTTCTCATTTTGTCTGTCATAGTTGAAGTGTACCTATGATGAAAATTACAGGCCTCTCATCTTTTTAAGTGGGAGAACTTGCACAATTGGTGGCTGACTAAATACTTTTTTGCCCCACTGTACTATATACTATTAGTTCATTTTAGTATACTGTAAACAAACGGTATCATTTCAGTTGAGGATACTAGGGCTTTGCCTGTCTACTGGAAGTTGGTGCTGTTGCTATGCAACCTCTTGTTAGCTTGTTAGCATAAGAAATGACTAGCTAAACATTTTACGATTTCGGGTGTGTTTGTGAGTTCAATCTGGAGTGCCAGAGTGTACTCTGGTCATTGTCAGATTGTCCAGATTGTCTGTTCTTAATTCAGTTAATTTCGCTCTCGGAGCGTTCAGAGCGCACACTGGACGCCCTGGCCAAGGAGTAGGGTTGATTCAAACATTCAACGGCACCCAAGCTAACTGGCTAATGTTGGCTAGCTACTTCCAGATACAAATGAGAGAACACCTCACTCTGACCATTTTACTCGCCCTAGTTGAGCTGGTTAGGCTGTTTTCATGTTATCCAGAGCGTTGGTGACTGTAACTGTGCTGCTGGCAACAATTTAATTACGCTTTTTATTTTGCTGATGTTTAACGTTACACAGGCCATATTCAATGGGTGTTGAGCGTTTGTAAATTCATCAGTTATTCTGCACGAGAGTGCTCTGAAATCGGAGTAGATAGCCAGAATGAACCATGTCCATTGAAACGCACAACAACTATACCACTTAGCTAAGAATTATGTGAATAATCAAGTCAAGAAACGTTGGTAGTTAGTTAATAATACTGCCTGGTAAGTTCGATGTATTAGTAGCCAACTAACGTTAAGTAACTAGGATAGCGTAGCTAACAAATTGTCAGCCAACGGAAAGCGTAAAGTTACTTATTTGAAAAGTCATTACTTTATTATTAAATTGCTCAACATTTTGTATTCGCTCTCATCGGACTTCGGCTGCATATTTTCCGCCATTTTCTTCAAATCTGAAAACGTTGTGAAGCCACTCCCATTTTCTGAAGAATTGCAGTATGGGCCCTAAAAGCAAGGAAATAGTGTCCACTGCATGTTTACTTTGTATTTTGGCAAATTTAGTACGACATCCGGGAACTTTTGGCATACTAACTATATCCATACTATGACCAATAAGCATACTATAAACTCAATTCACATCACAAATAGCTTGGTTAGTGCGGTTAGTAAGAGTATTCAAACTTGGCTATGGTTTGATTCCATTTGCTCTGTTCCAGCCATGATTATGAGCCGTCCTCCTCTCAGTAGCCTCCACTGCTTTACACAGAGGGTTCTACATGGAACCCAAAATAGTCCTCTCTGCAACCAAAAGGGGTTCTACCTGGAACCAAAAAGGGTTCTCCTATGGGGACAGCCAAAGAACCCGTTTGGAACCCTTTTTTCTAAGAGTGTAATTAAAGGTCCCAACTTAGGGAATGATACTCTGTGACTGTGTCTATCAATGGTGGTCCTGTGTGGCCGGTGATCCTGTGTGGCTCAGTCGGTAGAACATGGCGCTTGCAATGTCAAGGGTCATGGGATTGATTTCCGCTGTGGCCACCAATGTGTAGCATCTGAGAATAAGGCTCCACCCCTAGTTCAAACTCAGTTTCTACGCATACTACGCAACATACTGTAAGCAGTCACTTAGGGCCCAGCAATCACTAGGGGGCCCAACTTACTGTTAGTTAGGAGAGTCGAATACACAACTAGCAATTTCTGAATTTGGTAAGGCATGTGTCCTAGGGCCCTGACCTTGAGTGGTCCCCCATTGTTTATGTTAGTCACTATCACTCAGATATCATATGAACATGGCATAAGTCATTGCAAAATGTGTAGAACTGCAGGAAATTAGCTTTAAAACTGGGGGGGAAAAATCTGCGCTCCATGGCAAAACGTGTAGAATAGCAGAACATTAACTTTAAATCTGCAACTGTTTCTCTCTGCCAAGGTCAGGGCTACTCAAATGTTTTGCCTGAAAGGTAGTGGCCAAAAACTTGTTTAGGGCTCACAAAACGCTAGAAACGGCCCTGCTCAAACTTTCACAAAGCACTATTCAACAGGTATCTAAAATTGCAGTGTGGTGCCAGGAGTATTTGTTTCTGTTAATAACCATATTGTTGTGTTGATAATAGGCCATGATTACTTTAGAAGTACATTTTCTAAAGTTTTTAGATCTTTGCTTAGTTGAGTTCTGGTTATTATTTCCCCTTGACTTGTGTTTTTGTTCAAGTATCCTTATTCTATGTTTATCTCCACAGGCATTAAAAGGTAGGACACTCAAACCAATTTTGCAGTTTGAAAAGCATGTTGAACATGCTGTTGCATCAATACGATCAATTAACAGCCATTTGTTAATGTGGTCATGGCACATTTTCTCCATGTTCTCGATAAGTGACTTTTAAATGTTAACATTTGCTGGATGTCTACTACATTTCAGATCTGGTCACCACAGAGTAATGAGACTCAGTCCAAAGACGTTATTTTCGGGAATGCAAGTTAACATGTAATATTCAAAAATCAAAGAGAGAGTCAACCTAGAAAACCATTGACTAATGTTCTGCCCATGTTTTTGTCAGCCTTCTTTGGTTAACAATGTTGAGGGGCACTGTGCTCAAACATAAAGTGAAGGATCCTGCATGTGTTAATCATAAATAGAATTGAAAAATATCATGCAGGATAAAAAATAAATAAAAAAATACCCAAAGTGTAGCCCCATGAGGTTTTGTTCATAGCTTTTTTGTCTGCTTAAAATGAAGAGTAGTTCCAAAAAGCCACCCACACTTTACCAAAGAGACAGCAGACAATCTGTAACCAGAACCTATTTATGGGTTATGCTACTGCCAGAAGAGAATTCCTCCCAAAGTGAAAAAGGCCTATTGAATCAGAGACTCACCCATCATTCATTGGCTGGGAACAGAAAGAAGGGGGCTATGATTTGGTAACACTGCTCATTTGGGTTGGCTTTAACACCTACACTCTTCACTTCCCTTCTAACTTTAAATACCCACTGCCTTTTTTGTTTTCAATGTCAACCACAATTTGAATAGATGAATTTACTCATGGTTGTATGTTATTGAAGGGGAAGATGCCTAAAAGGTGTCCATATTAGGACTGACGTGTGACACCGCATGCCCAGGTAACAGGCTTATGATGAAATTAACTTGAACGTAGTGTGGGCCTATGTGTGTGCGTGTGTGTTTCTGCGACTATGTGTGCATACCGTACGGCTCATTGGTTAAAGAGTTAAAGAGGTGACGTCATGAACTCTTCCCCTGTGCGGACTGCTGCCCGTGTATAGAAAGACACGGTGGCCCTGTTGCACCGGCTTTGATCACAAATAATCGTCTTGCCGCTCTCCCTGGTATGCAAACCTTCCCATGTTATCAGTGCGAAAATCAAAATGATTTCTATTCAGCAGGTTAACAGCCAAAACACTGGGTGAAATTCTTCAGCGTGAGGGTAAGGCCTCCAATCCCCTCATCATTCTGCCATAACCTCTTCATTTATGTCTCACAGAGCGAATCTTGAAGGCCATTGTTGCAGATGTAAATATCTACAGTCTGATTTTGGCAGCCATATTGTTATGATACCTCTTAACTCCCCCCTTCCAGAGAATAGGTTAGTTATGAGAGCAGAGAATCGCCCAATGGGACCTGTTTGCTGTTGCTAGGGATGGAAAGGGTTTCTGTGAGGGATATTTTGGACTATTTTTTACATGCCATTTCCTTCCAGCAAAGTCCCTGAGCTGTGCTAAGTCATCCTACTGATTAGCACAGAGGAGATTTATGGGCCTCGTTGCTGACCACTCTCATAATGTAGCCCAGCACATTCTGCAGATTTGGACAGAGCTGTGACAACGTGAATATCATATGAGTATTTTAGTGAGGAAATGGGTAGATAGATCTTCCACCAACACAATTCGAGGCGCAGCCGGAAATCACAGGACCATGTGGGCCAACTTTCTGAGGAAGCTTAACGTCCATTCGGTTAACATTTTTACACATTTGGAATGAGTAAAGCTGTCCTTTTCAAAATGAGTTGCACAAATAGACCACTCTGTCTCATTGCACTACTATCCTCTGATATTCCAGTGAGGACTGTAGAAATTGGACTAGATGACAATGGTAAACATGTAGCACACATAGGCCTACTATGACATGTCCCAACCCTTGTTAGAAACTTCTGGCGCCATGGTGGTCTAATTTTCAGCCATACAATATTCACTCTGGACAGTTTTCTCACACAAACACACACACACAGACACATACACTATAATATATAAAG
Source organism: Oncorhynchus tshawytscha (assembly GCF_018296145.1). NCBI lineage: Eukaryota > Metazoa > Chordata > Actinopteri > Salmoniformes > Salmonidae > Oncorhynchus > Oncorhynchus tshawytscha. The sequence continues at coordinate 33,705,765 of NC_056436.1, read as the reverse complement.
ATATAACAACATCAGACATACAAACACTCACACTCCAGCATATTTATGGACATCAGGCAGATGATAGAATGTTGTGGACCGATGCAGATCTCTTTGTAGCTGGAGCAAACAGAAATATTATCAAGATCAGTTTGTTGAGGCCTGAGATTTCTGGACAGCCTCCAGCGGGGTCTCTCTTTCCCCCATTTCACAGCTTTAACAAGTCTGATTTGACTGACCTGGGGAAACAGTTTAATGACCAGTTCTAGACTCTGTTTCAGCACTGCGTGGGTGGGTGGTCCTCCCCGATTGGGGAAGTAGGGGTGGAGGCTCCTATGTACATACAGTGTGCAATGTGTGCTGTAAATTGATGTCACATTAGAACAACAAATATTTTAAACTTCACCCTCCTGCTGAACTACCCTGATGAGGTCAAGTAGCATATTTACACAATGTTCAATGGGTGCAAATTCCTGGTTCTTATAGAGAGGTTAATCAGATGATTTCCCATAGATACCCCTTTGTGCTTATATATTTGGAGTTCAAAGCAATATTTGATATTGCATCTTGGTACTTTTTGATTATGTGAAAGTTATATTTTTTATTTGAACTTTGCTTAGTTGCACGATAAGCCCAAACTAAGTTTGTTTAATCCTTCAGACTGGTGTACTTTTGGGGTTGTTGTTTTAACTTTTTTGTACCCCTTTATTTCTTTCAACTGAATTTATTTCAACCATTTTCCTACTCAGGATTACTGCCTCACAGTGATATTAGTGGAGCGTACTCTTTTTTTTATATATATATATTTTTTTGGTCAACCTGCGGGATGTCTTCTGAAGATGATAGGTTTTCACTGGTCGAGACTTAATAAACATCACAGAGTTTTAAGAGATGCCCGGCGCCACATCTCTCGAGTCAACTCTGCTACTTAAAATAATTTACTTGGAACCTGATGTCCAAGTGTCCTTTTCACTTGTTTCATCTGCAATGAATCAGCCATCATGTTTAATGTGAGTTTGTTAAGTTTCCCCCCTTTCCTCCCTACTGCTCCAGCCAGGTTTATAGTTAGCACAGAGCCGACTCCAAGATTTAAGAGAGTTCTGACACTCAACAAGCTTTCAAGTTTTTATTTCCCTGTAATCCTACAGATATTAATGTCTGAAAATCTTCATATTCAAGACTGGTCAGATACTATTTTTGTAAATACTTATCATGACACTGTTGATAGCTAGAATGCTTTAATAGTGCATTTCTAACACAATAGTATCTGAAATCAAACCATTTTGCATTAAATTGCATTGCAAAAGTTTCACATTGTATTTCATGTTACAATAATCCTTCAAAATGTGCGCTTACACAACAGCCTCTCAACCAAAGCCATGTTAATCTATTTGTCCTTTACTAATGGAACAAATATTTCCCTAATTATGGTAAATACTGCATTGCTATTTCATGTGGAATCATTCATGTTTGATGCCTGTTCCGATAAGCCACTTTTGAAGTTGTACTGTATACGTTGTAAATTGTTTATTTGATCTCATTCAAGTACCAAAATCACCCCTGCTTCACCACTGGGAATAGGGAGCAGTGTAAGGGTACTTCAGCACTTGGCTCCTGCGCCAAGACTCTCCAAATATCTTTTCCTGGTGCCTAAAATTAGCCCCATAATAAGGAGGTGGCTTCCTTTTCTCTGAACTAATAGCCTGTCCCTGTGGGAATACACGATGTGGGCTAACACTAAAGCTTAATTAACATAAATACATCAGACTGGTACGTGCTAGAGCCCTGGGATGTAAACACATTTAAGATTCAAATAAAATAAACTGGAGCAACAATTTATTTCAATACTTTTCATTTAACCCATAAATTGAGCATTTTACAGTACATCATTGAAGCATCCTATGTATTATTATTTTCTGCATTACTCTAACAAAGTAGACTAAGACTGGCTCGTAGAAGTGCACAGAGTTGATGTGCAACGTACATACTGGTCAACAGATCTTGATACTGTAGGTGTGCTGAATCACACGTTTCTATTTAGAGGTTACAAACAGAACCAGAGGGCAGTTAAGATCCCCTCAACACTCTCCACAGCCACCTTTTCCAGTGTACACCTTCATTAAAGGCTTTTATGTGAAGTCCAGGATGGCTGGAGAGAATGGAAAGGACATGCTTAAGTAGACTCCACTTCATTATTAAACCTATAGGTCACATTTTGTTGCACTTGTATTAATCTGTTTTATTTCAACTAATGAGTGCTGCTGTAAATTTAACTGTAGTTGAGGAATTTTTATTACCCTCGGCAATCTTTTGATCAGGTAGTGAAGTTATTCAGGGGCAGGGGAGTTGGAGAATCTTTACTGTGTACAGTACAGTGTCCAATTACAGAAAGGTTTGATTTTCTCCTCTCATTAGGAATTCTCCATCACAAGTCAACAGCTCCACCAGAGTAAGGGTTTGAGGTGACTTCACACGAGGACTCAAAGCACCACGAAAGGTCATTAGCCATGGATGTTACCGAATATTTACTATGGTTCATAGTGTGTACAATAACATATGGATAGGGAAGTTGAACGTGCAATAAATCAAATCAAATGTTATTTGTCACATGCGCTGAATACAACAGGTGTAAACTTTAGCATGAAATTCTTGCAAGCGAGCCCTTCGCAATGATGCAGAGTAAAACAAATTAGAACAATTACAATTGAAACAAGAGTAATAAAATGCACAAGATCGAAGCTATATACAGGGAGTACCAGTACCATATCACTGCGCAGAGGTATGAGGTATTCGAGGTAGATATGCACATAAAGGCAGGGTAAAATGTTTAGGCATCAGGATAGAAATAGTAAAATAAAGAACAGATTAGCAGCAGCATATGATGAGTGTGAAACTGTGTATGTGTGTATCTACCTACCTGTGAACCTGCTCCTTGGTGCCCCTGAGTGTTCCCATGTCCACATACACGCACACACACACAATATACCCAAAAAAGCTTCAGCCTGCACATAGGAAGTGTAGCCAGTGGGATACCAGCCTGTGGTGTTTCAACAGGCAGGCCCATGTCTTTCCATACGTCCAGTAGCTGTTGAGGAGTGTAGAGGATGATCGTGGTGACGGCGCTGTAGTAACATAGGTTCTGGGAGCCTATACATACCCCTTAAAAAGGTTATAATGTTCACACATTGTATTTATGATTGATAACCAGTTGACCTGTTCTGATGACCTGTTCTGACCAGTTGACCTGTTCTGACCAGTTGACCTGTTCTGATGACCTGTTCTGACCAGTTGACCTATTCTGACCAGTTGACCTGTTCTGATGACCTGCGTGGCCATGCACGCCTCCAACTCAATCATCAGGTTTGCGGACGACACTACAGTGGTAGGCTTGATTACCAACAACGACGAGACGGCCTACAGGGAGGAGGTGAGGGCCCTCGGAGTGTGGTGTCAGGAAAATAACCTCACACTCAACGTCAACAAAACTAAGGAGATGATTGTGGACTTCAGGAAACAGCAGAGGGAGCACCCCCCTATCCACATCGATGGGACAGTAGTGGAGAGGGTAGTAAGTTTTAAGTTCCTCGGCATACACATCACAGACAAACTGAATTGGTCCACCCACACAGACAGCATCGTGAAGAAGGCGCAGCAGCGCCTCTTCAACCTCAGGAGGCTGAATAAATTCAGCTTGTCACCAAAAACACTCACAAACTTCTACAGATGCACAGTCGAGAGCATCCTGTCGGGCTGTGTCACCGCCTGGTACGGCAACTGCTCCGCCCACAACCGTAAGGCTCTCCAGAGGGTAGTGAGGTCTGCACAACGCATCACCGGGGGCAAACTACCTGCCCTCCAGGACACCTACACCACCCGATGTCACAGGAAGGCCATAAAGATCATCAAGGACAACAACCACCCTAGCCACTGCCTGATCACTCCGCTATCATCCAGAAGGCGAGGTCAGTACAGGTGCATCAAAGCAGGGACCGAGAGATTGAAAAACAACTTCTATCTCAAGGCCATCAGACTGTTAAACAGCCACCACTAACATTGAGTGGCTGCTGCCAAAACACTGACTCAACTCCAGCCACTTTAATAATGGGAATTGATGGAAATTTATGTAAAATATATCACTAGCCACTTTAAACAATGCTACTTAATATAATGTTTACATACCCAACATTACTCATCTCATATGTATATGTATATACTGTACTCTATCATCTACTGCATCTTTATGTAATACATGTATCACTAGCCACTTTAAACTATGCTACTTTGTTTACATACCCTACATTACTCATCTCATATGTATATACTGTACTCGATAACATCTACTGCATCTTGCCTATGCCGTTCTGTACCATCACTCATTCATATATCTTTATGTACATATTCTTTATCCCTTTACACTTGTGTGTATAAGGTAGTAGTTTAGGAATTGTTAGGTTAGATTACTCGTTGGTTATTACTGCATTGTCGGAACTAGAAGCACAAGCATTTTGCTACACTGGCATTAACATCTGCTAACCATGTGTATGTGACAAATAAATTTGATTTGTTCTGACCTGTTGACCTGTTCTGATGACCTGTTCTGACCTCTTGACCTGTTCTGATGACCTGTTTTGACCTCTTGACCTGTTCTGATGACAGGTTCTGACCTGTTGACCTGTTCAATGTTATTAATGTCTGTTATGTTTTTGTTTGTTTTATTTAATACTGCAGTTGGATTAATTAAACTTGGGTTAATTGAACTCAGTTTAATTCAAATTGATATCTATTGTTCTCATTAAATAGTTATGTCTATGAAATACAATGTTTATGGACAATCTTGGAGCGTAAACATAACCAATTTATATCGAGTATTTGTCTCTTAAATCCTGTTACGGGCCTCCCGGGTGGCGCAGTGGTTAAGGGTGCTGTACTGCAGCGCAAGCTGTGCCACCAGAGACATTGGTGCTGCTGGCTTCCGGGTTGGATGCGCGCTGTGTTAAGAAGCAGTGTGGCTTGGTTGGGTTGTGTATCAGAGGACGCATGACTTTCAACCTTCGTCTCTCCCGAGCCCATACGGGAGTTGTAGTGATGAGACAAGATAGTAGCTACTAAACAATTGGATACGACGGAATTGGGGAGAAAGCGGGGTAAAATTCCCCCCCGAAAAATCCTGTTACCATCCTGGTCACTCAACCATGTTACATGACAATTTTGTGATAACATTTTGGAAAGGTTATGAAATATATTAGCGTTACAAATGGCATAAGATTTGCATAGTGGGTAAAAATGGGTAAAAATGTAGGCTATTTGACGTTCGTGGAGATCCCGTACACGATAAATGCTGCTGATGTCAAGTGCTGTGTTCTTTCCGAACATGGACCTTTGATCCTGAACTTTGTCTGGAAGAAAAAAAACGCACATTGTTTGCACAATGTTTCCCGTATTATCCCGCCCACTGAGCCCTCTTCGTGAAAAAACATCTGGAATTACAAACAGCATTCTAGCTGGTTCATCACTGCAAGAAGTCTAAATATCCTCTTTCCCACTACTTGTGCACCAACAAGAAAACAAAGGCTGACCAGCAGGTACTATAACATAAAATATCTATACAAAATACATTTTAAAAGTAATTGTTCACATATTATTAAGATGGGAGATGTATTCAAACTTGGGAGCAAGGAAACTAAAGGAAAGCAGCTTTCTAGCCTTCAGTTCTATAGTGGGACAATTATCAATTGAATTCACCTCAAAAGAAAGTGTAGCTGAACACTATACCAGCAACAATGTATATTTCTGAAAATGCAATATTGCCTTCTGGTCATGGTGATTTATTTACTTTTTCTCATCACTTCCACATTAATTTTTTTAGGTTCCACACTAATTGGACAATGAGAAACTGGACATTACTAAGTCGGCTGCTGGATGAAGTGCAGTCCCAACCTATGGTCATAGGGAAGACTTGCTCTCCGCTTTGTTCATGTTGAGAATTGTGGTGTTGGGGGCCGCAGCGGATAGGGTGTGGGTGGAAGAACAATCAGAGTTTGTCTGCGACACTAAGATGACAGGATGTAGACCGAGTGACGCAGCTCTCTAAGGCACTGCATCTCAGTGCAAGAGGCGTCACTAAGGTCCCCGGTTTGAATCCAGGCTGAATCACATCCGCCCGTGATTGGGAGTCCCATAGGGCGGCGCACAATTGGCCCAGCTACGTTCAGGTTTTGGCCGGGGTAGGCCGTCATTGTAAATAAGTATTTGTTCTAAATGGACTTGCCTAGTTAAATAAAGGTTAAAAAAGACCAGTCTGCTACAACCAAGCCTTTCCTATCTCCCATATCTGCTTCTGGGTCCTTCAAATCACCCTAGTGTCGACCCCTACTAGGGCTGCAGCGGTCATGAAATTTCGTCAGCCGGTGATTGTCAAGCAAATAACTCACGGTCTCACAGTAATTGACCGTTAATGAACATAAACACATTTAGCATCTCCTGGTTTCCATACAAGCCACACATTTAGCATCTCCTGGTTTCCACACACTGATGCTGACCTTTGGAACATCTACATTTTAAAAAGTCTGAATCCATGTAATATAGCCTACACCAATAAATACATTATTTATTTTAACCAGGTCTAAAGAAACATGATATGAAGAAAATGTAGTCAATTTCAGAAGAACAGAATAGCATACTCTGAGTTGTCCTTATGTTAGGTCCGGATCTGGCTATGACAAATGGCTGTGGGCTACACTAGTTAATTTAGCAGACAAGATTTTCTTAGAATTCCGTGGCGTTATTTTACAGTATGAAGTATACAATTGAACAAAGGTGAAAAAAATAGAAAGGATATTTTCTCCAAATTAACCATTAGACTATTTCTTCACATTATAAGCGCAGCAATGGTAGTAGGCTATAAGCGCAAATGGTCCAATAGCAGAAAACACCATTACCAAAAGTGACCGCAAATGCAATTATGCATGTAATGCTTTTATTATAAAGGTGCATTTTTAGGGTAAAAATTATCTTCCCCAAACTTGAAACTCGCTCACTGCTTATGTACAGATGAAGTCGTAAGTTTACATACACCCTAGCAAAATACATTTAAACTCAGTTTTTCACAATTCCTGACATTTAATTCTAGTAAAAATTCCCTGTTTTAGGTCAGTTAGGATCACCACTTTATTTTAAGAATGTGAAATGTCAGAATAATAGTAGAGAGTGATTTATTTCAGCTTTTATTTTGTTCATCACATTCCCAGTTGTTCAGAAGTTTACATACACTCAATTAGTATTTGGTAGCATTGCCTTTAAATTGTTTAACTTGGGTCAAACGTTTCAGGTAGCCTTCCACAAGCTTCCTACAATATGTTGGGTGAATTTTGGCCCATTCCTCCTGACAGAGCTGGTGTAACTGAGTTAGGTTTGTAGGCCTCCTTGCTCGCACACGCTTTTTCAGTTCTACCCAAAAACAAATTATGGGATTGAGGTCAGGGCTTTGTGATGGCCACTCCAATACCTTGACTCTGTTGTCCTTAAGCCGTTTCGTCACATCTTTGGACGTGTGCTTGGGGTCATTGTCCATTCGGAAGACCCATTTGCGACCAAGCTTTACCTTCCTGACTGATGTCTTGAGATGTTGCTTCAATATATCCACGTAATTTTCCGTCCTCATGATGCCATCTATTTTGTGGCGCGCACCAGTCCCTCCTGCAGCAAAGCATCCCCACAACATGATGCTGCCACCCCCTGTGCTTCACGGTTGGGATGGTGTTCTTCGGCTTGCAAGCCTCCCCCTTTTTCCTCCAAATATAACAACAGTCATTATGGCTAAACAGTTCTATTTTTGTTTCATCAGACAAGAGGACATTTCTCCAAAAAGTACGACCTTTGTCAACATGTGCAGTTGCAATCCGTAGTCTGGCTTTTTAATGGCAGTTTTGGAGCAGTGGCTTCTTCCTTGTTGAGCGGCCTTTCAGGTTATGTCGATATAGGACTAGTTTTACTGTGGATACAGATACTTTTGAACGTGTTTCCTCCAGCATCTTCACAAGGTCCTTTGCTGTTGTTCTTGGATTGATTTGCACTTTCGCACCAAAGTACATTCATCTCTAGGAGACAGAACGCATCTCCTTCCTGAGCGGTATGACGGCTGCTTGGTCCCATGGTGTTTATACTTGCGTACTATTGTTTGTACAGATGAATGTGGTACCTTCAGGCTTTTGGAAATTGCTCTCAAGGATGAACCAGACTTGTGGAGGTCTGTAATTTTTTTCCTGAGGCCTTGGCTGATATCTTTTGATTTTCCCATGATGTCAAGCAAAGATGCACTGAGTTTGAAGGTAGGCCTTGAAATACATCTGCAGGTACACCTCCAATTGACTCAAATGATGTCAATTAGTCTATCAGAAGCTTCTAAAGCCATTACATCATTTTCTGGAATTTTCCAAGCTGTTTAAAGGCACAGTCAACTTAGTGTATGTAAACTTCTGAATAGTGTATGTAAAAACTGGAATTGTGATACAGTGAATTATAAGTGAAATAATCTGTCTGTAAACAATTGTTGGGAAAATTACCTGTGTCATGCACAAAGTAGATGTCCTAACCGACTTGCCAAAACGATAGTATTGTACTGTATGTGTACTGTGTACTGTATGTAAACTTCCGACTTCAACTGTATGCCAGTTAGGCTCTACACCACTCGTAAATCGGATTAATGTGCTTAATTTTAAGACCTTATTTGGTCACTTTAGTTGTGATACAAACCTTATCAAAACATATAGGCTTATGGGCTAGGCTACATTAGGTGTGCGACTATTATTAGGAAAAGTCGCAAAAAGAGGCATTTTTTTTATTATGCTGGGCATCATTCACAAGTGATAATATATAATTCACAAGTGATAGGCTAATATTGTCACCCATCAGACTATCCTTGATTTAATATTGTCTTTACAAATAAAAAATATTATATGTGAATTATTTCAAATCTATAATAGACCATCATCATGCACCTTTATCAAAACATGGAGAGCAGGAAAAGATACATATACAGTACATGTGATCGATTCACTTAAATAACAAATTGAGGACACTTCCCGTGGTTCATTTTCATGCCAGCCAGGTAGGCTATACTCCTGTTGTAAATATAAGCAATGTGCTTAATATTAGGAAAGTTGAGAAATAAATATAGTAGGCCTAGCCTATAGAAAGCTGATGGGATCCTCTTTTTAGTAGAGGCCATCACTCTGTTTTGTTGAGCAATTGTATAGCCTATAGAAATGTTGCGCAACATGAGCTCATGGGCTCTCTTGAAGTGATAGATTTTCGATCACATTTGCATTGATGTCAGAGTGATAAGAGGTACAACAGAGTGCTGAGTAACAGGCAGTTAGTACGTTTGGTAGGCTACTAATGACCTGCAGCAGCATCAGAGCTTGGAGAAGCCTAATTACCATGACTAAACGGTCATATGGAATTTGACTGCCTTCATGACTCGCGACCACCTGTGTGGCTGTAATACGGTCACCGCGACAGCCCTAACCCCTACCCTCGGCTACATTCTCCACACCGTTCAAAAAAATCTAAGTGACACAATGCCTTCAGCAACAATCATTGGATGAACAAATGATTAAGTCCCCCGAATACACTGCTGATAAATAGAATGTCAAATCAATGGTCACTTGCTGGTGTTCTACCTGGTTAACATGCTTCTTATAATCCATCTTCATCAACATCATGTTCGCCTCAGCGTGTTTATCTCTCTTGCTGAATGTGGTGGAGATTTGTAGCAAAAGACCATGGGACAGAATTCACTCACCCAAGAAAACACTCAAGATGTATTCAATGCAAAAATGTATTGAAGGAGAATGCCATTGAGGTAGCGACTCAAACCTCAATATTTAGGCTGGCCATAGTCCCAGAATACAGTATTTACATTGCATGTTTTTTATATAAATGTTGATATATCCACTTAATGCTGATATACCAACTGTTCTTACTTCTTATGATAATACATTCTGTATAGAGGCTACTGTTTCCTGCTGTTTCGTAGTCACATTTCTGCCCAAAAAAAGAGCTGTCAGATGGGTGAGTCCAAATTAAAGTATTTTAAACAAGCCAAGCTCTCTGAATTGTGCATATGTACAACTATGTAGAATTACACATAGTAACAATATTTAAATCAAATCAAATCAAATTGTATTATTTACATGCTTCGTAACAGCAGTTGTCCAATGGTGTGTGGATGCTTCCCCACCCAAAATAAATAAAAGAAAATGCATAAAATAATTTATCTTTCACCTCTCTGTATTTTCATAATTTTCCGTCATTGCGCAAGAGGTTGAATGTATCTCACCGTAGAAAGCATCCGAGCGAACGAAACAGCGCCCCTCTATCTGAATGTGTAGGCCGTCTATCTGATGCGGTCTGGTCATAAAGATTTTGACACTGTTGCCGTCCATAGCATTGAATGCAAGGTAAGCCAGCGAGCACTTGGTCTCCCTTGATAAAAAAGTATAAAATAAAAGCCAATCTGTCACACCCTGATCTGTTTCACCTCTCTTGTGATTGATTCCATCCCCCATCAAGTGTCTCCCATTACCTCATGTGTATTTATACCTGCGTTTTCTGTTTGTCTGTTACCAGTTTGTCTTGTCCAGTCAAGACCTACCAGCAAGTTCCCGTGATTCCTGTGCTCTAGTTTTTCCTTTTCCTAGTTTTCCCAGTTCTGACCTTTCTGCCTGTACTGACGCTGATCCTACCTGCCGTCCTGTACCTGCCTGACTCTGATATGGATTACGACTTTGCCTGCCTTGACCTACCGATTGCCTGTCCCTTGTACTGAAATAAACTCTGAGACTCGTACTATCCGCCTCCTGTGTCTGCATCTGGGTCTTAGCCTGAGCCGTGATAGTACGAACTGGCCATGACTGATTCAGCACACTCTGACCAGCTCCGCAATGCTGTCTCCTACCAAGGAGCCATCATTAGAAGAGTTACTGCAAAGCCTTATGGAGGGACTCCATACCCTGGCAGGAATCCATGACCATGTGTTTAATACATTGCTGGAGCAATTCCGCAGATTCCCAACTAGTCAGCAAGCCACAACAGTAATCCCCCAGACTCTCAGCAACCCCACCACCAGCAGCGCTTCTTCGCCACTCACCCCTGTGTACTGAGATATCCGCTTGTAAACTGCTCCAACAACGTGGTGGAGTTTTGCATGTTGGCGGCTGTGAGTACCTGGAACCCTTGTTCGAAATGTTCCTTCACTGATTATCGGAGGTGATTAAAGCTGAGCTCACAGCCCGGGAGCTGCACATGGACCTCGACTCCCTCACTAGCCTTGACCATCTAGATTGATTGGCGCCTACGGGAATGTAGGAGGGAGAGGGGGTCTGTTCCCTGTCTCCCTTGCTCGTCATCAAATTCCAACTCGCCTCCGAGGATTCACAGAAATCCCTTAAGTCTACATTTCCGAGAGAATTCGGTGTCACCCGAGATCAATCGGAATCACAGAGGGCTGTCAACTCACCTCCTCCGGAGCCCATGCCACTGGGCAGGGCTAGATTGTCTTCTGCTGAACGTTTACATGGACTGAACACCAAGAGCTGTTTGTATTGTGGAGCTACGGACATCTCTTATGTACCTGCCCATTAAAAGACCATGCTCATCAGTAGGTACGAGTGTACTGGTAAGCCATATGGGGAGTTTCCAATCTCTCACTACTCGTAAGACTCTCTATGCTACCCTGTTGTGGGGAGACCATTCCAAATCCATCCAGGTGCTCATTGACTCTGGGGCCGACGAGAGCTTTATGGACACTACCCTGGAGTCGGAGCTGGGTATCTACACTCAACCCCTTTCCATCCCAAATGGACGTCAGAGTGCTGGATGGGTGCTTTATTGGCCGAGTCACCCACAGTACGGTTCCTATCCACTTGCGAGAGTCAGGCAACCAGAGTGAGTCTATGCAGTTTCTGCTCCTGGAGTCTCCTCATGTACCCATGATTTTGGGGTTTTCATGGCTCCAGAGCCACAATCCCCTAATTGACTGGGCTACAGGTTCCATCATGGGTTGGACGCCGTTTTGCCATGCACATTGTCTGATGTCGGCGCAGCCTGCCCAGGGACGTCTCTTTGCGGCCTTGGGTAAAACCTCGGAACTCTCCTCCGTTCTCGCGGAGTACCAGGATTTACAGGAGGTTTTCAACTCTGCCCACGTCACATCTCTTCCTCCACATTGGCCCTACGACTGTGCTATCGAACTTCTCCTGGGCACTGCAATGCCTTGGGGGCGGCTTTATTCCCTGTCGGGTCCGAAGACCAAAGCGATGGAAAGGTACATTGAGGACTCTCTCACTGCATGGATTTTGCGTCCATCTGCCTCCTCCACCGGCGCTGGGTTCTTCTTTGTGGAGAAAAAGGACAAGACCCTGGGTCTGTGTATCAACTACCGGGGTCTTAATGATCTTACGGTTAAAAACTGTTACCCACTACCACTCATCTCCTCGGCTTTTGAGCGTCTCCAGGGGGTGGTCATCTTCTCCAAGTTGGACATTCTGAATGCCTACCATACGGGAAGGAGACAAGTGGAAGATAGCCTTTAAAAATACCTAAAGTTGTATTACAAAAGTAGTTTGAAATATTTTGGCAAAGTTTATGGGCAACTTTTGAAATATTTTGTGGTAACGTTGCGTTTTTTGTAAGCTGTTTTTTTCTGGCTCAAACGCGCTTTATAAATGGACATTTTGGATATATATGGACGGAATTAATCGAACAAAAGGACCAATTGTGATGTTTATGGGACATATTGGAGTGCCAACAAAAGAAGCTCATCAAAGGTAATGCATGTTTTATATTTTATTTCAGCGTTTTGTGTAGCGCCTGCATGGTTGAAATATGCTAACCCCTTTGTTTACTGCTGGTGCAGATGGTGCAGGCTATCAGATAATAGCTTCTTATGCTTTTGCCGAAAAGCATTTTTAAAATCTGACATGTTGGCTGGATTCACAACGAGTGTAGCTTTAATTGAGTATCTTACATGTGTGATTTAATGAAAGTTAGAATTTTATAGTATTTTATTTGAATCTGGCGCGCTGCATTTTCCCTGGCAATTGGCCAGTTGAGACATTTGCATTTTCCCTGGCAATTGGCCAGTTGAGACATTTGCGTTCCACCTATCCCTAACTAGTTTTAAGCATATATCACGGTCGCAAGCCATATGAACTAACAAGTTATAGAGCAAACAACTTCCCCAGTGATTTTACCCACGCACCACTACTGCAGATGTCCAGTGCGTGTGCATAAAGTCAGTGCAAGAGAGCCAGTGCAAAAAAGGGTCAATGCAGGTAGTCCGTGTAGCCATTTCATTAGCTATTTAGCTGTCTTGTTTAGCAGCCTTATGGCTTGGGGGTAGAAGATGTTTAGGGTCCTGTTAGTTCCAAACTTGGTGCATTGGTACTGCTTGCCGTGTGATAGCAGAGAAAACAGTCTATGGCTTGGGTGTCTGGAGTCTTTGGGCCTTCCTCTGATACCACCTGGTATAGAGGTCCTGGATGGCAGGGAGCTCGGCCCCTGTGATGTACTGGGCCATACTCACCACCCTCTGTAGCGCCTTGCGGTCGAGTGCCTAGCTGTTGCCCTATTAAGCGGTGATGCAGCCAGGCAATATGCTCTCAATGGTGCAGCTGTTTAATTTTTTGAGGATCTGAGGGCCTCATGCCAAATCTTTTCAGCCTCCCGAGGAGGAAGAAGCACTGCCGTGCCCACTTCACAAGTGTGTGAGTGTGTGTGTGGACCCTGTTAATTCCTTAGTGATGTGTACAAAGAGGAATTTGAAGCTCTCAACCCGCTCCACTACAGTTCCATTGATGTGGATGGGGGGGTGCTCTCCCCTCTGTTTCCTATAGTCTGTGGTCAGCTCCTTTGTCTTGCTGAAATTGAGGGAGAGATTATTGTACCCGCCCCACACTGACAAGTCTCCTCCCTATAGGCTGCCTCATCATTGGTGGTCAGTCCTACCATCGTTGTGTCGTCAGCAAACTTGATGATGGTGTTGGAGTCATGCACAGCAAAACAGTCATGAATAGGGAGTACAGGAGGGGATTATTCACACACTCCTGAGGGGCCCCCATGTTGATGGTCAGTGTGGCGGATGTGTTGTTGTCTAACATCACCGCTTGGGGGCAGCCTGTCAGGAAGTCCAGGATCCAGTTGCAGAGGGAGTTATTCAGTCAAAAGGTTCTGAGCTTGGTGATGAGCTTGGAGGGGGATATGGTGTTGAATGCAGAGCTGTATTCAATGAACAGCATTCGTATATATGCATTCCTTTTGTCCAGGTGGGCGAGGGCAGTGTGGAGTGCAATAGAGATTGCGTCATCTGTGTATCATTTGGGGTGGTATGTGAATTGGAGTGGATCCAGGGTGTCTGGGATGATGGTGTTGATGTTAGCCATGACCGGCCTTTCAAAGCATTTAATGGCTATACATGTGAGTGCTATGGGGCAAATGTTACCTTGGCTTTCTTGGGCACGGGCACTATGGTGGTCTGCTTGAAACAAGTTGGTAATACAGATCTGGTCAGGGACAGGTTAAAAATGTCAGTGAAGATATTTGCCAGCTGGTCAGCACATTCTCTGAGTACGAGTCCTGGTATTCCATCTGGCCCTGTGGCCTTGCGAATGTTAACATGTTTAAAGGTCTTACTCACATTGGCTATGGAGAACGAGATCACACAGTCAACCGGAACAGCTGGTGCTCTCATGCATGGTTCAGTGTTGCTACAAATTAGCCTACTGTACATGCTTATGTACTTGTCAAGGAAATACAGTAGCGTACATTTTTGTGAATCTTCTAGCAAGACAATAACCCCAAGCACACATTCAATCCACAAAGAAATATTTTATTGACTACCAAATCAACATTTTGTAATGGCCATCTCAGTCTCCAGACTTGAAAACCATTTGGTTTGAGTCCATAAGGGCAGATGAAGAATATCAAGGATCTGGAAAGATTACAGTATGTATGAATGAATGGTCTCAGATCCAGGGGTGGAAAAGTACCCAATTGTCATATTTGAGTAAAAGTAAAGATACCTTAATAGAAAATGACTCAAGCAAAAGTGAAAGGCAACCAGTAAAATACTACTTGAGTAAAAGTCACAGTATTTAGTTTAAAATGTACTTAAGTATCAAAAGGAAAAGTATAAATATTTTCAAATTCCTTATATTATGCAAACCAGACAGCACGATTCTCTTGTTTTTCATTGAGGGATCGCCAGGGGCACACTCCAACACGCAGACATAATTTACAAACTAAGCATTTGTGCTTAGTGAGTACGCCAGGTCAGAGGCAGTAGGGATGACCAGGGATGTTCTCTTGATAAGTGTGTGATTTTGACATTTTTCCTGTCCTGCTAAGCATTCAAAATGTAAAGAGTACTTTTTGGTGTCAGGGAAACTGTATGGAGTAAAAAGTACATAATTGTCTTTAGGAATGTAGTGAAGTAAAAGTAGTCAAAAATATAAATAGTAAAGTACAGATACCCCAAAAACCTACTTATGTAGTACATTCAATTATTTTTACTTAAGTACTTTACACCACTGCTCCGATCCGTCCTAATGTTTTCTGCAATTTCATGAAACATTTTATAAAAAGGCACAGTGTCATTAGTCTTTTTGTGATTTTTTTTTGTTGTATTACTTGTAAGATTTTTTTTTTTGAGCAATTGTATTACTATAAAATAATATAACATACAATATAGCCCAGCATATCTATTATTTATTTTATACAGTCTTTTTTGCTTATTTTCATAAAGGGTGCCAATCATTTTGGATGTGGTGTCTCCAAATATTAATGTTAAAAGGTTATTGAACATTACTCATGTACAAGCAACATAAAATACATGGAATGTGGATATTATTTTTAAGTGACGTAATATGAACAGAAGTGCAGTATACTTATGGGTCATCTGTTCAGCCATGTACTGTCACTTACCCCCAGACACAAAGTATCTGCCTGTGAACCCTAAAATTCCTCTAGCCCATTGACTCCGGAACGCCTCAGATCGAACCTTGCTTGTTCTGAAAACAAACATGACAACCTGTACAGGAGTCTGGGCCCAGACCTAAAGAGCCTTGCATAGGGACACTCCTGACAGCTGTTTCCTGTTTTGTAACCACACACAGCTGCATCTTCCAAGAGAGGGCATCTTGGTGTTGTAGACATTTCCAGGGATCAAGGGGAAGAAAAATAATGCAGTTTTAATAGTGACCAACAACAGACCACCAAGATTTCCGCCATCAAGCATGTGATGCAGGGTTCACAGATGTACGTAACCTAAAGATCAGGGTGACATTGGGTAGGTTCCTAAGTTCATGTGCTTGATCTCTATGACTACTGACATGCACAGCCAATTCCTCTTCAAGATCTCCATAATGAAGCTAAAGCTAACCCAAGTTCATCTTTCCATCTTACTCATAGCCATTTTCAAATCTTTAAAACTCCTAGATGTCCTAATTTGTGATACAGACTGCTGATCAGTTGACATTAACATGTGTGACCTATGTTTGCCAGTAAAGAGTTGGGATCCGCTCCTTTTTTTTCAATTTTCGCCTAAAATGACATACCGAATTCGAACTGCCTGTAACTCAGGCCCTGAAGCAAGGATGTGCATATACTTGGTACCATTTGAAAGGAAACACTTTGACGTTTGTGGAAATGTGAAAGGAATGTAGGAGAATATAACACAATAGATCTGGTAAAAGATAATACAAAGTAAAGACCAACCGTTCTTTTGTATTTCTTTTGTACCATCATCTTTGCAACACAAGAGAAAGGCCATAATGTATTATTCCAGCACAGCTGCAATTTATATTTTGTCCACTAGATGGCAACAGTATATGTGCAACGTTTTAGACTGATCCAGTGAACCATTGCATTTCTGTTCAAAATGTTGTATCAAGACTGCCAAAATGTGCCTAATTTGTTTATTAATAGCTTTTCATGTTCAAAACTGTGCACTCCTCAAACAATAGCATGGTACTCTATGATTGTAAATTGGACAGTGCAGTTATATTAACAAGAATTTAAGCTTTCTGCCAATATCAGATATGTCTATGTCCTGAGAAGTTTTCTTGTTACATACAACCTCATGCTAATCCCATTAGCCTACATTAGCTTAACCATCCCGTGGGAGGGACACCGATCCCGAAGAAGTCAATAAAGCTTTTTAAAACTAATACCCCAATAACAAATGGTTCAGGAATATGTACTCAAGCATTAGTTTCCTGCATCACAGTCAGATGACATTTAGTGTCAGGGACAACTTTGTGCTCAAGGGAATTCAAGATAAATGAGCTAGCTGTAGTTCCTGGGAAACAGTTGGAATATTTGGCTGCAGTACCTCCTGTAAATATTGGTTTAGTTTGTTTGAGCTTCCTCCACAAAATAAACATTTTACACAGTGAGCAATTAGCATACTTATCTGACCTGGATATTGTTGAATAGCATGTGAACAAGTCTTTATCCTCCTCGCATGGTTGATCACAAAGTGACCACCCTTACCAAAGAATGGGCCAGGCAGCATCATTTGTTTGTGTCTTTTGAAATGCTCCACTTGTGATCACTTTCAGATATCTCATTCTTCATCAGATGGTAACCTTCAATAAGGACTCGAATCCGGGTTCCCCAAAAATATGTTGTTGCCAAGAAGAAATCAAAGAGATGTGTCAATAAATTACAAATGAACATGCAAATATCTCCGTATAGTGGAAAGAGTAAAATGGCAAGTTGATATTACCACACCTCATAACAGGAGGCAGATTGTAACAGCTCGCACACAGTTCCCCCGGGAGCCAGCAGTATATGCAAGCTAAGCTGTTACTTTACCCAATTAGATTTGAATATATTGCTGTTTCCTATACCCCTATGTCCAGGGATACACAAAAATAAGCTTTACACTTCCATATTAAACCTTGCAGATTGGTCAGGTGTTGACCAGCCAGAAACCTACAAACAAGTTCAGCAAACTACAAAACAAAGTGTCCTCGATAGCACGCTAGAATTGCCTCTGTGGGTCAAGGGTATTTATTGTGGACATCTGTTCTGGGTTAAAGGGCCACAGAAGGTACAAGTACATATGGAAATCTCTTTTCACAGTGGAGGGGGCTTTCCTCCACGGCTGCGGATGTCCAAGGTGTGAGTGTCTCTAGCGTTGATCCTCCCACCACCCACTCAACCCGCCCTTCACTCCAACTCGCCAAGTCAGGTGACAGCCGTCCGTTGAGATTTATCAGGGGCAAGATTTATGTTTTTAACAGCCGGGTCCCGGTCCTTAGTAGTCTTGCTCACCGCAGGCAGTGTTTTTCTTCCTGCACATTCTTATTAGTTTAGTTTATTACAGCAGCACGTCTGGTGAGGTCATTTATGGCCAACCATGGTGGTATGACAAACTCATTTATAACTGCGAGGCTTCAGCACATTGGATGAGATCACTTATGCCTTCCTCTCCCTTGCTGCTCAGACACCCGCTCCATAGGTAATGAAATCATCTTTTTATCTGTGTATTTGCGCAGGAATACGATGGACTGGGAGGATGTTGTTGTTGCTGTGGGATCACTGGCTGGGGGGTCATTTCTCACACTGCTGAGGTTCTTCTCCCTCCAGCCGATAAACACCTTGAGATTATATAGGAGAGGCAGCAGGTTGGGAGCACATGTTGCATAAATTGGACAGGAGGCTTAAACAGTAGTGATGGGAAACACAATGGCTCCTTGAACTCCACTAAGTGGAAAAATACTATGTACCATCTCACTGTTATTTATATTCAAAAATGTTAAAAATCCCCTGTGGAATAATTTGATTGGTTCAAATCCCTATGTCTGTGAGTAAGTGCTCCACACACTATTAGCCTCATGATTGTTTTCCTATCTCCAATAAAAAGTCAGGAAAACATATTTGTATTAATCAAAATACATCTATTCTTTAGGGGTAATTAGTAGCACTAAATGGCCTGACAAGGCCTCTGTGAGGGTACCCCGTTGGTGTTGAACTTGTGACCTTCATCCCACGGGGAGATGTTGTGACTAAGATAGAGGGCAGCAGAAAGATTTAGACATGCTTGTGGAACCTGTGTGGTCTTCAGAAATGTGATGTGTAGTCCAACACACACATTCAGGCCTTGGCCAAGACTTAGACCTGATTCATACTGAGTCTCCATCTGTTAGAATACCCAGCAGTGTCATACCCGACCGCTGCCTTTAGAATCCAGGAAAATACTCTCAGGGGCGGTTTGCGGAATCCCAGGCAGCAGAATTGAAAAGCTGTCCATATGTAGAAATCCTGGATGATGAAGATGCCGCATAATTCGCTTATTTTGAAAAGGAAGCTTTCGTTTATAATAGATGTGTATATTTAACACCTTCAAAAATGAAAAATGGTAGCACAAGTAGTGACGTGTGAAGACTGGCACTCTCCCAAATATAACAAATAAAACACAATAATACTGCAGTTAAAGTTTGTTCTTTACAGTATTTCTTACAAAACCGACAGTATTTCTTATATGCAAACCTTATCTTAAGAAATGTATTATTCAGCAGCCACTCTGGTTGGGTGTTTCAACAGCCACTCTGGTTGGGTGTTTCAACAGCCAATCTGGTTGGGTGTTACAACAGCCACTCTGGTTGGGTGTTTCAACAGCCACTCTGGTTGGGTGTTTCAACAGCCACTCTGGTTGGGTGTTTCAACAGCCACTCTGGTTGGGTGTTTCAACAGCCACACTGGTTGGGTGTTTCAACAGCCACACTGGTTGGGTGTTTCAACAGCCACTCTGGTTGGGTGTTTCAACAGCCACTCTGGTTGGGTGTTTCAACAGCCACACTGGTTGGGTGTTTCAACAGCCACACTGGTTGGGTGTTTCAACAGCCACACTGGTTGGGTGTTTCTATCTATAGTTTATTTCTGTATGTCTACATTTTTCAGTGAAACTCGGGCTATGAAAAGGTCACAAGATTTCACCAAGATGTGGAAAATAACATGGTTTATAAAGTGTGATTTAGGAAGTGGTTCTCATATGTAGTTGAAATCATATAATAATTTATGTTTATACTTGAAATATTTCGTAACAACTCTAATATTTGTCACATGTCAACTGTACAACATGGTTTGCATTTGGCAAGGCAGTGGAAATGGAAAACTGATACGGTAGGCTTTTCTCCTGAGGACTTCAGTGCACCAGTAATGAGAGTCATATCTGCGGCAGCAAGTTCTCACAGCAGGGGCATGGGGCGTGCGCTGCAATAAGAAAATGTTACTCATCATTTCATAAAAATGGATCATACCCAGACTCGTCGAACGCTTTTTAAAAAACTGTCTCCCAGTTCAGTCTGGTCTCAAACTAGACGTAACATAGTAAATGTAAATCTGGGACAGTTAAATTAGTATGATATGTTTTTGTTACATTAGACAGAAGGTTACTTAAGGCAAAAACAAAAGGAGGGTGGTTGGTTGGGGTGGATGGGTAGGTGTATAAAGTGAACGTCTACCAACCCAAAGGTTGCGTGTTCAATTTTCATCATGGACAACTTTTGCATTTTAGCTAATTAGCAACTCTCATTAAGTGTTAGCTAACACATCCTGAACCCTAACCTTAACCCTTTAACTTAAGTCCTAACCTTTAACCTTACCTCTAACCTTATAACTAACCTTTACCCTTAACCCTAACCCCTAGCCTATCTAACGTTAGCCACAGCACATTAGAATTCGCATCATATCATACGAAATGGATGATGGACAGCCACAAATGAATACATATCATTCGAAACGTAACATATCATACTAAATGGAGGGGGGCAGATTTACGTTTACTACGTTATGTCTACCTCAGAGTCCAGGTTGCCCAGTTACACCAGCAGAGTCAGTTCTTGGGGTGTCTGTTACCAGCCTTGAACGAAGGCAGCTGAAGTGGATTAGGCTAAACGTCCTTGGAAAAGATGTCCCACCACAAGACTAAAGGAACAAATTCACAGCACAACACTGGCTGTATGGTGTGTTCCAGAGGAAATGCACCCACAATCTTGGTCTTCTCCTTTTGCATGCAACACCATTAAAAATAAATCCTGTTCTACAATTATGAGATGTCTATTTTTGTACCCTGATTCAAGTTTGGCAGATAAAGCATCTTCTGAAAATTGGCATCAATCGGACAACCAATTGTGGGCCTTTTTCCCCACTTATTCCATAAGATACAAATAGTCCGTTTTTACAGGGATTTTTGGCTAGAGTTAAATATTTAGGCGTGAGTGAAGAAGCTGATGTCAGGTAAAGAGATAAGCGTGAACAAGCACTCTCTGTCTGTGTTTACCTCTGGAGGGCAGCTGTTGGAAGTGGACACTTTCCATTTGCATGGGGCCAGCTGTAGGGGGTCAGTGGTTGGGAATAGGCACACTATTGTCCTTCTTGCAGGAGACAGATGTCAAGATCAGCGCTAAGGTAGAACTGCATCGTCACAAGAAAAAGGGAGGGATCCAGGTTCTACATAGTGGTCTAGAGAGTATATGTTCCATTGGACAGCTTCGTGGTAGTATATGTAGATGCATGCAGACGTTAGACCAGCCAAAAGGATTGAGAACTTTTTGTGTGTGGTGTGCTTTCTGAGAAAGTGAAGTGAAAAGAATATGCTTTAATAAACGTATTCAGTGTCTGTGGCGTTGAACATCTTTACATGTTCCTGTCGATCCCTTTTTACCTGGTACTCATAGAAAGCGGCTTTCACTGAAACCTGTATGGTGCGATAACATTTACACTTGGCCAAGCTGTCGTAGCTCCCACTTTACCACCCATGTGGATGCCTCCCAGATGAAGATTCCTCCCTTCAGTGCACATAGTCAATGTGCCCTCATTTAGTCAAGTCTTGCACTCTATCAGTCCGCCCAAGGCCCGTTCACTTTAGTCAAGCCTAGGGAGAGCAGGTGCTCCATTGGGGCTTTTCATTGTCTGCAGAGAAGACTGGTGATAAGTGTAACCATATCAATAAATAATGTGTTGCATTGTTGTCATATTTTTGCAATCTTGTTATTGTTTTTAATTCATTGATATGTAAACCCATACAAGCGCTAAGACAGACCACCAAGTTGTACTTCTACCTCCACTAAAAGCTTGGAAATGGAAACATTAAATGACATATTCAAAGTACATGTGATTCACTTAAAAGCTTTACAGTCCACATCACACAGAGTAATATTATTTAATAGTCCTGTCAGAGTACACAGCTGTACCAAAACACCAGCGCTATAAGCACACCCAAGTCGGACGTTATGCTAGGGAAAGAAGGGGGAAGGATTTTTTGTTGTTGTTGCAAATTTGTCAGCAATTATCTCCCCCTGATCCATCCAAGATAGTTGAAAATAAATTATATAGAAGAGCTTGCTGACATGTTAAAGTTTATTCAAATTTTTATTTTGGCTGGTCTAGCATTTCTTTAGCCACAGAGGAGGATGTTAGCAGTCATTTGGCTCACTGCACAGGGCTGCTATGCAGTCCAATTCAGTTGAGTCACAGAACAAAATCCAAGTCTCAACAGTAATTGCAGTTTGGGTAAAGCCCTTAACTGGATTCAGGAGGCTGGCTCGGTGATGTTGTATTGGAATCTATATTGAATTAGTGGGATTATGAGTCTGATCAGATAATTAGCCTTAAGTGCTTACAATTTTTTTGAGAGGCATTGAATTTATATCCTATATTTTCACGATTTTCTATATTTTTCCTTCTCACAAGATCAATTTTTTTACAATCTCAATGTATCCCTTAACTAATATAGTCAGTCTCCTTACCTTTTCAAACAGGTTAAACGCCAGGACTCCCACCACTCTCAGGGATTGTGAACTTTGACCACCTGCCCACTGTGGAGAAGTGCTAAGCTGCTAATCCTTGGGATCTGAAGGTAAATAAGCAGGCTCTAGAATGTCAAGAGGGACACTCACAATATTTAGTTAAGGGATTCAGGAGGGAAGCTTTCAGAGATATCTCACCTGAGGATGGAGGCTGGCTTTGTGTGCTGCTGGACAGGTCAGAGTATCACTTTTCACTAGATGGCGCAAATAGTCAGACACGTAGTCCCTGAGCAATGATTGTATCTGTAGTGTTTACGTAGGGCAATCTCTGACCCTGTCATGATTTATGTGACTACATCTACTAGGATTGTTACTTCCGCACTTGAATCAGAATACACTGGGAAAATAAGTAACACTACAATACGTTTCTCTTATACCTGCAGTAATGCTACAATTACCTAAGTAAACAACCTGCATTTCCATATATTAACATGGTGTTTTATAGTAATTTACAATTCACTGATTTGCCATGATTCTCTGACAGTTGTCATTATCGTGTGTTCTCTGTATGGCACCTCTGTTGAACCCAGGGCCATCAGAGCGAGTCAGTCTGATGATCAGATTGGAGCTATATCTCTGCTGCTGTAGCACGTCATTGTGGACCCAGGCCCAGCAGGGTTGAGTGGGATATCTCGCTGTGCTCAGGCTGTTCTGGGCAGGTCAACACCTGTTGCACCAGGAAAGCAGAGGTAAAGCTTCTACCTCAGACGTGTCTGCTCTCCCTCTTCAGCTCACCTTCACTGAGACAGGAGCAATCTTCTACGGATAGTTGAGAAACTCTATTCCACCGATTAACAGAGGTCAGAGTGGAAATAAGAGGACATTGTGGAAGTATAAGTTGGGTCAAATCCTGATTTGAGATGTCATATTTGTTTATTATGTATTCGACATTCACTATTTCTCTGTTGTAAGACAAATGTGTTTTTTTTTTTATTCTTGAAAATATTCCTGCAATTCAAATTGAAGTGTGTGCAGTTGCTAGGAATGGTTAACTGTGTTGTTTCTTCAAATGGGAGCTGCCTGAATTCTCTTGAAACGACTGACCACTGCAGTGACAACATTGGCGGTGATTACAGTAATGAGGGAGGTGTGTTCATGTTCTACCAGCCATTTATCTCAATCTATTACACCAATTGTGACAAAGAAATTAGCAGGCTAAGCCTTAGATGCTACCAAACACATCATTACAGCAACCTAAATCAAAGTGATGGCAGCCTGTCAGAGTGAGACTTGAGTAATTATGATGCTCATCTGCCCCCGGGGAGTGAAAAGGGCATGTGCAATCACTTCGACATGACACGATTAGCCAGACCACAAACATCAGCAGAATATGGCAGCTGCCACTGTCTGATTGATAGCCTTGGAGCAACACAGTTTCTTTTGAAACATTCAAACGTTTTTCTGCTACCGATTTATCGGAAAAGATCAAACCATAGAATCCTTAATTGGCCTCGACAGCTATTAAACTTAATTTACAGTATCAGTGTAGTATTTTGTAAGTGATATACAGTCTCTGGCCCCTGCAGATGACCCCTGCAGATGATAAGGGCCTCCCTGGAGGTGGGGGAAATGGCTCAAGTTGGGCCTTTCAGACACACTTAGAGGGAGCTGTGCTTGAGCCAGGAGTCGCCAACTTTGCAATCTCGCCTTTTATAAGGCAATCACTCGCACAGTGCTATCTCCACCTGAGATCAGAACACAGCAACAAAGAGCTGCTGAAACAGCCCAACAGGCAGTGTTCACATCCGCGGCGAGGAGGTGTAGAAGGCAGGGAGGGTTCAAGCTTGGGGTTTTGGATTGGGCTTGGGCAAGAATGCTTAGACGGTGCCAAGTTTTATTTTCGGTGTAAGCCCATTACAAGAGCAATCACAGAGTGTGTGGCATTATGGAAGACATCCAGACGGTTAAGATGGAAATCCCTGATTGTTTTTGAGACCTGAACCTTGACATGATCCCTATTAGTCAGCACTCCCGTGGCACACAGCTATTCATTAAAGATGATTATCGGTGGGACTGAAGGCGAGAGGGTTTTCAAGGGTAGCCAGCGAGGCGAGATCAATGGGAAGCATCTAGGACTGGCTCTCTATGATTTTTCTTCACTATTAGTGGAACTTCAAACAGCCACACCAGTCTGGGAGACACCATGTTCGCTCCTGTGATGTCATTGCAAGCGAGAGAAACAAAGGACTGGGAGGCTACAATTAATTAAGGCGTACACACAGGGACACAAATTCGCGGAATACTTCACAGATGTAACACAAGATCAAAGGCTGAGCTGCAAGGAGTTAGACGTGCTCAACTCATTTTGGAGCCAGTCTAGCGGAAAGCTGCTATTATCTATGTGAATGTCATATCTACACACTTTATTTTCCATTACTACGTTGTTTGCCTATCTTGCAGTCATACAATTCCACAGTTAGTTCCCAGTTAATTTTCCTGATGCAATTCAAGTGAATTCAAAAGTTCCTTCTGACATTTGTATGTTTTTCATCTTAGCCTGTCTTTTTGTGTATACAATTTTGACTGATGTACATGTTTTGGGTTGTCAATGTGGAGCATGATCTATCATGTGCAATACTGTATAGTGACTTACTACACAATAGCGCTGTGTGGTGCTTGACTAGGCAGGAAACTCACGGATCATAGTCACTGCAGGGCTGCAGGGAACAGAAGCTGACATTGCCAGGTTGTGTGCACAAGAGGAGAGATAGAGAGAGTCTGGTGATAGAACTCAGCAGTAGAGGGCTCACTTTTCCCTCACTGAGTTGTGGCTGCTTGTTTAACAGATGACTGGTTCCAATGAGGTGATAATGCACTATAAAGTGGAGGAGACAGGGATGGCTTTTTAACCAGCTGACCAACGGATGGTTTTCCTTTTTATTCAAATAAAGGTTCATATTACCTTTAAAATTACATTAGAACATCTGCTTAATACCTATGTCATATCCATTTGAATTTAATTATAAGGGAATGACTTATGTTATTACTACGTAACAAATATGCAATAACAGGGAGTTTTACATATACCAGTAAAAAATAATAGTGTGCTGAAAGTTTTTGTCTTATTCTGGAAACACAGTAACCTGTTTTGATTGAACAAGGCCCCGTGTGTCTGTCAGTGAGACGGAACTCCCTCCTCATTAATCTCCCAGTAGACTTTGGTGTCAGTCTGGATCATCAACGGAAACTTTCTGCCACTTGAGCCTGCTACTGATGTTTGGCTTGAAAGAAGAAGAAAGAGTAGGAATCAATTCCTCCATTAAAAAGGCTAGACATCTGTGTACCTTAGGCTTTGTGGGAAATCCTAAGCGACTCATAGCATTATCTGGACAATCCAATATTTGCTCTGAGGGACAACAAACAGCCTCATTTACCTGGCCTTTATTCTAGTATACCAATGATGATGGATGAACACTCACGGTGGAATCCAACCCTTCTGCATCTCAGTTTATCTTAACTAGGAAGATCACTCTTACAGAAGAGCAGTATTTTCTATTTTATTTAACTTGAGTCGGCATAAATGGATTTGCTCAGATAATCGTGTGTTTACAAACTGTTGCCACAGGATGTTGTCAGGTGTCCTCTGAAATTTGAGCATATGAATTGATGTGCATTGACCAGAATATAGTTGACAAATTATCAATCAGCTGCTGCCATCAATGTGCAAATGGTTAAGAGGGTCTCCAGCCATGATGAAACAAATTAAACAAAAGTCAAATGACTTTATTCGCTGAGTTCAGACGGAACGAGATTTACAGCAGTCTGAAAATGAGAAAGAGCAAGTAACGAGCTGGTTTGAAGTCCAACCACAGTGTGGTGAATCTCTGTTTGAGTCAGGTCTGCTTCGAATAAAAACTGATTTGCCTCCCCCTAAATTTAGTCTCCTAAATTACACACTCCTCAGAGCAATGTAGGAATGCAGGAGGCTTGAAGGCCCTCCTGCTCTGCTCAGTGTAATGAGAAACTGCTTGTGGAAGACGCTGCTCATAAAAGCGAACACCTGTGATGATTAGACCGGGGGCATCAATCTTCATTTATCCCCACCATCAACACCAACTAGAGAGACCATTCTCCTGACCTCTCTATTATTCCCATGCAAGGAAGGTAGGCAGACTACTAGAGGAGGCCTAGAAGGAAGAAGAAGACCTAATAACCAGCCATCATTGGGAATTAAGAACTACAACTCAAAGAGACCAAACTGTCCTCTGATGTCTTAGAGCAGGGTTCCCCAACTGGTGGCCCGTGGACTGAATTTGGCCTGCGGGTGATTTTGTCTGTGCAGTTCCCCATGTTCTAAAAAATTATTGCTGGACACTGTAAAACACTGTAAAAACACCAGAAAATCAGCTCCAAGTGATTTTAATTTTGGAAATCTGTTCCAAAGTGTTTTCATGCTTATTAGCGAGATACTGTTTTTGTGATCTTGTACAAAATAAAATTATTATATTTTAGTCAAATATTATATCTGTTTATATCTCTTCTTGCATATCAATTTGCAGTCTACAAATGCTTTGTAAATGTGTTCCGGCCACCTGACCATCCATTAAAACAAATAATTGGCCTGCAAGTGAATCTAGTTGCTGATCCCTGTCTTAGAGGAAACCAATAAGGAAGACTGCCAATTAATAGAAAATAGAAAATCCCTTTTGTACAATTGACTATGTTGATGACAGGATTATTGTGGTCCATTCATAGTACGGCCATCGATGTTCAAGCTTCTTCTAATTAAAATGGTTACTATATACTGTAGAGAAGATTGACAGTTTTAGCTTTGTGTTTTCATTGGGCCAGCCAGTTCCTCTAGCAGGGGCATACCAGGGCATATTCTGTAGGGAGACATGTTAGCCCTAATACAAGAATTGGTCTGTTTTCGTTTTGCAGGTGCCAGGTGGAATGCCATACTACTAAATTCATACAGTGCCATGTTTTCTTTTTACTGGGGAAAATGTCAACAGTTTTTTTTCTTCACTTGTTGAAACGGAAGAAAACCTGAACTGCTATCAATATTCAAAAAATGAAAACGTTCCTCCCATGGTATTTTTTACTGTTTCTTCTTGGGGGAAGTAAAATGGCAGACAGCCTTGGATTTCACCAAGAGTTTCTGAAACCTTTTCACCTTGCAATCGATAGGCCTTCCCCATTGGGAGACACATTCTCTTTCTTGGCACTGAGAGCAGGAAGAGAAAACAGGCACGTCCTCTGCCAGCCTGACACACATCTTTTGTCTCCCTCTGGGAGTGAATGGAGAGTTGTTGCCTAGCAGGAGATGTGTACAGGGAGGCGACTGATGACAGCATTTTGTATTTCCCTTGAAGCCACTTGTTAAAACAGCAGCTGTTTTACCGAATCCTTTGAGTATTCATATTTACACTGTGTCGGAATGAATGCACTTGCGTGTGCTGCTTGGTTTGATATACAGTTGTTGTTTTTTCAGAAGGAAGAAGTAGGTTACAGACGTTGAACTTAAAGTTGGGTTGGAATTTGGGTCTACACAAATCCACCATAAAAAATGCACTTCAAGTGCATCCTATGCATAATTCCGAAACACACACACACTTTCCATTAAAAGGCACTAACCACATTTCCAAAGTAAAACACACAGCTAAACCGAAAATTTAAAAAAGATCATTGTTTATGTCATTAGTTTTTAAAACCATGACAGATTTGCCATTGGGGCTGAACGAGCTGGGACTCACCAGACAATTGAATGCAGTTTAAGCATTTCTTCGGAGGTCCACCTTAGCTATTGTGACTGGGAACTAAGTGTTGACTCATGGTTGACTCTGTCGGTGATGGTAGGTGATGACTGATGTTTGTCTGAGCTTAAAACAACCATCTACCAACTGGCTTGTCCTGATTGGAAAGAGAAAGCTGTTAATAAGGCCTGCAAAAAAGCTATTTTGATCCATATTATTAATTGATCTCTGAGTCTATTTACTTAACCTGATCCTTGTCGGTATATTGCCCCTCATTTGTGCATAGGCCCACGTCATAAATGTATCCACTCAAATAAAGATGTATGCTTGAGGATCATGTTACCTTCCCCATTACCTGTAGGAGGCTATTTGGTTTCAGAAAATTAGTCATTTTACTTTGAAGGAGAAAACAATTATGATGTGGCTAAAACTTCAACATGGCTCACTTGTTGAATAAATGTACATTCACCAAACCATAATGGTTAATCACCCTCATTGAACTACATAAAACAGAGAACTGGTTGTCAAAATTGTCAGTATTTTCCAGAAAATGTGTCCTTAAGCATGCAATACTATTTTTCAAATACAGAATCTCAATGGACATTCATACAGCAGAATGAATTTAGTTTCCATACAGAAATGGTTCCATGAAAGGGTTCAGTACCTCCTTCCTCAAAATATACAGTATATGCAAGTGATTTTCTTCTTACGGTAAAATGAAATCACATTTTACCGTATTTTACCAATTACATTTTTATTCTGTTTAGCAATGAGTAGTTGAAGCAAAATGTCCATCTGTCAAAACTCCAAGTACGAAGACCACATGAGCTGATTGGACAGACATGGTTTATATCTCTACACATTCTTCATTTGAAAATAGTTCATTTCACACATCCGCTTTCTCCGCTTTCTTCCCTTTCTCTCTGAGAACAAATCTGGGTGAGACAGTGCTGGTCTGCTGTGTGTTTTGATAGAATGATGGTGATATGAAAAAACCCTCCCATATTTCCTTGTCTTCCTCTCTTTTCGCAGGCCTGTCCCGAGGCCTGTCTAGTCTTAAAGGAATGACATATCCTATTACTCAACTTTCAATTCTAACTGAATGTCATCAAACACAAGCCAATCATATTCGTTCATGAAATTGACTTTCCCTTTTGTTTTTGTGTTCTTGTTTCTTTAACAGGAAAACTCTCCAAGGGCCCCTCTTTTCATGTCATCACAACGCCTCAAACCAGTGTGAGCTCAGTGAGTCTCGGTCGGGGTAGTATCCCATCCCCATGGAGCAGCAGGGCTAGTTATTCAACATTCAACAACAGGGCCAGACTAACGTATTTGGGGCCCCGGGTCACCTACTTCCCAACCCCCCAAATATTTTTTGGGGGGGAAAACAGCTAACTTCCTGCATTTCAACACATTTTGACATTGGGCGGAGATAAAAATGTGCAGTTTTATAATGCTATTTTGTTTTATAATGCTATTTTGCTACACATTTTGTCATGAGAATAAGAGAAAACTGTGTGGTTTAAAATACATTTCCTGCAATTCTACACATTTTGCCATTGCCTAGAACATGTTCATATGCTTTTTGGAGGCCCCCAACCTCCAGGGTGCCCCATCCTCTGAAGGTCGAGGGCCGCGGGGCACGTGCCCTGCACTCCCGTTCTGTAACCCAGCCTTGCTCTGACTAACCTAACATTAACCCCTGTTAACTCCATGCCAAATTGACAGCCACCTTCTGGGTCAAGCTGTGTGAGTAGTGAGATGAGAGATGCTGATTTGTCTGAGTGAGCAGGACCAATAGAGCGACACGCACGGTTCTCCACGGCTGGACGCATTCATTGCTCATCAAAGGGCCCTGCTGTCTGTGGGTCAGCCTACTGTATAGTTCCGCTAGAGCGCCCTGCTGCCTCTACCACCTTGAGCCTTGCCACTTTCGGAGAGACACGGCAGTAACACAGGACAATGAAAACATGTACAAAATAAAGTAAACCCTCCAACAAAAGACATATGAAACTGCCAGTGGGAGATAGAGCAAACGATTTGCGTTCCTTACCTTTACGCTATGAGGTTGCTTCCACAGAGAGATATGTGACCTGCAGTATCTAGACACAGAGACATACAGTAAGTTCCAGACGTTGTCAGTCAATAGGTTACATAAGAGTGTTTTGGTTTAGTTGTGAAGCCGTCTGAGTTTATGAACCCACAGTGAGCCTGGCCTGGAGGTTTTTTAGAAACACAAAGCTAATGTCTGCTGGTTGCTGGCTGGCTGTACTAACTGGCTGTCATCACAAATCCCAAGGGAGTGGCAGGAGCAGGGTGCGGTCAGAGGGTTGATTAATGACAACCTGCGTTGTTTACCTTTTACCTTTTGTTGCTCTATCTCTCTGAATGACCCCACGGTGACAGTGTTCATTCCAGGGCCTATTGTACACGATATTCCAGCGCAGCTCGACAGGTTCTGCATGCCTCTGCCATGTCACTCAGCATAGCCCCGGACCGCTGAACTTCCCGTCTCTATGTCCGTCATCCTCAGGCGCAGAACGCTGGCCACCCAGCTTTCAGACGCTGGGTTAACTATCACTGACTCGTCCTCAACCCAGACCACCTCTTAGGTCTGGAAACTTGGGACACACTGCAGTTTGGTTCAGTTTGAAACATAAACCTTCCATACCTATTCAGAACTCAGCATCATTGATCTTTATAATACAAAGGTTCAAGCTCTCTGACATTGCAACACCTAATCCCTGTGTCGGAAGCTGTGTTACACGACAGAGCTCTATAAAGTTAGTATCACTCGTCTTGAAAGTCCGGGCATCCCAGACATCAAGGCAACCAATGTTACACTGTATGTGATGATACATAAAGGCTCATAGTGTCACGACTCCCCTGCCTGTTCAGGGCGGTGCTCGGCGGTCGTCGTCACCGGTCTACTAGCCGCCACCGATCCCTTTTCCTTTTTCTGTTTGTTTTGTCTTATTAGTTGCACCTGTGTCTAATTGTGTTTTCCTGATGTGCTTCCTCATTTAAGCCTAGTAAACCCGCCCTTGTTTTGTGCGGGATTTATTTTGTGTTACGTGTGGTGTCGTTGGGTGTGTTAGTGCTCCGGACCACGTACCCTGTGTTTTGGGTTGGTCAGTATTTTTGCGCCCTGTGTTTTTGGGCATCGTATTTTGGTGCCAGATTAAAGTGCACTTTTCCCTTTGGAACTCTCTGCTCTCTGCGCCTGATTCTTACCTCACACACCCAGTCCCTCGTGACACATAGATGCTGATAAGTTATGAAGTATTATATAACGTCAGTTTTATTTCATTTATTTTTATTTCATCTTTATTTAACCAGGTAGGCTAGTTGAGAACACCTTTATTTAACCAGGTAGGCTAGTTGAGAACACCTTTATTTAACCAGGTAGGCTAGTTGAGAACACCTTTATTTAACCAGGTAGGCTAGTTGAGAACACCTTTATTTAACCAGGTAGGCTAGTTGAGAACACCTTTATTTAACCAGGTAGGCTAGTTGAGAACACCTTTATTTAACCAGGTAGGCTAGTTGAGAAACACCTTTATTTAACCAGGTAGGCTAGTTGAGAACACCTTTATTTAACCAGGTAGGCTAGTTGAGAACACCTTTATTTAACCAGGTAGGCTAGTTGAGAACACCTTTATTTAACCAGGTAGGCTAGTTGAGAACAAGTTCTCATTTGTAACTGCGACCTGGCCAAGATAAAACAAAGCAGTTCGACACATAGAACAACACAGAGTTACACATGGAATAAACAAAAATACAATCAATAATAGTTACTGCAACTTTAAAAGGAATCAGACTATTGACATCTCTTTTATATGAGAGAAGGTGAGAATAGCCATGCTTGCAACTTAAATGTATTTCAATTGTTACTTTCTCTGTATAAGACTCAAGAATGGGAGACAGTGATTTAAAGCCTAAGCTGGGGCACATCGCTGTCTTTAGTTTATGTGAAATCTTCAATTGGGTGAACTTAGAAAACTTCACTTGGGTTTTGTTAAGTTACATGTACAGTTGTACATTTTGTTGCCTTTTGCTGCCTTGAAATTACATCTGAAAAGGGAATACATTTTATTTTCGACCAATCTACACAACCTACTCCACATTTCCAAAGTTAAATGAATAATTTAAATAAATATGTATTTATTGCGTATGTCTTCAAACTCCAGAGTTAATACTTGGTGGAAGCACCTTTGACAGCCATTACAACTCTGAATAATTTTGAAAAAGATTCTATTAACAACTCTTAGGGCAAAATTTATCCACTGTTTTTGTCAAAATTGCTCAAGCTCATTAAATTTGGTTGGTAGTCATTAATGGACAGCAATATTTAAACCTTTGTTTTTGATTTTTCAAGCAAATTTACATCAGTGCTGAGACTGGACCACTCAGGAACACTCAACACCTCTTGGAAAGCTATTCTGGTGTGTCTTTGGCATGAACATTTGTGTAACTATATCCTAGGGTTAGGTTTTCAGAGGACTTTTTACCTGGGCTTTGCTACTTTCATATTTATTTTGATCCTGACAAACTCCTCAGTCCCTGCTGGTGACAAGCATACCCATAACATGATGCTGCCACCACAAGAAAAAAAATACAGAGGATCAACAACATTGCATTCACTCCACATTACCGTCCTGTATGACAACGTGAAAAGAATGAAGCCTGTGTTAAAAAATCCACTCCAAATCATCCATTCTGTTTGCAACAAGGCCGCTAAGTAATAATGAAAGACGACACAGCAAAGAAATGCACTTTTGGCCTAATCCAATACAACACAGACTGAAACCCTCTGTATTGTGGTGGCAGCATCATGTTATGGGTATGCTTGTCACCGGCAGGTGTAGTGAAATGCTTATATTGCTGTCCATCAATGACGCCCAACCAAATTTAATGAACTTGATCCATTTTTGACAAAAACAATGGATAAATGTTGCCCTAAGAGTTGTGCAAAGTTAGTAGAATCTTATTCAAAACCAGTCACAGCTGTAATTGCTGCCAAAGGTGCTTCCACCAAGTATTATCTCTGGGGTGTGAAGACATACGCAATAAATATGTTGTATTATGTATTTCATTCAGGGGTAGGTCAATACACAAATGTTTTGGCCTTCGTCAGGGTCATTAGCGTCTCCTCTGAAGGTGCGCTTCTTAATTGTGGGCTCGTTAAGGGTAACGATCGACAGGTGCGTTCATCTGCGCGCTCCCGGAACAGACACACACATGTCAATAGTGCATCTCAGATATACGATACAATACTACATGCAGATATCTTAGGTTTTTTTGTATATGTATTATGAATTTGGAAAATGTTCTATAACTTTTCTTCAACTTTGGAAATATGTAGTAGGTTGTGTAAATCTGTAGGAAAGAAATCCAATGTATTCCCTTTTGAGATAACATTATAAGGCAGAAAAGTGGGAAAACTGGAAGGGGGTGTGTAGACTTTCACAAGCGACTGTACATGCAATATGCCTTTGTTGTTGGCTGCATTTGACTGGAACGCAAGCATCAATTCAACACCATGTCTGTGACCATGTCTGTGACTATATCCTTTAACATACACCTGTATGACGTCTTGATAAACCTCCTACACGTTTGTCGGTTTTATTACATCGTGGTTGTTTGTGGGAACCATAGGGGTCATTGTCCGAAAGAGGAACATGATGTTCATCATGCTGTTTCATGCCTTCGTTCTATTGTCTTTACTGACAGTCAAAAAAATACATGACATCAATATTGTGGTTGCAGACCTTTTTGCTGATGTTGATGCTCGTCACTAGTTGCCTTTCTGATCATGCTTCTTCAAATACCAGTGTGATGCACTTATTAATAATGTCTCATTTCTGTAGCTGCAGCAAACTTGGTTCACATGCAAATACATTTTCCTGACCAAATTGACAAACAGTACTGTGGCTAACCACTCGTGCATTTTTCTGAGTACAGTCATCTTCCTATTATCACCTCATAAGAAATTGAGCCAAAAATTCAGTTGACAGCAACCTTTAAATCTGATGCCACACAGCTCGCTGGTAACGCTTGGCATGTATGTGGCAGCATTAAGCAAAGTATATACTGTATTTCAGCACAGTTAAATAAATCACAGATGGGCAGAACATTCATTCTATAGTCTTCACAAATTACAGAGAATCCTGCTGGGCCCTGTCAGTGTCTCTCATCTTCTGCCCAGAGAGCTCCTCTCACAGCACATATACTGTACATTTATGACATTCAAAACTGCTGACACAATCACTGAAGTCTATATTTTCCCTCAGGAGGCATGCACATTCTTTAGTGATGTTCTGTGTCTCCCTTTGGACACATGACACAAAAGTCTGTTGCTATATTTGCATACCCAACACTAATACAGCACAGGAATGGCAAGCGTAATTCTGGTTTGCAAAACTATTCTCTGCAGTGTCCTAAAAGGGAACTATTTTATTTGTGTATGCAAACAGAATGTCATGCCGCATTCATCTTCTGTATGTGATAATCAGAGCTGAGGCTCGGCAATTCAAAGAGATCCTGTTGTTATTGCTCTTATTTCTTCATTTCCTTTGCTGCTGTCTCGTTCTGCGGGCCAATACAGCCCCGGAATCCCCCAGAGAGCCAGTCCTAGCATACGTGAAATGATACGTTTTCATATGAAGAGCCAAATGTCATCATCATGTCTCTGTCCCTTTGCTTTCAGAGCGCCTGGTTGATGTGGTGAGCTGGCAGAGCAAGTCAGAACATGGGAGGGAGACATTTATCATCCTCTCTCTGGACTACAGCCTCTAGTGGAAATCATGTGGACAGGACAGACAGCACAGACAGAGAGTGGAAAAGAAATCATTGATGTTTTTCATAATTAGGGAACCATTGGTTTTGTGTTTTTTTTTTCATGAGTTTAGTTTGAGTTTACAAATGGCTGTATTTTTGTAGTCTCGTTAAGTTCTGTACATTATGTGCTGCATGTCTGTCACATAGGAAAGAAGATGTATGGACATCTAGACAGCAAACAGTTGCCAAGTTCCCACTCTCCACAGAAGGTTTCTCATGTATCATCCTCTGCCCTTTTTCAGGAGCTATCTCTGTCTGGTTTTCTGTCATTCGTCCTGAGATGCTCTCTGTCTTGCTGAATGGTAGTACACACAAAGGTACTGTACACTGCGTTAAGCGTCTTTTGGCCTGCCCAGGGTAGTTTCCCCCTTCAAAACATTGTGATAATGTTGAAGTCCTAAATCATACCCAGATGAGTGTCAAGTGCATACATTGAGCTCTTGTCTGTACAAAGCAAGCTCAATCTGTCCTATACACACACAAGACACTGATGGATCATTCTAGTCACAGAAGTGAGTGTCATTGCTTGGATTACGCACCCTGGCCTAATTTCAGACCCATTAGTATCAAGGATTTTGAGTCTTCCCTGCGTACTGACTTTTGTATTTTAAAGCTTGTCACACTAGAGAGTCTTTACAACATTAAGTAGCAGAATAGTATACACTTAAGCTCTTCAGGTTCACAGAGAGGGCACTTTTTGTTGCATCTGCTGCCCACATTTCTATATATATATTTTTTTAACTCTCTGCCTTTGCGCTAGAAAGTCCTCTAAACGTACAATAACTTGTTTGAAAATAGGGGGCTATATATTTTTTCTACAATAACTGTAGAACCAAATGAAAATCAGATATAAAATACCCAAAGAGTTATACGTTCATATAGCTTGGTCAAAATATACATGTTCCACATCTTCATGGGCCATATTTTTTTGACCTGAGAAATGACCAGCAGAAAGCCTCCCACCTGTTGCCCTGGTGGTACAGATGTCCAGAGAGTGGCGTGGTGGGGGGGCATCACTCTGGCCACTGATTGATGACGACAGGTCCCGCAGGAAGTAACCCAGCCACCATGAGGGAGTGTTTTCTGAACCCCAAGCGGTATCCAGGAAAACAAGAGTGACTCCAGTCATTGAGCATTTGTACTGGGGGCATCTTAATGTTTGGATATGCCGAGTCACTGTGGGCTTCGCAGGATAGGAGTAAGGAATTAACCCTTCTAAAATAGAGCTTAGGGAGTCTTTCCAGATACTTGGTCAAAAGCCTGTAGATGGGGAATTATCAATCCTCTGCTACATGAATGCATAAGTAGTTGATGATTCACCTTTGAATTTGAGAGTCTGAGTTTGTGATATTCTTAGATTTTTTTTAACAGCTAAACTATGTTTTCGTACAATAGAGAAATGGAGTTTCAGAAGCCTGTGAACAGTCTTAGAACTAAGATAAACCATGGTCTGATTTAAATCTCATGGGCAAGAGACTAGATTTGAGATGGAATCCCTCTTCATGAAATCAGGGGAATAATGGTACCACTCACTTTACATTTGCTGCAACCCTATTACAGTAAAAGGTCAAAACCTAAACACAAGTCTTACATTGAAGCAGCAGAAGTTGGTAGATGTGTTTTCTGGCACTGAAAAGCAGCTGAATGTCACTTACAAGTGTTCACATAACATTAAGAGAATTTTAAGAGAGAAAGATGGTTTGTATGGAACTTGTTCAACACTGAAGAATACAAAAATGAAATATCAAGGTTAGATGTACTTGATTAAGTCAATGTTTTGTCTCTCTGTCTCTAACTCTGTCTCTGTCTCTCTTTCTCTCTCTCACACACTCTTTCACCCTCTCTCTCTCTCTCACACACACACACACACATTCAACATGGAATTGTGATGGCATCGGTTGTCAGAATTAACAATTGTCAATTGTTCTTGATCAGACAAACATGGAAATACACATAGAAATGCCTTTTCACCTCAGCAACACACCTAGTCATTGATTGGTCCTCTCTCATCGAGAGTTCTCTGGGGTTGATTTGCGTAACTGGAAACTGTGTCAACAGATGCAGGAGACCGCTGGTCAGGTGGATTAGGCCTAATGGTGATCCCTATCTATCTCTGGACTGTAGTCTGGGCCATGTAAAAATCGGCACTCTAAACGTCTCTTATCTGAGGTAATTTTCCTCAACTAATCTCTGGAAAGACGTATTTTGACGACCCATTTAAAATCAAATGAAACTAATTTAAACTGGTTTTCCTCGCTTTTTCACTTTGTGGCAGCGCAGTGTAAGTCTTTGAATGTGTAAAACTCAGTAAACCCAATACCCCATATTTGTAAGGATTTTGAAGTTGCATTATTTGTAAAGAGATTGAGCTTATTATTGTCCCAAAAGCAATCTACTCACTGGCATAGCTTGCAGGGGCACCTGCATTTCTCATGGAACCGCTACTTTCCCCATGTTGCTTGAATTCGATAGACGGAATAAATTCTATGAAATACTATTATATCTTTGATGTATTTTCATTATATTTATCATGTATGTTCTTCATTCAGTTTTTAAAGTACATTATTACAGAGCGCTACACCAACATTGTTTTGCACAAACCATAATAACACACATAGCCTAACTGACGGATTAGGATGACCAAATCGTTAGTGTCCTCATAAAATATATGTTTCACTGTACGACGTTACGTTTATGCATATTGTTTTGCAACATTTAACATAAACAATTTCCAAAATGATAGACCTATCCCATTTTGATTGTTGGTCAAAGTATATTTCCTAAAATTACCACCCTTTATAGTCTAGAAAATGTTCGCATTTAGTTTTAAATGTAACTAATCGAATTCGAGATGCATGACAAATACAGACTATGTAGGCTAATTGCGATGTGCATTTTACTTTGTGAATTGGAATGTACAGTTTATGGGATGTCTGTAGCCTATGGCACGCACAACATGCTAGTCAATATTTGGCTCCGGTGAGACGCACTGACTTTTGGATGGGATGTTGGGCCTGGAATTATAAATACCTTTGTGGACGTAATAAATATGCTGATTGTTAGTATTAGAGAATGCAAATCCTTCGGAGCCATCCGTCCTCGGCTGGCTGGGCTGTGCTTGGCTGGGGCTGCATATATGCACGATTTGAATGTGAGGTTGGGCT
This sequence comes from Oncorhynchus tshawytscha, assembly GCF_018296145.1. NCBI lineage: Eukaryota > Metazoa > Chordata > Actinopteri > Salmoniformes > Salmonidae > Oncorhynchus > Oncorhynchus tshawytscha. The sequence continues at coordinate 33,667,212 of NC_056436.1, read as the reverse complement.
GGTCCTAGTCGTGTGGACATGGTCAATAATCTGCAACGTGCACAGACCTTTGAATGGCAGGTGCTGAAAGCACAGTATCTCTAATGAAAATGTCATACTGAACACCATGCAACCAACATATAAGCAACGATTTACCCAAACCTGGACCATATAATTTCACTGTTATTCCACAATGTGCAAAGTATATTCCTATTGTTTGTAAGTAATGTAATGCAATGCGGTGTTTCAATTATCACATCATCCCTTAACGTGTGTGTGTGTGTGTGTGTGTGTGTGTGTGTGTGTGTGTGTGTGTGTGTGTGTGTGTGTGTGTGTGTGTGTGTGTGTGTGTGTGTGTGTGTGTGTGTGTGTGTGTGTGTAATCCCAGCCCCAGCCTCTATTGCAAAATAACCTGCACTTGATCGGTTATTTGATTTGCCTCATGGCAAGTATCCAGAAGGAGCCAAGATACCATCACTGGAGGCGCCGAATGCAGTAAGCTCCATTAACACAGAAGCAAGGCGCCCATGAGAGGAAAAGGGATTAGCACCCACACGTTGGCCCAGCATGATGCTATCTGCAGTGATTTCACTCATACCGATAACTTCGCATATCGATTTTGGCCATCTTGCTGCCTATCGAAATCTAATTGCTACGTTCAACAACTTTTTACTGTTCTGTGGCACCCAGTGAAATCATATCTGAGCCTTAAATCGCTTATCAAACACATGTGACTTGGGAAAATGTTTTGCAGTATGTGTTTGGCATGTTCATTCATGACAGGAGCAGTTCTTTTTTTATAATGCCTTTATTTAGAATATTTACAATGGATTTATAAAAATATATAATTAAAGCTTTTGCAGTTATCTTACATTTACAATTCATCACTTTGTTCACATCGTTGAGTTTGTATGCAGAAACCAGATTTGAAACCAATCAAGAAAATATAATGTTTTGTGTATACAGGATACAGTTCAATTGTCAATGCGACCCCTTATTTAGACTATAGCAAAATGAAAAATCAATGACAGACATTATTCCATTTAAATCCTGTATTTTACAGAAATATACATGAAGTAGGTTATTTCAATGAAAATATGACAAAACCACCAACCACCACATCCACTACATGAGGACATTAGTCCGCATAAGTTTACATTCGTAAAGCCACATATCGACTGTAGGTCATCATTGGTTGGCTACTTTTGTATGCATATGCGTCAGGCTATAAGGGCACATTCAATATTTAACACTTTGGCAAACAAATCATAAATAGTGCTTCCACTTACAGTTTGAATTCTTGAAATTCATTCAATTAGGTAAGGCAGGGTCTGCAGCTCGTTACATAGGCCAATTGTAAGTTCGGAGTCCTCGGTTTGCGGCACGAGCTCCCTGGTTTAAGAGGATGAGGTAGGGAGATTGAGTCCGTGTACACTGCTCAACGCCTCGTGCTGCTGCTGCTTGCTTAGTGGACTGGTGGGCTTTCTGTCTCCTGCAGAACATAAACAGAAGACGTTTGCATAGCACACAAGCAATTACTCTTTACTTCAGCAAAACGCAGAAAGAATGGCAATATTTATTAAAAAACGAAATAGTTTTCTCTTAGGCCTATATCCTACCTACCTGAAAGTAAGATGACACCATGCATGCAACATTTAAATAGAAAATAGGTTATAAATAATAATTATAATAATCATATTTATAATAGTCAATGTTAGGCTATAAGGCTATTCATTTGACACCATATTTTAATTATCCATACATTATTTGACTCAATTATTATTTTCCTTTTTAACCTTCACATGACATTTACATTTTAGGCCTCCACTTTTCATTAATTTACTGACAACATTTATCGCAAGCTGCAATTTAACCTTCAAATTCCGTCTTCTCGGGTTCACACCTCGATTCATTTGAATGTATCTATGCATATGCATCATTTTCGTCAACGTCATATCATCTGTAAATGTAGGCTAATAACAAACTTTTTATAACACTTTGATTAACTTCATAAATTAATTTGAAATTAAAATATAAATATAAAAATGACAAGGAAACGTTATAATCGAAGCATAACTAGAATACCTGTATAAGGGCCGAGATCATTCAACCGAGATCACTTATTTCAAGGACATATTTAGGCCTATCTCAGCCTAAAATATTTCGTATTTATCTGACATCGATATATATTCACTATAGGTCCGCGCCATCAAGGCTATTGTAGCTACATCAATATTTTAGGCTGCTACAATTTCGAGACCCAAATGTAGTCCTACATTGCTTTTACACTAATACCCTAGTGTTGAGTCTCCCATTATTCGTACTCTATGATACATATTGAGAGGCTTGACAGTAACATAACTTAATTTCCACAATTAGACATCTGCTGCTAGATTAATCGTAGCCTTATAAACGTGTGTGTGTATGTGTGTGTGTGGTGGTGGGGGGGGGGTGTATAGGCTTATATAAAGAAGAGAAAAATAAGAAAATATTAACATCATTTGTATTTTACACTCTGTTATTGAATTTAAAATAACGATTCATTTTTCCGTAGATTAAGGACAATTTAAGGGAAACGAGTCAGCTGCCAGTGGTTTTCAAATTACGCTAAAACTACGTTATCGCAGTTGTGATCAGAACCGAACACTATCAAACAAGACATCGCCTACCTTCTCGCGATGGATGTTTGAACGCCATTGAAGAGTGTATGTCTCCCGCGTGCATCGTCATGCCGCTGCTTGGGAGGGACAAACTCGAGTTCTGGGACTGCCAATGGTGTCCAGGGGTCACATAGCTACCTGGCCCACTATAAACGCCATACTGGTTCGAAGATGAGTAGGAACAAGCTGGGACATAACTGGATAATGTTGATGAAGGCTGCAACAAAAAAAATACAAAGAAAGGCAGAAAATGTCAGACTTAGGTTTCGCAGAACGAAACATTTCACATCTATGACGTAACCTAAGTGTGTAGGCCTATATATAAATTCAACCCAATTTATATTAATCTGCTTTGAAAAATGCTGGAGGAAACGTTACAAAAAAAATGGGGGGGGGGGAATTGAAACAACTTGAGAATAACAATATTTTATTAAACAGACTAATCCCTTTCAATACACACTATATTACACTTCGAGCCCAGTCTCTCTGTAGATACAGGACGCAGCTAGTCTTCTGCATTCATAGGAGTCCCTGTTGTCTTTACCTGTGCATATTTTATGTCCGCATCAATGACTGATTTGTCAATTCCGTTGACTGCATGAGCAGAGGGAAACGTCGCTCTGTTGACACTACTCCAGTCCTCCATTTTCGGTGGATATCCCTCTGCTCCAGCAATAGCTGATTAGGAAACAGCAGATTGCACTTTTCAATGTCGGATCAAAATGTCTCTGATCTATGGTTGATCAGTTAGGCCTTTTCATCACCAGGCCTATCGAATGATCCAATAGAAACACAGTAGCCTAGCCTTAGTGACTGAAATAGTAAACGGGACCTAAATGACATGTTCTACTAAATATTGTGCGTTATATCGGCGATATTTCTTAAAATGCTATCAAAACAATATGTTTTCAAAAGAAGAATAGTGTGCCAAATTGTGCGAATCCAAGCCATGCCTGTTGTTTTTGTTTCTGAATCCAGAACTGTATATAGGGTTGGTCAGGAATCTATAGGAAATGGGATAAATGCAACAAGGCTATCTATCACACGTTCATATCAAGCAGAAATTGTCAGTGTCACATAAAATGATATATTATTATATCACGTCGTTCTAAAGAATGTGTCACAACTATGCCCTTTCAAAATTAGCTACATGCTAGGCTACTTGCTAAATTAATTCGTTTATTTGATGGCAGAACTGCAGCCATGCCGTGGCTAACAATCCATCTGGGGCCTCGAGGCAACACATCACTAAAAACATGACGAGTAGGACCTTATATTGACCTTAGGTCCCACGGGGAACGAGGAGGCTTTAATAAGTATCCTGGCCTAAGCAAGGTGTTTGCCTACAGGCACGAGTGAGTAGACCTACAGAGTAAGTTGTTTTCCTTGTGAGGCACCAAACCAAGGCCTACAAAGATGTATAGGGCACATTTCCTCCCTGATGAACTAACGTCAAAACAGGATGTATAAATCAATTCATCATAGAATGAGTAATAAACTGAACAGCACGTCAAATAGCTCGAACCTGTAACCCCAAATGTACTTGGATAATTATTGGAAAATGAGTTACAACTGTGTGTGCATGGTGCCATTCAGATCAGCACGCAATCATTTGTCTGGAAAATAAATTCAATATTTACACACCTTGATGATCCATGAAGGCCCTGATACCCAGAATGTTGGTGACAGTGTGTGCTGATGGCCAGGCCCTTGATATGCTTACATGCCCGGCCGTCACGGGTACTCCGGGACCGCTGCCCATTTTGCCATTGGGTGACATAGCGTTGGGGTATGAATAGGGGTATATGTGGTTGTAAGAGAGGCCGGCCTGTGTGGGGGCTTGCTTGCTGCTCTCATACTGGTTCGGCTGGGAAAGATTTCCAATCTTGTTCCGTAAAATCCTGCTGATGGAGCTTACTGAGGGCACGTTGTATTTGTCACAAACTCCGTCTGCGAGAAGCCTGTCCCGGATCTCCCAGGCAAAGATCCCCGGGTCACCTAGTTTGTAATCCCTTATGTTCTTCACCACATTCGGTGTAGTAACCCGTGGTTTGCTCCCCCCGATGGCACCGGGTAAAATAGAACCCGTTTCATTGTATCGTGCTAGTATCTTGCTCACACAGCCATGAGAGACACGAAGTTGCCTACTGATATCGCAGGGTCTGATTCCAAGCTGGGCCAATTCCACTATCCGTAGTCGTATGGCGTTGGGCAGCGGTCGTCCATTGACGAATACACCACCCAACTGATTCACCTCCCCATAGGTTTGCTCTGCAGGGAATGAAGATACATGGACATATTCAACTGTCACGAAAAGCAGACAAAACTATTTTCATGCTTTCCATACTTACAGTAAATTTAACCATGGACAATGCGTGCTAATGCAAGTTATTATTACTATTCACAACAGGAAGATATATTTAACTTACCTTATATTTAACTTACCTTGGATCTGAGAGATACTTTTGACACTTTTTAAGTTGTATGTAAATTCATTGCATCCTTTACATTAACTATCCATTTAATCAACCATTGAATATGAACTCCCAGATTATGAATATTTTCACATTAGCATATCTTTCCATTCGTTCTGGAAAGGGATGTGTCTGTCCACTTTACCTACACCCCGAAATAAACTTTCTGGTTCTTTCTAACGTTATGCAGGCGTGTTAAGCACGGTTATGCTTCCATAAGCTTTCTTTCACTGAAGCATGCAGATGTTAACGCAAGCTTACCCATTTGCCTGTGGTTCGAGATGCTTTGAAATAGTTGCCCCTCAATGGCTGAATGCGGTGGTTCTCCCTTCTGCACGAAGGAAGCAAAAAGTTAAAGAACAAATGGGACTTCTAAAAAGTCTCCTCACGATGTTCTTTCCACTCTTCTGTCACAGTGCTTTGAGAGAAACTACTCGGTACAATGGCACTGAAGTGATCTTAATCCGATAAAGGCAAATTTGAGTTATACCGGAGGCTGAAGTTTGCTGGGATTCATTTGACGCGTCCCTCCACGTCAATTTTACCAGTTACGTTGGAGCTCTGGTATGATTTCATTGGCCGTCCTGACTGTGGAAAGGCTGTTACACACATGCACCATCCGGTTTGCTCAATTCAACCTCTGGGTGTTTTACATAGGGGGAAGTGTCTGAGGGAAAACGTTTATCAAACATGATGCATTGGCAGGTTAAATAGAAAAGATGGAGTGACTATTCAAAACCATGGAAGAGATTATTTCAAATGAGGTGAGCTTGTGCTTTTGGATGGACTTCAAATAGGCACTTCCACTAATGTTAATTGTGTTTATAATAGTTTGTGAGTGACACTTGGCAATATAGCATGCAGTGAAAACTATATATTTTGATCAGAGCACCATTAGAATCGCATCCACCCCCCAAAAAAATCTCTGATCTTGAACTTTTTAGGTCAAGATCAGAGATCACGTACACATATTCTGTTATAAACCTGTTATATGTGTGGACGAAATGTATTAGCACATGTATAGGCTCGTGCGTAAAGTGCAATTGCAAAGAATATTGGTATGGGATAGAAATGATATATTTCTATGACGTTTGATTTATAAAAACATTTACTAAGCCTTGTTTATTATTTTCATAAAAACATCATGTTTCAGAATCGTTTAACTCCATCAACGTTGATACATTTCCCCAACATTTGCCAACGCCATTTTGATTAGAAATATTTGTATTTTCTAACCAGGCAAGTAAGTTAAGAACAAATTATTGTTTTCAATAACGGCCTAGGAAGAGTGGGTTAACTGCCTTATTCAGGGACAGAACGACAGATTAGTGTTTTTTACCTTGTCAGCTCAGGGAATCGATCTTGCATCCTTTCGGTTACTAGTCCAACGCTCTAACCACTAGGCTAAATCCCGCCTCGATGTTTTTATATTGTAATGCCTATTATTATGTTATTACAATTGTCTTTAATTACTAATATATTTTCCAGTATGCTTTACAATGACACCATATGTGAACATGTGTTTGTTTTTTTGGCATTGAGGGCACAAACTGACCGCCCGTGCGTCACACCTGGGAGCTGAGCTGAAGCCCATGATTTGATCCGCGAGCCATTAGACGCCAGAACGAGCAGACCATGGGCTAATAGAATAGTGTCACATGAAGTTTCGATTACAAGCCAGACCAAGGGACTCACTAACTGGTAAGGCCTTTTTTTTACACCTCCATCCTTAGCATCAAACATGCTATAGGACCCATGTAATCAATACCTTTGTGGCTTGTAATGCTCCCAGACTATAGGGTATTGACTGAATTCCAGAGCCTAGCATTATCACAGCATGTTCTCTGTGTTTCCTGTGGAAGTTAAAAAAGTATCGTTTATAAGCTTGCAAAATGTCTGTAGTAAAAGTTAACTGTCGTCCCAACCGTAACAAGGTGCAGTGTCACTATCCCCTCTTTCTTGGCCAGTTCACTACAGGTCTTAAAGGGATCGAGACACATGGAAAACATCAGGTTGGGTCACCACAGCAACCTTGGATGGAGGCGAAATAAGAGGAGAGGGCGATCGCTCATTATGGTACAGTTACTGTGAAAATAGTTAGTGTGATATTGATGCTCACTGCTCTCCAGGTTGTCTGCTAGCAATAGGAAATCAAACATAATGCATACAATGCAAAATTTAATGTTTCTCAATGAAATTAGCATCATTTATTGACTATCTTGATGAAGTGATACGCGACAGAACTACATTAGGTCTATATATCTGTGTTGTTTATCTTCTTGACAGGCTTTTGCTTGGATTCTGTGGAATTCTGTTGAAAACTATTTTAGAAATCCATAGGGCTGCTCAACAGAAACTCATCCCTCATCTGGAAAGAATAGGAATTACATGCAGTCATCTAGTTTTAACAGATTCCAACATACTGCCACAACTGTGCAGATTATTTGGCTAAGAGGACCACTGGAACACAAACATGTCGTGATGTGTCAGGTATAAATGCATGTTTCAAATATATTTTTCAGAAACTTTTTTGACAAGAACTACAACGTGAAATAGTTTAAGTTTAAATTCGAGCTGTATTTGATTGTATTGCGAGTAAATTTGTACTTTGGAGGCACGGTAAAACTGGTAGGCCTATCTGGTATAGAGCTGATTCAGCCGCTTACTAAATCTACAGAGCAAATTACAAATCAATGGGTCGACTTTCATCAATTACCAAATGACAAAGTATATTTATTTTCTTTCGAGTTTTGCATTGTGTTTTTATGAAGGCATGTCTGAGAAGAAAATCGTTTAAACGTCTGCACTTTGACGCTGAAAATATGAAACATTTCTGTTGCTAACAGGCAATATTATATAATGTCAACAAGCTAATTAAACTGTTATCCATAGCTTTTAAAATTAATGAATACTTACTTATTTATTACTATTAGCACCGTTAGATATTTGGTCAAGTAGGTTTACATGCATTTGTTTTTATTAATCTTCCTTTTTTTCAGGAAAATTCAGAAACAATGCAACATGTATAGTGGGATTATAAGTAATAGGCTACATGGCATTTTAATAACATATGATTTACATTTGATTATTTCTGTAGCCTATAACTAGTTGAAAATTTTCGAGTTTGTGCTTTCGTCAATCAAAGGCCAATTACTTATAATAGTTTAATTATCTCTGTAGAGAAATGTATATGCAAAACGAATCATCAACATTGTTGAATATTTGCGTACTAGATACATAAGCATCAATGATCAATTGAAAAGGATAATTATGACTTTTATAAAGGGACTGGGGAGTAATATTATTTTAGGCTGTACGATTGAATCAGTAAAATGTAATGACATTTTCGCTAGCCTATTACGCAATAGTTTTAACACTTTCAATATTGCATTATGTACATAAATGTCCTCAAAATTGACTGAAGTCTTTCTAGGTCTATGGAGTCTTTTTTTGTGCATGTTCCTGATTAAAAAAGTGCCTAAATACATGTCTGGGAGAAGAATGACCTGCTGGTAAAGTAGGAAGGTCGTGTTCAACTGTGGCTCTGCAAAAGTCACGTGACAAAACCAAACAAACAGTTATGAAGTTCCCTAAATGCCCGTTGTGAATCGATTAACATTTGCATGAATTAAATGTAGTTTTTGTAACGGTTGAAAGATATTATCACTTTCTAACATACTTGAAATAGAATACATTTTAGATAACGAATCAGCCCAAAACATCTTTTGTCCCTCATGTTTGATTTCCAGGAGTTAGATGTGTCTCAGTTCAATCTGTATGCATCATTTCAATCATTAACGATTGGCATCACGCCAACAAAAATATGAACTGACACCAAAAGGTTATGCTTTTCCATTACTAGTTTGATCGAATAGTTTCTCAAAAGTTGGTGTTTCTGTATGGGCTATATCCTCGTCTCGAGCGCCTCAAACCAGCACATTCTCCAGTTGCGGTAGCGGCTGGAGAAAGGCCAGCATGCGCGCGGACCTGGGTCCCAACAGGTGTCCACCTCTCGTCTCATGTCACCTCTGTGGTTACAACCCATGACGCAGGAGGCTGGTATGCGCTTACTTTAGTTTGGCACACACATCACCACCGCATCACTGGATGTGTTGCAAGGAAGCTGTCGTTTTCGGCAAACTGGCGGTTTCGTCAGTGTACATGTAGGGCCTATGGGTAGTGTTCTCAATGCCTTATGCATTAAACGCCGTGCACACATCAGGGTTATAAGTTTGTTTAGCTGAAGCGGAGACGTTTGTAACCTTAGTTGCATCTTGTGAACACTGCAGGCTAATTATATTTCACGCGTTACTGTAGGTATTCACAATCGTCTTAAATGACATCATATAGCCTTGTATTAGGCTTTAGGTCTTACGGTAGTCCGGTATTTAACTACTTAGGCCTATTCTCGCTGACAGCCCATATTCTGAGCCCATATGCTGCTCAATAGATAAGCCTATGCGTAATAAACGATAATGCATAATTGTTTTACCGATCACTCCCCTCCACGGTTTACTACTAAAGAAAAACACACCGCGATGCACCAGCAATTCTGAATAAACCCGTCTGATTCCTCTATTTTATTTTTCGATTTTGCATGAAATTTCGATTTTGCAGCTAGCCCACTTACATTTGGTTAAATTGCCTTTTCGATTATATTTCGTTTAGAAATCTTTCCAAAAGTTGCCTATTTCAACGATTGATCATCGAAATAATATTTGGCCATTAAAATAAATCAACAATTTCTTGCTATGGTTTACTGTCAACACATGCCTCATCTCCCCATGAATTGATACATTGTTTTAACATGTTTATTCGTAGTTTTCAATGATAGAGAGATGCAAACAAATTTGGGTGGATATCCGTCGCTTGTTTTAACTTGAATTTGAATACGGTTGAAGTTTGCAGGTGCACAGACCCAGTCCTTCAGTATTGATTGATCTTTGTTTCAAGTGACGTTGAGGAATCCTCTCTTCAAGTGTGCATGATCTTATCCGTGAATGAAGGACTTCTTAGATGTTTAGTTTTCATATAGCGGAGGCTAGTTCATACCTTAATTAAATTACTTTTCTTTCTTCTTTAGTGAAATTACTGGCCCTTATTCCCAGTGGAATAGACGAAGCATATGCAAATCGACTGTTTAATAATGAATTGCACTTACCCACAACTTAATTCAATATAGCTTATCGAGCATTTTAGGTTAGCAATATTACATATTAGCCTAATACCAATTTCACCATTGCATTGTGCCTTTTTGAAATTTACATTTTATTTATTTGTATGCGCGTGTGTGTGTGTGGCCTGGAGGCACGTGAGTATTATTTCTCTGTGTGTGTGTGTGTGTGTGTGTGTGTGTGTGTGTGTGTGTGTGTGTGTGTGTGTGTGTGTGTGTGTGTGTGTGTGTGTGTGTGTGGCCTGGAGGTACGTGAGTAAGTGTGTGTGTGTGTGTTTGTTTGTGTGTGTGTGGCCTGGAGGCACGTGAGTATTATTAGTGTGTGTGTGTGTGTGTGTGTGTGTGTGTGTGTGTGTGTGTGTGTGTGTGTGTGTGTGTGTGTGTGTGTGTGTGCCTGGAAGTACGTGAGTAAGTGTGTGTGTGTGTTTGTTTGTTTGTGTGTGTGTGTGTGTGTGTGATATTTATGTCAATTATATTTTTCATATAATAGGATGCTCGATTTAAATGAACTGTTAATAGCATGATTCACATTTTGAACTTTTCTATATGAATTACTAGCGGAAAAATCGTCCCCATGCATTTGGCCTTCAGACGTTGAAAAGGCAGATGTATACGATATACAGTACTGTCTATTAGTTAAGGTTTCAAATGGCCCTTTTCTACTTGATGGGCCATAGTGTTTTATTGAAGACCTCCGGTTTTGATTTCGTGTTTGTGAGTTTTGTGATCTCATACCTCAGTATGGAAAGTGTTAGACAGGGTCCACAATGAGTGCATCTAGCGCACTAGGATCGACATGGGCCAGAGTGTGTAAAACTGGGTGTACTAAAATTCCATTTCAATAACGCCACAAGTATTCTGTTTGGAATCGGCCCTGAGAGCAAGGTATCATGTGCATGGATCACATCAATAAAGGATCTCTGTTGCATTTTCGTGCAGTTTAGAGACTCCTCCCATGCCTTTATCTCCTCTTTGGCTTGAATTTGTATGGGACCTATATGAACCTATATGGTTCATGAGTATGACTATATTCATAGATACACATACTAATCATACTCTTTTATTTCTATTAATCCCATCTTTTAAAACATCCATACAAATTAAGCCTGTCTTTATGATTGGGGAAATACCATGTTCTTCCGTTGTCAGGTTTTGAGTAAGCACTGTGATGCACAGTAGTCCCTCATCCTTTCACAGTGTTTGCCAGTACTCCTTTCTCCTCATATCTGATCCAGAGGTGATGTGTAGTTTCCCTTGTGCTGCTAACGCTGGTGGGTGCAGACCTATTAGAGGAGGGTTGGAAGGCAGGGAGCAGCACAGGGATTTTATGGCCCAGAGACCCACTCTAGGCTGCAGTACACGCCTAATGAGAGTGTGCAGTGCCATGTGAGACATGCCAGCTTTTATCCGGTTCAGTAATTGCTTGTGACCTTTTCGAAACACGTCCCGTGTGCAGAGGGGAGTCTAATTGTTACATGGGGAGGGAGCCTTGTCTAGCCGTGTAGGAATATGCATCCCTTTTGATTCTAGGCTGTATGTGCAGCAATCCAAAAACCCACTCGGGCAAATACATTAGATTTGTACAGTACTCCTCCATCTCAGAAACCAAGCTTTTATACAGAGAAAAACAAACATATTTTGTCCCCAAATAAATATGCTTCACAATGTAGCACAGCTGGGCTTGCAAGTGAACTCATTTGGATTTCATTTGTTAAATGTGTATTATCTGTGAGTGTAAAAACAAGAATGAATGGCTGTGGACTAAAATGGCTCCACTTCATGATGTATTTCCTTTACAGGAATTAATGGACATTGTTGGCAGAGATGGCTGGTAAGTGCTGGATATTTGTGCGTTTGTGTGTGTGTGCATGTGTTTGTGAGTGTGTGTCCTATGGCATCAATAAGAGACCAGCTATTTGTCACATGCACCGAATACAACAGGTGTAGACCTTAGAGTGAAATGCTTACTTACAAGCCCTTAGCCAACAACGCAGTTTTAAGAAAAATAACTGTTAAGAAAGTATTTACAAAAAAACCTGAAGTAAAACAACAACAAAAAACATAACAAATTTAAATAAAACGTAAAAATAACTAATAATTAAAGATAAACAATAAAAGAACAGTAGTGAGCCTATATACATTTGTCAATGTGTGGGGAGCACAGGTTAGTTGAGGTAATGCTTCATTGTTTATATTCTATATTGTTGGCTGCACTTGAAATCCATAACATGCTACATTGTTTATATTCTATAGTGTTGGCTGCACTTGAAATCCATGACAGTGTTGCTAAATATTGGGGACAAATCTGGCTTTCATTAAGCATGGAAATATATCAAGGAAAATATAAAATAGGTCTTTTTTAAGTTTATTGTGCTGTGATCCAATAAAATGTCGTCAGAAAATATGAACAGGGTGATTGTTAACATTCCCAGTTTGATCTCTGTCTATTTAGACTTGTTGCCCCCCACCACCCTACACACTACTCTCACGTACCCATCAGCGAAGCATATCTGGTAAACACAACCATAAAGCAGCGATTTTCATTACTCACAGATAGTTGAGTCCCACAATGCATTCACTGCTTTAATAGATGAAGGCTTACTGTAATACACGCAAGGAGAGGCATATCTGGAGAGAATGGAACAGTATCCCCTACAAAGATAAAAACACAGTAATCAGTGACCACAAATTCAATTTGTCCATATGGAAATATTATCTTGGAGGATCATAATGAGACACGCCTGTGTGTAACATCTGACGTAGGGGTTAACCAAGACAAAGATACATCATCCTCTCTCAAACCTCATCTAGCATGAAACTAATTAGCAATAACGGAATGCAAAAACTGCAAAGACGTGTAAGGGATCACACAGATACAGTGTGTATGAATGCAATGGCTGAGGGATGATGGTGAGATTGTTGAATCAGGTAGTGTGTGTTTTTTTAAACTAGTAATGTGAATGAAGATAATCATAATGTTTGCCCTTTTTGTGTTTCTCCTGATTATTAGATTACTACCTGGACAGAATGCATTCGAATACTACCTCTACTAGAACTGCCTCTACATATGAGATAGACAAGACGAGACCAGAGCATGGGCTATCAAAAGATGATGAAGGCCCCTGAAATTATAAACTGACATAGTTTCATGGGTTTGTGTTGCAAAAGTTCAGGAATTCATTAGAAACACTCAATATGAAGTGATCACATACTCATGTATTCCTTTAATAATATTTTGGCTTTGTGTGATTCTGTGACTAAATCTATTCTGTATTCTTGATTAAGTCTTCTAATAAGCGTAATTTGGCTACATCAGTGTATTGTTTATAAGGCATGTTACCCAGATATTAATCCTAATTGGATCAATGCAATTGTTTTAATTGGCTTGATAATGTTTGCATATGACGTTGGAGAGCCTTCTTAGGTATTTGTGTTGTAATGTTTCTACTACAGGTTTTATAATCTGTGACGGCGTTGGCATTCCATTGTTGGTTTTTGGCAGTGTGGCATGGCCGGGTTTGAGTGGTGTTCTCTCGGTCTGCTATCAATTTACTGGAACACTTAAAACTCCAAAGAAGGCTACTGACTCATGTTTGGTCTACTTGGATATCTTCCCATGATATGGAACAATTCTGGATTACATACTGTAGATGTATTATTGCATTGACTTCTTTTCTTTTTACTTTATAAATACGTGACACCTTATAGTATACTATAGACTGTTCTCTATGCTACGGCATGGCAAGTGTTTATTATCTATCTATCCTGTTGCCGAGACACTGTTGCCGAGACACAGTGCATTCAGAAAGTATTCAAACCACTTGACCTTTTCGACATTTTGTTACGTTATAGCCTTAAATGCTGACCAGACGGGACATGTCGCATGCGCGAGCGTCGCAAAATAAATTTAGAATTATTGCACCCACACTGCTCGCGCACGACAACTAGCGTCAGCGATGCCAAGGGCTAAAATAGAAGTCATTCCTATTTCTGACGCAGATCGCGCTGAAAGTCCTGCCTCTCCCATCTCCTCATTGGTTTATAGAAGCAGCTACCCACGTGCCATCTCCTCATTGGTTATACCCACGTGGGTGATTGAAAGACAAACTGTTTTGCCGGTCATTGTGGTAATACTGTGAAAGTTTAGATGCCAATCACCATATAAGTTCAAAGATGAAAAAGCCTGGAAGGAGGAGAGATGACTAGAAACGATTCGGTCGGCAGTTTTATGTGTGGATTAATTGGCGGAGTAGAGGAGCTTGTGCATTTCAGGTAAAATAACAACTCAGTGTTTATATCCCAGGACAAATTAGCTAGCAACAGCAAGCTAGCTAAATAGGACAAATTAGCTAGCAAGTGCAAGCTAACTAGCTAAATTGCCATACATGTTTAATGCTTTTCGACCTGTCCCCAAATTAATGTCATTGGTTCAGAGTTTGTTTTGATATTTTAACATGTGTGGCGTGATCACGTTTGGTGTAGGGGGACAAAATAAATGTATGCACGATGGCGCATGCGCACAGCCAGTTTGGGTTCCGTGTTACTCTAAAATGGATTAAATCGTTTTTTCCCATCATCAACCTACACAGCATACAAAACAAAAACAGGTTTTTAGAAATATCACTTTTACATACAGTACCAGTCAAAAGTTTGGACACACTTCCTCATTCAAGTTTTTCTTTATTTTTTACATTGTAGATAAATAGTGAAGAAATCAAAACTATGACATAACACATATGGAATCATGTAGTAACCAAAAAAGTGTTAAACAAATTAGATTCTTCAAAGTAGCAACCCTTTGCCTTGATGACAGCTTTGCACACTCTTGGCATTCTCTCAACCAGCTTCATGAGTTCATCACAAGGAATGTATTTCAATTAACAGGTGTGCCTTGTTAAAAATTTATTTGTGTAATTTATTTTCATCTTAATGCGTTTCAGCCAATCAGTTGTGTTGTGACAAGGTAGGGGTGGCATACAGAAGATAGCCCTATTTGGTAAAAGACCAAGTACATATTATGGTAAGAACAGCTCAAATAAGCAAAGAGAAATGACAGTCCATCATTACTTTAAGACATGAAGGTCAGTCAACCTGGAAAATCATGTAGAAAACAATAAAATAAAATAAAAACTGAAATGAGTAGGTGTGTCCGAACTTTCGAATGTTACTGTAAATATTCAGACCTTTACTCAGTACTAAGTTGAAGCACCTTTGGCAGTGATTACAGCCTCAAATCTTCTTGAGTATGACGCTACAAGCTTGGCACACCTGTATTTGATGAGTTTCTCCCATTCTTCTCTGCAGATCCTCTCAAGCTCTATCAGGTTGGATGGGGAGTGTTGCTGCCAGCTATTTTCAGGTCTCTCCAGAGATGTTTGATCGAGTTCAAGCCCAGGCTGGGGCTGGGCCACTCAAGAATATTCAAAGACTTGCCCCGAAGCCACTGTGTGCTTAGGGTCATTGTCCTGTTGGAAGGTGAACTTTCACCCCAGTCTGAGGTCCTGAGCGATCTGGAGCAGTTTTTCATCAAGTTTCTCTCTGTACTTGGCTCCATATATCTGCCACCACCATGCTTCACCGTAGGGATGGTGCCAGGTTTCCTCCAGATGTGACACTTGGCATTCAGGCCAAAGAGTTCAACCTTGGTTTCATTAGACCAGAGAATCTTGTAGAGTATGGCCAATCTACCATAATGGCCTGATTGGTGGAGTGCTGCAGAGATGGTTGTCCTTCTGGAAGGTTCTCCCATCTCTACAGAGGGCTCTGTCAGAGTGACCATCGGGTTCTTGGTCACCTCCCTGATCAAGGCCCTTCTCCCCCTATTGCTCAGTTTGACCGGGCGGCTGGCTCTAGGAAGAGTCTTGGTGGTTCCAAACTTCTTCCATTTAAGAATGATGGAGGCCATTCTGTTCTTGAGGACCTTCAATTTTGCAGACATTTTTTGGTACTCTTGCCTTGACACCATCCTCTCTCAGATCTTTACAGAGAATTCCTTAGACCCCATGGCTTGGTTTTTGCTCTGACATGCACTGTCAGCTGTGCGACCTTATATAGACAGGTGAGTGCCTTTCCAAATCATGTCCAATCAAAAGATTTTACCACAGGTGGACTCCAATCAAGTTGTAGAATCATCTGAAGGATGATCAAGAGAAACAGGATGCACCTGAGCTTAATTTCGAGTCTCATAGCAAAGGGTCTGAATACTCATGTAATGAAGCTTATTTCCATTTTTTATTTTTAATACATTTGCAAACATTTCTACAAACCTGTTTTCGCTCGTCAGTATGGGGTATTGTGTGATTGATGAGGGAAAAAAAACATATTTAATCAATTTAAGAATAAGGCTGTAACGTAACAAAATGTGTAAAAGGGAAGGGGTCTGCTAACTTTTCAAATGCACTGTATCTAAGTAATTTACCTCATTACTCATTGTGTACTTTTTTTCCTCTGCATTGTGGGTAAGTTTCTCTACACCTTTTCTACATCTTTTCGTTATGAAGCATTTGACAATAAAATGTGATTTGTAGAATTGAAAAATATTATTGACCCCACAGTTGTATAGTAACAACATTTTATTTTTAATTCATTGCACTTTTCCTCTGATGTTTTCATGTCAAGTATGTCTAGTATAATTTTACACAGCACAGGCTTGAAGGGACAGAAGCTTTGAAGTCATGCCCACCTATTTTATAACCTGCAACAACCATGGGTTGTGCTTTTTGAGAGCAACTCAGAGCATGGAGAATCCCCATTGAGCTGTACCCCTCAGATGTATAAGTTCAGAATATGTGTATATGTAGTGTTGCTTTTTCACCTCTGTTATGGTTAGTGTGTGCTGTCCTTGTTCATACAAGAATGCTGTGGCAGGGCCAGTCCAGAAAAGTGTGCTCTGGGACATTCAAGGCCTGCTATCGAGAGGCAGTGTGATATCATTTTCCGGCAAACCAGAAATCAAGGCCTTGGACAGACCTTTTCTATGTCAGGGATAGGGGTAGTGTATGTTTTCTGACAGTTGCTCCTTTCAAGATTAATGGGTTTATGAGAACCGTGTGTCTTCCTCCAAAAGCCAAGCTCAAAATCTGTCAGTGTTACCAGCAGCATAATAGTGAAGTCCTGACATTGGAATCCAAAAGACAGAGTGAGTTTTGATGTCACAACAGAGCAGAACATTGTCTCTATACTGTGTGTGTGCTCATGTGTGTATGTGTTTTAAAGACTTATGTTTGGTATAGCCATCTTGATTTTGTTATATTAGGGATGGAAAAAGCGAACCACTTTTGTCCCATGTGTTGACCTTCGTCTGTAACAACTTTAACAATAGGATTGATATCTGTAGGGATGGTAAAAATATAGATTTTTAGCAATGTAGGTTCAGCATCTTTGAGTTGTTATATCATGCACTCCAAAATGAAAACAGTTGCATAAAACTTCAGGTTTGGTTTAAGTGTGGTTTAAGTTTCTGTAGGTGACTTTATCATTCTTGTTTACTCTGGAGATGAAGAGGAGAAGAGTAATTACAGTAAATTATATCTGACCAAATAATTTATGTATGATTCATTTTTGAATATTGTTATCATGTACTTATACCACTGAATGCAACAGCATTTCACTTATCTGTAATTAGTTTCACATCATTGGATTTGATTTATTTTAAAGTAGAAAGCAGAAAAACACAAGCCCTTTTGATCTGGTGATCATGGACACAAGAGTGGTCTGAACCCCGGAGAGTCACCTTTAAATCGGTGGCTCAAGATGAGGACTAATCGTCTCCCATACAGGCTTCAGGGCTGGATTCAATCCCAATATCACGGAAGATACACATTATAGCTGGATTGAAATTTAAAGGCAATGTTCCCACATTTGTGGAGACTGCGTTCACATTAAATGCTGCATATGTCGGCTCAATCGTAAATGACCTTTACATTTTCACGCAGATTGTTCACGATACTTCAGCGATACGGATTGAATCCAGCACTTAGTTGCTGTGGGTGGATGTGAAATCTAGGGTGATCAGGAGGCAAGGCACTGGCATCCAGGCAGCCTTGTTGTATCTGTGTGGACCTCAGTGAACCACTGCCAGACACCCATAAATACGTTCCCTTATTTCTAACATGGCGTGGATGCCAGTTGGGGCTAGAAGTGGGTTTGTTTTGGGTGTTCTCAATGTATTCCCGCCAGCGCCTCACTTCCACGTTTCTCATAAGAGAGCCACTGACTTCCTGAAATGCATATGTATTCATACTGGTAGTCGTCTGTCATTTCAGTGATTTGTTGAAAGCTGCATAAGTTAAGTCCAGTGTCTGTACAAAGGAGACCTGTTTGTCCAGACACACATGGATTAATCAACTAGACATCCCACATTCACAAAGTGTAGTGTCACATAAATGCAGAATCAACATGAATTTGAACCTCAACTATGTTCAGTAATCCTAGCCCTGGGTATTCAAATCAGTATTGAATGTGGAACCAGCTGAATCTTACTTACAGTTAGTTTAGAGTATTTAGAATTGACTACTCATTAAAAAAGTTCTTTGCATTCTAGAAAATAACTCTTGAATAACACTTACTTTAACACTTAAACTTAAGTAACACTTGAACAATTGCAGAATCCAAATGAGATTTCATTTCATAGTATTTGAAATACAGTGCACACATGATTTATTAAGTCTTCTTTTAAACCTTCCAAAATGGGGGACCGTAGCTCACTCATACAAGTTGCGAAATGCCTGACATGTTTGCATAGAATAGGGACAGGCAAGACTGCATCCAAGCCTGGACTTGCTGGCCAAGAAAAAACACAAACATACACACACACACCCAAACACACAAGTAGATGGAGGGTGCATACTGCAGAAATCACTACTTTAGAATTACAGATAGAGGATCTTAATTTGACACGTATTATCACATCAAAATAATCCTGCAGCAACAGGATATGAACGTTTAGTCCATAATGTTGCTTGATTGGTGGTTAGGATGTAAACTGGTCAAATTTAGGTTCCATGGAATGTGCAATACCAATATAAACATGTGTTAGTGCAGGTGTCACGTCCTGACCTTAGTTCCTTTTTTATCTCTATTTTAGTTTGGTCAGGGCATGAGTTGGGGTGGGCATTCTATGTTTTGTGTTCTATGTTTTCTATCTCTATGTGTTTGGCCTGGTATGGTTCCCAATCAGAGGCGGCTGGCAATCGTTGTCTCTGATTGAGAACCATACTTAGGTAGCCTGTTTTCCCATTTTTGAGTTGTGGTTGATTGTTTTCTGTTTTGTATGAATACCTGACAGAACTGTTGCATTTTGTTCTACTTTTCTTTCAGTGTTCCGGTTATAATAAACAACATGGACACTTACCACGCTGCGCTGCGCATTGGTCCAATATTTCCTCAGAAGAGGAGGAGAATCGTTACAGAATCACCCACCACCAAAAAAGGACCAAACAGTGTGATAATCTGGAGCAGAGGGTTCTGGACTCCTGGACTTGGGAGGAGATACTGGAAGGCAAGGGACCCTGGGCACAGGCTGGGGAATATCGCCGCCCCAAGGAAGAGCTGGAGGCAGCGAAAGCTAAGCGGCGGCGATTTGAGGTAAGGCAGCGCAACAGGCACGAGAGGCAGCCCCCCCAAAAAAATAATTTGGGGGCACACGGGGAGTGTGGCAGAATCAGGTTGGAGACCTGAGCCAACTCCCTGTGCTTACCGTGACGGGCGTCGTACTGGTCAGGCACCGTGTTATGCGGTCAAGCGCACGGTGTCTCCAGTGCGTGTTCTTAGCCCGGTGCGCTACATCCCAGCCCCCCGTAAGTGCCATGCGAGAGTGGGCATCCAGCCAGGGCGTATTGTGCCAGCCCAACGTGTTTGGTCTCCGGTACGCCGTTTCGGCCCAGGGTATCCTGCGCCGGCGCTGCGTGCTGTGTCTCCGGGTCGCTGGGAGGGTGCAGTGCGTCCTATGCCTGCGCTCCGCCCGTGCCGGGCGAATGTTGGTATTGAGCCTAAGGGAGAGGTGCAAGTGGTATGCACCAGATCTCCAGTGCTCACCCACAGCCCGGTTCAACCTGTGCCTGCACTCTGGAGGGTCCGGGCTAAAGTGGTCATCCAGCCTGGAGGAGTGGTGCCAAGGCTGCGCACCAGAGCTCCAGTGCTCCCCCACAGCCCGGTCCATCCGGTGCCTCCTCCACGCACCAGGCCTCCTGTAGGTCTCCCCCTCCAGGTTCTACTGTCTATCCGGAGCTGCCAGAGTCGCCCTTCACTCCGGCGCTGCCGGAGTTTCCCGCCTGTCCGGCGCTGCCGGAGTCTCCCGTCTATTCGGGGCCTGCTGCAAGGTTCCCCAGTCCGAGGTCGGCGGCGAGGTTTGCCGCTCCAAAGGCGGCACTTAAGTGGGCCAAGACTATGGTGGAGTGGGGTCCACGTCCCGCACCAAAGCCGCCACCGCGGACAGATGCCCACCCAGACCCTCCCCTATGGGTTTAGGTTTTGCGGCCGGAGTCCGCACCTTTTGGGGGGGGTTCTGTCACGCCCTGACCTTAGTTCCTTTTTTATGTCTCTATTTTAGTTTGGTCAGGACGTGAGTTGGGGTGGGCATTCTATGTTTTCTATCTCTATGTGTTTGGCCTGGCATGGTTTTCAATCAGAGGCAGCTGGCAATCGTTGTCTCTGCTTGAGAACCATACTTAGGTAGTTTTCCCATTTTTGAGTTGTGGGTGATTGTTTTCTGTTTTGTGTGAGTACCTGACAGAACTGTTGCATTTTGTTCTACTTTTGTTTTTCTTTCAGTGTTCCGGTTATAATAAACAACATGGACACTTACCAGGCTGCGCATTGGTCCGATATTTCCTACTTCTCTTCAGAAGAGGAGGAGAATCGTTACAGCAGGTTTTCAGTGAATATTTGTAAATCCCAAAGCTCATCTGCATTCCCTGCAGCTCAGGGACATTCAGTGACAACAGAGTGATCAAATTAAGATAATCTGTATGTGCTATAATTGAGTTGGGCCCTGCATTGAGTTAGCCCCTGCACAGTGCAATGTGATTAGAAATCCCCTTCTAAACATACAGCCACACACCCCCACTTTACCCCATCAGCAGTGAGAGGCTGTTCAGTTTACCTCATTGTGAAATGTCCAAAAGCAGAGCATATACAGTATGTCCTAATAGATGGACAGGGCAATAAGAGAATACCGGTGGGACATTTTTGAATGTTTGAAATGAGAAACAAACGAACTGCCATGATGCCTCTGTTGGCTGTATCAGTGAATGCTACGGGATAGAACAGATACGACAGGAGAGGAGGTGAGCTGTAGCTGAAAGCACATGACAACCTGTATAACAAGAAGTTCTCTAGGTTTGCACACCTTCCCCCAAACACATCCTAACCTTCAACTGCTGTACCAGGAGCCTGTTGTGCTTGTTGTTCCTGAAAAGTCTTTATATGCCTGGACACTGGACACGGCTGAGAGCTCTGTGTGATTCATTTACAAAACCTATAGGTGGTGTAGTCGCAGATTAGCTGCGCTCTGTATTCCCACTTACTGACCGTGGGGTGCAGCGTGGGGTGCAGCGGACAAGATGCATTCTTTGACAAAATAGTCTACATTAAAGAGAATAATTTGAATCTGTTTCATTTTGTGCTGTGTAATGAAATGGGTAATGATCAGAATATGCAACACCTCAGAAAGTATTCATATCCCTTGACTTATTACACAATTTGTTGTGTTACAGCCTGAATTCAAAATGGATTAAATAAAAACAATTCTCACCCATCTACACACAATACCCCATATTGACAAAGTGAAAACATGTTTTTAGACATTTTAGCAAATGTATTGAAAATGAAACACCGAAATATCTAATTTACATAAAAATTCAAAAAAATCACCTTTGCCAGCAATTACAGCTGTGAGTCTTTCTGGGTGTCTCTTAGAGATTTGCACACATGGATTGTACAATATTTGCACATTATTCTTTTAACAATTCTTCAAGCTTTGTCAAGTTGGTTGTTGATCATTGCTAGACAGCCATTTTCATGTCTTGCCATGGATTTTCAAGCTGATTTAAGTCAAAACTGTAACTAGGCCACTCAGGAACATTCAATGTCATCTTGGTAAGCAACTCCAGTGTATATTTGTCTTGTGTTTCAGGTTACTGTCCTGCTGAATGGTGAATTTGTCTCCCAGTGTCTGTTGGAAAGCAGACTGAACCAGGTTTTCCTCTAGGATTTTGCCTGTGCTTAGCTCTATTCCGTTTCTTTTTATCCTTAAAAAAAACTCCATCATCCTTGTCAATGACAAGCATACCCATAACATATTGCAGCCACCACCATGCTTGAATAAATGATGAGTGGTACTGAGAGTAACACAAACATCTAAATTGGATCCAGTTCAGGCTGTAACACAACAAAATGTGTGAACACTTTCTGAAGGCACTGTAAATAAAGGTGACTGGGGTTTTTAGCAGAGGAATGTCCTAGTCATGTCCCCGTTGAGTTTTCCATGCGCCATCCTGAAAGACAATAAGACTTTGACTGACAGAGAGGAACAGTTTATGATGACACTGACATGGGAATGTTATATGTCAATTATTACTCCATTCATGTTCATTTTAGAATGATTTTGTGGCAGGTTTGGGGTGTAGAGGCCTCACATATGAGGCTTTAGTTGAACCACTTTTGCATAGAGAACAACGTCAGAGATTGCTAAATGTCAATATGCAATGTTGATGAAACCATCTTTTCCCCATATAAAGCCAGTGTCTTAATAGTGATAGTGGTAATTACAGGGTTGGTCAAAGGTGTCTCTTTGCGCATACAAGCATGTGAGAGAGCTCGCAGTGCTATGAAAAGTCAAGGAGAGATTACGTTAATCTGGTATAATTAGATGAGGTTCACACCTTTAGCAGAAATTTGCAACAAAAGGAAATTATCCTTCCCCTCCACCTCAATAATGCTACCCTGTCATTATCTCACAGACAGTTTGTTTAGAGGGATCAATTAAGAATAATTTTATGCCGTTCGGCTATATGGCAAACACCTTTGCGTTGGACTTACTTTCTTCCTATCAAGGCAGTGCTGCCAATAGAAACGTGAATGGTTGGAAACTTGATGTCAACAATGCTGTTGCTAAATCAAAGCGTCCCTCTCGGAATCCTTGTGCAATTACCTCGAAGGAGAGGCTTTCATGGAAGATTCAAAGTGTCTCCATATGCTGCAGAGCATAACCTTACACTACATCTCAAAAACATCCAGAGAAATGGAAGTCTGAGTGTCTCTCCTTGAAGAGGAACCGGTCCCAGACCTTCTGCCCAACAGGGAGAGAAAATTACTACACCAAATCGAGAGAAGGAGAATCTTTCCTTGGCAGTAGATGTAGGGACACGGTTCCAGAGCTACCCTCACTCGATGAAACAGCAAGGACTTCTGAATGAAGTAGAGCACCGAGTCATCATCACACAAGACTGGGTGCTAAGAGCAACTGGAGGGCTGAAGAGGAAAGCTGTTCTCTTTGTTGGAATCATGAAGAAGATAAAGCTGAAAATGGTTAGGGTGGTGATGAAGATGATTGCATCCTTTCATTTGACTATTTGGAAACACAGTACTTGGATTCAGTGGGGTGTATTTTGAACTTGCCAGCAGTGACATCAGTGTGTAAACATAACCTCTATGTGTTGCGTATGAAGATGTGCATCGTCAAACCCGACCACTTGAGAAGAGATACCCTCCCGAGGAGGATGACTTGAGGTCTCTTGTGCTCTGAGAAATTGTCAGTATGGAAATTATGGATTTGCCTGATAATGGTAAGAGCCAGGTTAAGCTGTGCTCCGTCAGCGGCATTGCTTTAATATCAATAACACGGAAGAATGCCTGGTTTCAGAGAGGAACATTCGGGGAGCCCAGCCAGGGAGGCTTGAATGGATTCCAGACCCAAATAGACCACCAATTCCCCATGGAGACGGGCCCACAACCTCAGAGCCAAGCAGAGACTAGCAGGCCTCCTGTGCTGTGCTATTCTGTTCTGTGTATCCTGTTGCTCTCCCACCATGTAGCCAGGCCCTTCCCAAACATAGAGTTTACATCTCCAGATGAAAGTGATAATGGGCCTTGATTAACAATCTAAACAAATCGAGGTCTCATTGCCATTGAGTTTCCAGAGAAGTCAGGATGGGAGGCCAGATTGTGGCCCTTCCTCTTTCTACTGGGATGCATGTATAGTGAAAATTATTAACAGTGCCTATAAGCTACCGTTCAATGATTTAGATCTCTACCAGCATATCAAAATATCGGCATGAGAATTCAATTAGAAAACTCAATAATATCAATTTTAAATAATAAAAAAGGAATGACTGGAATACAATAAAAAAATAAATATATCATTTTTAGTTTTAAAATGTGATTATTTTTGTACAATTAGCTCATTATTCTTGGTTTTTGTGTGTTGGCTGCTTGAGTTGTATTTCAGTTGTAGCCTATTCCTCAGTGGTACTGTATGACTCTTCAGAACTGGAGGAACAGGTTGAAAGTGATACACTTTCTTTAGAAGAAACCAGCCTAAATCAAGCGTGACATTATTAGCATTCTAGAGTTTAAATGTTTGAGTTAAAAGTAGAAATGGATTTGTCACTGTCTCCTTGTCTTCCGATGATTAATTCTATCAGTAGATGTTTTCCCCCCTCGTTTTTTTTCTGAACTTAAGCCAAAGCAAGCACAAGCAAATCCTGGAGGACAAATTTGACTGGCTGGTTTAAATAGTTTTATTTTTTTCTGCTCGCGCACATCAAAAAAAAAAAAAACATTTTTTAAAGATGTCTTGAAGAAAAAAATACAATTTAACAATGTAGAAATGTGTAAAACATAAAAAAATAAAATTGGATTGCCATTTCAAATGGGCCAACTTCATTCAGGTTTTGTTCATGGATGTGGTGCTTTGAAACTACTCTGTGGTAGAACTTTACAGAGGTGCAACATCATTAAACCCAGTGGCTTAAAGCCTTTACTGGGCCCAGGACAGCGAAGGTGGGATGAGCGGCGATAGCCCAATCCCTTTGAACTGTGCCTTTAAGTCTCATCTCTGCACCTTTGCAAACATACAGACATCCCCCATCCCCCTCCACTGCACTCTGGGTCATATTGAGTTCTCAGGGAGAATGTAGATAGCTGAGATGCTGTCGATAAGGCGGTGCGAAGTGATGACACGATTGCAGAATCAGGCCCTCTAACGAGGCGCAGGCCACGGGTGAATAGGAACGCTTCGTTCAGAGGTCACCTGGCATCTCAGTCAAGACGGAGACGAACTGAGCTTGAGCTTGGCATTTCAGCTACTAAGTCTGATTTGGATTGCTGCTTCTGAAGTTAAATAAATCAAATCTGAGAAGCGTCAACAGCGTATTTTATTCTTTCACACTACTAAATATGTCTCCTTTCAGCAAAAAGGATGATCCTACTTCTCTTCTATTTACTCCAGACAGAGCCACTAGCCTTCAGTGGACTGACCAGTGAGGAGAGCCCCATTACTACAGTCATTAGTGTTTATGAGATAGCTCAGCAGCAGTGGTAGAAAAAGTACCCAATTGTAACACTTGAGTAAAAGTAAAGATACCTTAATAGAAAATGACTCAAGTAAAAGCGAGTCACCCAGTAAAATACTACTTGAGTAAAAGTCTAAAAGTATTTGGTTTCAAATATACGTATGTATCAAATGTACATGTAATTGCTAATGTATACTGAAGTATCAAAAGTAAAAAATAAAAATAAAAATTCAATACCTTATATTAAGCAAACCAGATCACTCCAACACTCAGACATCATTTACAAACAAAGCATTTGTGTTTAGTGAGTCCATCAGAGCAGAGAAAGTAGGGATGACCAGGGATGTTCTCTTGAGAAGTGAGTGAATTGGACCCTTTTCCTGTCCTGCTAAGCATTCGAAATGTAACAAGTACTTTTGGCTTTTGGGTGTCAGGGAAAATGCATGTAGTAAAAGGTACATTATTTGCTTTAGGAATGTAGTGAAGTAAAAGTCATGAAAAATATAAATGGTAGAGTAAAGTACAGGTAACCCCAAAAACAACTTAAGTAGTACTTTAAAGTATGTTTACTTAAATACTTTACACCACTGCTCAACAGTACAACCAGAGAACTTCCAACACAAGCTCATAAAGCCTTATCGGCCTCCTCATGTCTTAGTGTAATTGGAAACAGAGAGACAAGGAAAACAACAAAGTCATGGAGGACAGTGATATAACTAGAGTATACAAGAGGCCTATTTTATATCCTGCATCACTGCATACCCATAGCTTGACTTCATCAAACTTTTCTTTTGGATGATTTTAATTGTATCCTCTGATGATCTTGTGTCCTCATTCTACAATTCAAATGAAATGCTTCTACTGAAGAACTGTTTGAAGAGTGCTGAAACCACTAAATTAAAATCGTGCCAAAGGGCCATAAAGAACAGTTTGTTTTCATTTGTCGGAGAATTCCAGCACCAGTTATCGCTTCACACCACACAGAGAGAGAGAGAGAGAATGTGCGTATGTGCTTGCATGCATGTTTGTGTGTGTTAGAGAGAGAGCGGGGAAGAGAGCATGACCGAGCCTTGCTCCTTAACAGTAAATAGGCCCTGGGGTGAACCCCCCCCATAGTAGTTTACATATAAACACCCTGAACATGCAGGTGGAAATAAGGGCCTATAGGGGTGAATAAATAGAATTCTGGCCAACACACAAACAGTGGAATTTTTCAGAGAGACTTGGACTTATGACTCCACTTGTCTTTTGCCACGTAACACTGACAACTTTGTTATTATATCATCTTTGTGCTTGATGAACCAGTAATCACTGAACACATTGCAACTTTATTATCAAACATTTGTTTCTATATAACATAGGATGATATTATGAACATCGTAATGATTTTGAATGAGAAGGAATAAAGTTACAGTAAGACAAAGCATTGTGTGACAGAAGAACACATACAAGGACAATTTATGTCTAGATGACAAATAATGTATATAAAGGTCTAAGGTGATAATGCGTAAAAGGTCTAAGGTAATTATGCACAAAGGTCTAAGGTGGTAATGCATAGAAAGGTCTAAGGTGATAATGTGTAGAAATGTCTACAAAGATAATGCGTAGAACGGTCTAAGGTGATAATGCGTAGAAAGGTCTAATGTAGTAATGCGCAGAAAGGTCTAAGGCGATAATGCGTAGAACGGTCTAAGGTGATAATGCGTAGAAATGTCTAAGGTAGTAATGCGTAGAAAGGTCTAAGGTGATAATGTGTAGAAATGTCTACAAAGATAATGCGAGGAATGGTCTAAGGTGATAATGCGTAGAAAGGTCTAAGGTAGTAATGCATAGAAAGGTCTAAGGTAGTAATGCGTAGAAAGGTCTAAGGTAGTAATGCGTAGAAAGGTCTAAGGTGATAATGTGTAGAAAGGTCTAAGGTGATAATGTGTAGAAATGTCTACAAAGATCATGCGTAGAACGGTCTAAGGTGATAATGCGTAGAAATGTCTACGGTGATAATGCATAGAAAGGTCTAAGGTGGTAAAGCGTAGAAAGGTCTAAGGTAGTAATACTATAACACTGTAATGCTCATAGACTACTATCATAGATCACAGAAAACATTGTAATCCCCCTTCGTATGACCCAATCCACAGCAAAAGGACCATTGTTAACTTATACTCATCAACTGGTTGATGATCGATAAGAAAAAATATTTAACCAAGACGTTCACAATACTCCGATCAGGATGAAGTTCTTGTAAAGAGGCCCTGGTTAAATTTCTACCAAGTGCAAATGCACCACCGTCTGGTCTGGAGTGGAACTTCCCTCTCTAAGATCTATTTACATACAGGAAGCCCCATGACACCATGTACATTACTTATTTCCTGGTGTAGGGTGGAATAAGACAATGGTTGCATTCCCCTGCTGACTTTGCATGCATTAACCAATGGTTGTGTGCCACGTCATCGACTGTGTTATCGACTGACAGATTGCTATAAAACATGTTGTGGTTTGCTGATAAGTAAAACTCAGGCGTGAAGATCTGGCAGGCGTCAGCAACGTCTGTGCAGAGGAACGCACCCAATATCAACCTATACTTACTTCACTTCCCCTGAAGTGCAACGGACATTGACCCTGCTAAGTAAATGATAAATATCTGCATTAAAGCAAAAAATAAACACATTAATTCTGACCCAAAAATCAACTGCAATAATCAATATCATGAACATTTCAATGAAACATATATCAGTTGTTGGTTTTGAAAACAATCCCACACAGGATTTGGGGCACCACTGATGTACTCCACTCTCTTCCAAAACCAGTAGATGGCAGCATAGACCAGAAAAATGAGGAATTGGTTAACCCTGAATAGTCTGAGTAGTCAAAACGATATACTTTGCCCCTCCTAGTTTACATTGCTTCATCTGCACCTCCTGTATCCTTCCGGGCTTAATTCGGAATGTGTATAGCCTTTTAAAGTGTTTTATTCAAACAGATACTATGAAATACTAAAATACAGACATCAGAACATATGTAGAACCACAGGAGTTATTGAAAAGGGAGTCGTCATGAGTTTCATGTTGCACCAGAGGGTTATAGTCTTTACCCAGCAATCTCAGAGCCTGGGCAGCACTGCTCTAACAGGCATATCTACATGGGATGAAAGGAGAGAGGAGGAAGAGAGGAGTGGAGCTTACAAAATGTAGACATTGTTTGTAGGGCCGGTCAGAGACATAAATGGTAGGTACTGTATCTATTATGTTGAGATGATACTCTACTGGCCTTGGTGATGAATCTATCGAGGTTATGAAAGTAGGCAAACTGGTCTAAAGCTGGTGTAAGTTGAGGTTTTAACATGTGAAGACCCATCTATTGTGCTTGACATGCCCCACAAGGGCGGAAGGCCACATTTGATGACTTTCATCGAGTATATTTAAAATACAAAGCAGCTTTATGTATTATGTAGCATTTTAATAAATCTGTTAATTGTTGTATGACAAACCTTTTCCAATCATTGATGAAAGACTTCAAAAAACCTTAAGGAAGTACATCTTCCAAACTGACTTAGTAGAGGTCTATGATCCTCTTTCTCTCTGTTGAACATTCAGGTTATGGAATGGTTAACTCCATATTGTTTATCCCTATTCACTGTATTCCAACTTCAAATCTATCATTTCTTTGAGGTGAAAAGACATCAATAACTACAGCAGAGACCCGGCAAGAAAACAGAACCACACATCTAATTGAGTTCACACTACATGTCACCCAATTGTGAAAGTGTGAAGAAACAGTCTCTAGAAGTTGAAAAGATACCTCTGATGGATTTGACTCTTTATATGAAGAAATATTGACATCTAAGCAAGGGATTTCTTTGAGGTTTAGAGATATCAGTCTCCCTTGACTCTGGCATTCATCTGTTCAACCCGTTCCCCTCCACGGTGAACGTTGAACAAATCTGCTGACATTGATCCTGCTTCTCTGCAGACCTAATTTCATTTCAGTCTAGGAAGAGCCGACTATCTTCCAGAATCTTGACAGACAATTGTATTTACTATTTTCTTTTCACAAGCCAATAAAGGAGGAGCAGTTATTGCATCAGATTATATGCATTTTTTTCATGTTTCCAATTTATAACTCTACACTGAATAATGATACAGTTAAGAGATGACAGCCTATGATAAATGGGGCCTCATATAAAACACATTCAGAGTGAAGATTGGCTGGAGATGAATTGCTCACTGATGCAAACTCATGATAAAGCACAGTAAGAGCCACTAGAAGACGTAATAATCTGCTATTCATTTTGAAGTGATTTTGCTGGTTAATAAAAGAGCCCAAATTAAAAATATATTTATTCTGAAAAGACGTTGGGGGGATATCTCCCCTGTCACACACCTATCCCATCCCATCTCATCCTCCCCTTAGTTTGAAGTTGAAGCTTTTAAGTCCCTCTCCAGAGCAGCACAGCGTCTCTGACACAGAGTATTTGTGATTTCCACCTCGGCATCCGTCAATAGCTTGTCCACAGAGGGGACTCCAGAACAGGCTGATATCACTCATGTTGCTTGGGGAGGCGATTTGGAGTGCATAATGTGGACATACAGAGCTATGACAGACTGCCAGCAATGTAGCATCTACAGCAAGTCCATACTAGTAGACATGGAGGTGGTTGAGTGTATGTCGCTTTGAAGGGGTTGATGGTATGCCACTTAGTTGCCCTGGATGGTTTGAGCTGTCTGGCTGGAGTTGGTGAGCAAGGAGAGGCAGGAAGCAGAATATCCAGTGCATGTTATTGTATTAAGACTCTTGGAGCCGGTGCAGGTATTTACAAAATGTACAAAGTACCCAACAAGATACTGGACCAGGCTCAAAGTAATGTAATGAATTGATACATAACTAGTCAATTGAAATACACTATGTACTGTATACAAAAGTATGCAATCTCCACAGACAAACATTGGCAGTAGAATGGCCATACTGAAGAGCTCAGTGACAATTAACGTGCTCAGTGACAATTAACGTGGCACCGTCATAGCATGCCACCTTTCCAACTGTTTGTCTGGAGCTTAATAAAATGGGTTTCCATGGCTGAGCAGCCGCACACAAGCCTAAGATCAGCATGCGCAATGACAAGTGCCAGCTGGAGTTGTATAAAGCTCACCGCCATTGGACTCTGGAGCAGTAGAAACGTGCTCTCTGGAGTGATGAATCACGCTTCACGATCTGGCAGTCCAACGGACGAATCTGGGTTTGGCGGATGCACAGTGCTAACTGTGAAGTTTGGTGGATGATGAATAATGGTATGGGGCTGCTTTTCGTGGTTCAGGCTAGGCCCCTTAGCTCCAGTGAAGGAAAATCTTAAACCTACAGCATGCAATGACATTCTATACGGTTTTCTACTTCCAACTTTGTCGCAACAGTTTGGGGAAGGTCCTTTCCTATTTTAGCATGACAATGCCCCTGTGCACAAAGCGAGGTCCATACAGAAATGGTTTGTCCAGATCGGTATGCAAGAACTTGACTGGACTGCACAGAACCCTGACCTCAACCCCAACAAAAACATTTGGGATGAATTGGAACGCCGACTGTGAGCCAGGCCTAATTGCCCAATATCAGTGCCCGACCTCATTAATTGTCTTGTGGTTGAATGGAAACAAGTTCCCGCAGCAATGTTCCAACATCCAGTGGAAAGATTTCCCAGAAGAGAGGAAGCTGTTAAACAGGCAAAAGGGGAAACCAACTCCATATTAATGCCCATGATTTTGGAATGAGATGTTCGACGAGCAGGTGTCCACATACACCTTACATTTAAACTCAGTTTCTCACAATTCCTGACATTTAATTAATCCTAGTAAAAATTCCCTGTCTTAGGTCAGTTCAGATCACCACTTTATTTTAAGAATGTGAAATGTCAGAATAATAGTAGAGAGAATTATATATTTCAGCTTAAATTTCTTTGATCACATTCCCAGTGGGTCAGAAGTTTACATACACTGAACTAGTATATGGAAGCATTGCCTTTAAATTGTTTAACAAGGGTCAAATGTTTCAGGAAGCCTTCCACAAGCTTTCCACAATAAGTTGGGTGAATTTTGGCCCATTCCTCTAGACAGAGCTGTTGTAACTGAGTCAGGTTTGTAGGCCTCCTTGCTCGCACACGCTTTTTCAGTTCTGCCCACAAATCTTCTATGGGATTGAGGTCAGGGCTTTGTGAAGGCCACTCCAATACCTTGACTTTGTTGTCCTTAAGCCATTTTGCCACAACTTTGGAAGTATGCTTGGTCGTCCATTTGGAAGACCCATTTGCGAACAAGCTTTAACTTCCTGATGTCTTGAGATGTTGTTTCAATATATCCACATAATTTTCCGTCCTCATGATGCCATCTATTTTGTGAAGTGCACCAGTCCCTTCTGCAGCAAAGCACCACCACAACATGATGCTGCCACCCCCTTGCTTCACGGTTGGGATGGTGTCCTTCGGCTTGCAAGCCTCCCCCTTTTTCCTCCAAACATAACGATGGTCATTATGGCCAAACAGTTCTATTTTTGTTTCATCAGACCAGAGGACATTTCTCCAAAAAGTATGATCTTTGTCCCCATGTGCTGTTTTTTTATGGCGGTTTTGGAGCAGTGTCTTCTTCCTTGCTGAGAAGCCTTTCAGGTTATGTCGATATAGGACTCGTTTTACTGTGGATATAGATACATTTGTACCTGTTTCCTCCAGCATCTTCACAAGGTCCTTTGCTGTTGTTCTGGGATTGAGTTGCACTTTTCGCACCAAAGTACGTTTATCTCTAGGAGACAGAACGCGTCTCCTTCCTGAGCGGTATCAATGCTGCAAGGTCCCATGGTGTTTATACTTCTATACTATTGTTTGTACAGGTGAACGTGGTACCTTCAGGCATTTGTAAATTGCTCCCAAGGATGAACCAGACTTGTGGAGGTCTACAATTGTTTTCTGCGGTCTTGGCTGATTTCTTTTTATTTTCCCATGATGTCAAGCAAAGAGGCACTGAGTTTGAAGGTAGGCCTTGAAATTATTTGACAGATACACCTCCAATTGACTCAAATGATGTCAATTAGACTATCAGTAGCTTCTAAAGCCATGACATCATTTTCTGGAATTTTCCAAGCTGTTTAAATGCACAGTCAACTTAGTGTATGCAAACTTTTGACCCACTGGAATTGTGATACAGTGAATTATAAGTGAAATAATCTGTCTGTAAACAATTGACCTTCTCAACCGATTGCTCTGTTTGGCCGGGCGGCCAGCTCTAGGAAGAGTCTTTGTGGTTTCAAACTTATTCCGTTCCATCAGGATGATGGAGGCTACTGTGGTCTTGGGGACCCTACGGACAATTCCTTCGACCTCATGGCTTGGCTTTTGCTCTGTCGTGCACTTTCTTCTGCAATAATTTGCCGATACACATATACACTGAGTATACCAAGGAACACCTTCCATATACTGAGTTGAAGTGCAGTAACTTTTGGGACAGTAACCGAAGGTTGCTTGTTCAAATCCCCAAGTCGGCTAGATTTAAAAATCGTCTGTTCTGCCCTTAAGCAATACAGTAAACCCCCACAACAATTGTTCCCCGGGCACCGAAAACGTGGACGTCGATTAACCCAGCCCCCCGCACCTCTCTGATTCAGAGGGGATGGTTTAAATGTGGAAGACACATTTTGGTTGAATGCGTTCAGTTGTGCAACTGACTTGGTAACCCCTTTCCCTTCCCTTTATGAAGCAGATACTCGTTGAGAGCTATGTTTATTGGAAATATTCTGATTCCATGGGCCATGCTTATTTGACATTCATAGTCTCACTGAACATGTAAAAAAAGTGGCAGAACTTTTTAAATCATGGTCAAGTGGTAGACAATGCAGAATATTTGTAGCTGTCTCTGCAGAGGAAAAAGGCTACCACACAAATAAAACCTAAAAAGATAATCGATATTCTTCTACCAAAGCATTGCCAAACAATATCAAACAAGTAGGCCTGTTCTTGTTGGACATACTACAAGTTTTAAGTACTAAGTGCTCTTTTCACTAATCCCGCTATGCCCTCAGATGAACCATCAAACAGGCAAAGCGTCAATACAGAACTAAGATTGAATCCTACTACACCGGCTCTGATGCTCGTTTGAATATGGCAGGGATTGCAAACTACAAAGGGAGACGGATTACCAGGATGTGTACACAGAGCACGCGCAGACCAACTGGCAAGTGTCTTCACTGACATTTTCAACCTCTCCCTGACCGAGTCTGTAATATCTACACGTTTCAAGCAGACCACCATAGTCCCTGTGCCCAAGAAAGCGAAGGTAACCTGCCTAAATGGATACCGCCGCATAGCACTTTCGTCGGTAGCCATGAAGTGCTTTGAAAGGCTGGTCATGGCTCACAACAAGACCATCATCACGGAAACCCTAGACCCACTTCAATTCGCATACCACCACAACAGATCCACAGATGACGCAATCTCAATCACACTCCACACTGCCCTTTCCCACCTGGACAAAAGGAACACCTATGTGAGAATGCTATTCATTGACTACAGCTCAGCGTTCAACACCATAGTGCTCACAAAGCTCATCAGTAAACTAAGGACCCTGGGACTTAACACCTTCCTCTGCAACTGGATCCTGAACTTCCTGACGGGCTTCCCCCAGGTGGTAAGGGTAGGCAATAACACATCTGCCACGCTGATCCTCAACACTGGGGCCCCTCAGGGATGCATGCTTAGTCCCCTCCTGTAATCCCTGTTCACCCACGACTGCGTGACCAAGCACGACTCCAACACCATCATTAAGTTTTTTGGCGACACAACAGTGATCACCGACAACGATTAGACACCCTATAGGGAGGATGTCAGAGAGCTGGCAGTGTGGTGCCAGGACAACAATCTCTCCCTCAACATGAGCAAGACTAAGGTGCTGATTGTAAACTACAGGAAAAACAGGGCCGATCTCACCCCCATTCACATTGATGGGGGTGTAGTGGAGCGGGTCGAGAGTTTCAAGATCCTTGGTCTCCACATCACCAACTATCATGGTCCAAACACACCAAGACAGTCGAGAGCATCTGGACCGGTTGCATCACCGCCTTGTATGGCAACTGCTCGGCATATGACGCAACTGCTCAGCATGGCGCTACAGAGAGTAATGCGTATGGCCCAGTACATCACTGGGGCCAAGATTCCTGACATCCAGGACCTATTTACTAGGCGGTGTCAGAGGAAGGCCCAACAAATTGTCAAAGACTCCAGTCACCCAAGGCTCCTTAACAGCTTCTACCCCCAAGCCATAAGACTGCTGAACAATTGATCAAATGGCCACTTGGACTATTTAC
The DNA here is from genome assembly GCF_018296145.1 of Oncorhynchus tshawytscha. Lineage (NCBI taxonomy): Eukaryota > Metazoa > Chordata > Actinopteri > Salmoniformes > Salmonidae > Oncorhynchus > Oncorhynchus tshawytscha. The sequence continues at coordinate 33,632,084 of NC_056436.1, read as the reverse complement.
ATTGACTCCCCCATCCCCTCTCTGTTTGTACACTGCTGCTACTCGCTGTTTATTATCCATACATAGTCACTTTACCCTTACCTACATGTAAAAAATAACCTGTACCCCCGCACATTGACTCGGTACCGGTACCCCCTGCATATAGCCTTACTATTGTTATTTTATTGTGTTACTTTTATTATATTTTTTACTTGTTGTTAAGGGCTTGTAAGTAAATATTTCATTGTAAGGTCTACTACACCTGTTGTATTCAGTGCATGTGACAAATACAATTTTATTTTATTTGTAAATGTAGTGTACACGGAACACAGAGAATAAATATTTTTGGGTAGGATCCCGCTGCATCTTCAGGTGGCCTATGAAGTGGATGTTTAGCGCTTGCCCGCCACCCCTAGCCTTTCTTTATTGTTTGGGGCGATGTGCATGGAAAGAGCGATATTGTACACATTTGAATGATAAAAGGTGGCTGGCTAATGAGAAAATGCAAATGAGTTTCCGATGACAGGCAGACAGTGGCCTCAATTTGATGTAGAAACAAGGATGAGGGGAGAAATGAGCGGCGGAGCACATTCAGCTTGACACCTGGGTGACGGATGAGCTCGCCATCATTGTGCTCATGGGTACAGACAGATACACAGGGTGTCTTTCTGTTAAAGTGTGTGCGTGTGCGTGTGTGTGGGGGGGGGGGCAGAGGAAGCTCATCAGGACAGGTGACACCACATGAAGTGGAGGGGGGGCTCTCTGTCTCCAGGAGAAGTGGCCGATCAAATGCAGGATGCCAGGGGTCGACAGGGTCGACCTGTCCCAGTGTCTCTGTGAGTGGGATGGAAGGCATCCTCCTCATCACTGGTTCTACAGTCCACAGGTAGAATACAGGATGAACACAGGGGGACTACAGCAACACAACATCAAGAAGCAGTAACACACTGTACGAGTGATCATCTACATAGTCGACACAGAAGAGATATGATGATGGAAAGTGAAGATGCATCTGGGGTGCTTCTTCCTGTCAATTACATTTCTTAAAATTACTCTTTTTATAAGAACACATTTAATGCAGGTTTCTTCCTAGATTTTGGCCTTTCTAGGGAGTTTTTCCTAGCCCCCATGCTTCTACACCTGCATTGCTTGCTGTTTAGGGTTTTAGGCTGAGTTTCTGTACAGCACTTTGAGATATCAGCTGATCTAAGAAGGGCTATATAAATACATTTGATTTAATTTGATTTGAAAGGGCTAAACTCAACCAAGAATCAGTGGTGTGTAATCATGGATGTCAAGGGAAGCCAGGCGTCCCCAACAATGCTAACAAAAATACAAATAAAATAATGTATAATTTATCCTTTGTCTCTCTGTTTCATAATTGTTCTTCAAATCGCAAGTGGTTGAATGTATCTCACCGAAGAAAGCATCCGAGAGCCCAAAACACCACCCATCTGTCTCAGTATGTGTAGCCCAAAAAGAGTCTGACATTGTTGCCGCCCGTAGCATTGAAATCAACAGCAAGGGAAGCCAGCAAGCACTTGGCATCCCTTGATAAAAACAAGTATAAATAAAAGCCAATCAGTGTTGAGCTAAACTGAGTGAGTTCAACTGTGAATGGTCCTGGAGATGGGGATTGTTAGGTGGCTAATAGTATTACAGAGAAACAAAAACAGGACAAATCTGAGGGGGCACCTGCCCCTGTGCCCCTGTGCCCCCTATGTGCATGACGCCGCTGCACACACACACACACACACACACACACACACACACACACACACACACACACACACACACACACACACACACACACACATAAATCAGTACAATGGACAGCAACATGATATTCAGCTTACCTTGATTAGACTAAGTTGTTTTTTAGTATCTTTAAGTTATCACTGTATAGGTGATTTGATGGTATTGAAGTGTTGAAGTTGAAATGGTGCCGGAATAGTGGAGGCAGCTCCTGATGTCTTTGCAACTTGCAGTAACTCTCCATGGTCCTAAATCAATAGGGCCGAGCAAGGTTAATGAAATATGTAATACAAATCTCCAAACTTCTTTTTGTTTTGTTTTAAAGCATTATTAAATGCTCCAGGGCAAATTTCGTTAGCGTTTAGGCATGTTTTTCTACATTTAGAAAAAAATAACATTTATAAAGCCAACATTATCCTTTAGGTCTGGTACAGCAAATACTTTAAAAAATGTAAGCATATGTTGCAGAATAGTGATTATAATATTTTATTGACAAAAAAATATTGACTCCATCAGTGATGGAGTTCACAAGCCACAACAATAGATACTCAAAATAGACATTTTTTCCTTTAAAAATAAAAGTTCAATACAAACATTTGTAAAATATGGAAAATTATTCATTTGAAAATCCCCAATACTAATAACCACTCTCAGATCTTTCAGCATTCTGATGGCGTTGACTTTAAACCAAAATCTGATGGAGTTGATGTTTTAAGGATTTTTTAAATTTTTTATTCAAGTGGTATACACAGTAGCAATTTTTTTCCTCAGTAGCTTTGACTGAAACCTAATTAAATGCAATATATTTGAACCACCATTCATATTCTATCTTTATCTATCATGCAGATGGAATTGATAGTTCATTGTTGTGACCATGGTGATTCCAACATTGATTGTTTAAATCTATCAACAGTGGAAAACTTTATAGACCATGAGTGGTCTTGTTGCACTACGTGTAATTACATGAATAAGGGGTCCTTGTTGTATAATTGACCCTGCTCATTCCTGATTCATTTAGGATTTGAAACAAATCTGACGGAGTTGACCCAAGCTCCGGACACATCTCTTAGGAATTACACTTTTGAGAGAAATCATCTTTAAAGTCAGAAGGCTATTGCAAGAAACTAAATTAGAACATTTTTCTGTTAATTTCCATTAATGCCTGTTTTTTTTTTTTTAAACAACACTTTTTTGGAGACTTTGAAATTGGGATCCTTTGTTTTGGACAAGGGCATAGAGCCGACATGGAAATTAATAATATTGAAAGCATTTAGAAATTTCCTAAATCAAATCTTTTCCCTTATCCAATTCCCCTAAATGTACATATAACGCTCAAATAATGTAACAAAATCTATTTTTTTCAAAGATTGTCTTGACTTTCAAGAATCTCTGAGCTAATTTTCTGCTGTTCTACACAGTTTGCCTGAGGCTGAGAGACATTTTTATAGTTTTAACACAAATGTCCTATAATTCTGACGTGTTCACATGCTATCTGGAAACCCCAACCTCAATTAGCCACATCGTTAGATCTCAGCCAATAGAAACAAAGAAGCAACTAAACACATGAACACAATTTGCTGTTGAGGTTGAGATGGCGGATAAGTTAACTTTAGAACTGTTAAAGATGCGCTAGTGAATGAGTGACTAAATACATACACAAAACACAACTTGCTCTTAAATAAATAAATAGGATAAAACCAGAATGTCTTCAGGTGAGGAGCCACTTCCTCACACTGAACCTATTCATTCCTGCCGAAATAAAATCCATACTGTATCTCTTTACAACATTTACTGGCAGCTGATGTGAGCACATACTCTGTAGATACAGAGAGATATGAAGCTCAGTTATATTGGTGTTAACACTGGACATTTTCACAATGCATACCATTTGAATGAGCGGGCACAGTGCAGACTTGTGCTATTATGTTTCACAAGCAGTTCTCAGAAATCCTTCAGCACACCCAGGGTGAGTGGAAAAGGCATTTGGTAAATAAACACTGTGGAATTCTGTTTTTTTTTGTGGGTAAATGCAGTCTGGCTGAGCCCAATTCAAAACCACCCACAGATTTAAGGAGAGACACTATTCAATTCATTACCACTCTACCATGACTTAAATAGATTCAACAACGATATCCTTATGTCAGAGAATGGTATATTTCCTCAAAGGACGTATCCAAAAGTGTTAAGAATGTTTTGTCTAACTAATGAAAGATTGTTCTGTTATGCATCAAATGCATTTATAGCTAATATCTCCAATCCTCTAATCCCATATATGACCTCTATTCAGGCATAGAAATGAGCTCGGCTCCTACACCATGAAGGGTTTAGAGCCACATCACATATTGTTAGTCCGTCGCAACTTACTACTCCTACACACCATTCTAGAAAGAGAAAAAGGAGGAGAAGGGAAAAGAAAGAGAATGGTTTGTGAAGAGCCAGTCTCCGGTTATCTCAGTTGGTCCCCCCTTGAGATGTTTATCATCCGTAATTACCTGACACCCTGATAGTTCCAGACAACGGGAGCTCTGCTCTCTTCAGCCACTCAGTGACATCCTAGCAACATCCAGTGTCCTCCCCACACAGGCCTTCAGTCCTTGGAGAAGACCCCAGACCAACTTGGAACAACAAGGTCTGAATGGGCCCTGGCCTGGCCTTTGTGTGGCCCCACTGCAGTGTCTCTTTATGTACACAGTCTTTGACGCTGTATGTTTTCTGTCCCTTAATTGCATCGCCCTCTGCTTCTCCCGGTCAATCAATACCTCCTCCCCGGTGACATCAGCCTCTCCTTTCACTGGGGCCATTCCAGGTGATAGGAGTTTCGTGGGAGAGTTGGTAAGAAAAAGGCTTCATCATGCCACCGACTCCTGAACCCAGAATGGACGTTTTAAGTACTCCCCCCACCCCTCTCCTTGACAGACCCCCCACCCCAAGGGTTATCTGGAGGACTGGAGGTCCAATGGACTCATGGGAGTTGGCCATCAGAGGAGTTTGGGTGATGATTAGTTTAGTTTAGTTTATTAATTTAAAAAAGAAGCACACATAAAACTTGAAAAAGCCATACATGCACATAAATAAAATCATCGAGGATAACACACAATAAAGTCTGGGACTTATTTCCATTGTGGTCCTCTTAAGACAAGATGGATAGACAAGATGGAACACAGTATGGCAGTGATATAATAAAACAAAAACATAGAAGAACATCTATCTCATCATTCCAGTTACCTATCTATTATCAGAAACTGACCAAATAATACATACATTAACAGTGTATAACTTAATCTAAAACAAGGGTAGACTGGGCCCTTTGATTTCAGCAACATTCAAATTAGGAGATGGTGGAGTTGTACTACTGAGCATCACTCTGGCCCTGTGTCTGCTTTGGCTCCTTCCCAACAGGCCCAATGGACACTTCATGGTGAGTGTGGTTAGTGGTACAATCATCTCCATCAAAAAATATTTTCCTGAACCTTGAGTCTGGAACATTGAGAGAGGGAGTTGACATGCCTTGACTATCAGTGTGTAAGTGTGACCGATCACATTAGCCAAACGAGGCCTAACCCTCTCCTGTATCCAATTCACCAAATATTCCCTCGAACAGCACGATAACAATGTTTAAACACCGCAGGACATAATGATCTTTTTGTGTACTTTAATAAGGAGACATCTGAATGTTCAGTTGACATAAGCACAGACTAAAAAATGTGCTAGAATGATATTATCCCCTTCATTCTACGCAATTAAAACATTAATGATTAATTGGTCCTAACTAACACAACTGGTATGCAAATTCTGGGATTTTAGAGAGTTAAAGAACACAGGGATTTTTTTTTGCCAAATGGGAGCCATTTAAAGTCGACCTCTTGAAATGTTATTTTTCAATGCAATGTGATGGCGCTGTTTAATTTGAAGAGGTACTTATCTCAAAGTCAACATCTTACTTCTGTTTTTCTGACGCACGCTTGGTCACCGTATATTAGTTGGTAGCCTGGCAACCACAAGAGCAAAGCTTGAGCAAATGGATATGTTTGCAATATGATGGGCCCGGTGCACTCCTCCAGCACTGACCCCGCCAGCCATTTTGTTGTGGCCCGTGAAGGTGTCAGTTATAAACGTTACCTTGTCTAAGCAGGTGTGCCTGTATGGAGAGGCCTGCCGGCTCTGAGGGGGTCACCAACCCCACACTGTTACCCCCATTTATTTAAATAATGGGCCATTACGACGGCTGGATGTCCAATGTGAAAGTAGCTGTTTGTGGTTCTGGGATAAAAGAAGTAATTACCTGAGAGGGGACGATGTGCTGCTGCTGCTACTGCTACTCTTCCTCAGCTGGGCTCCAGGGCTTAGACTGAATATACTCCCACCATTAGATGGCGACAGAGAGGGGAGTAGAGAGATGTACAATCTAGTCTAGACCCTGAGGAAAACTGGCATGAGAAGCGCACTTAGAAAGTTGTCTGTAAATCAAAAACCAATACATTGTGATTACTCTGGGGAATGGATATTGAGAAATTAGGAATAGTCCACCATAGTAATAGTGAATACACTTTGTGATAGCTTAGATACCTCATTCAGGTTCTGTAATAGACATTGAGCTGGTCTATGTGCAGAATAAATATCCTCCCCTTGCCAAATAGCCGCAATCACTTGAATGTCATTCTATTCTATCCTCATGACTGCTGTATTCACATATAATAGTTTCATGAGTATTTTTTATCACACCAATAGTACTTTATTCAGTACCAGAGTTCACTGCTTGAAACAACAAGTGAATTACACAAGGTTGGCGGTGAAGACACAAAGTGTAAATCATGTCACTAAAATTAAGCATAAAGAATAGGTTGCTGTCAAACTTTTAAGAGATTGAAAATTTACTTGTTATTCTTAACAGGCATTGTTATTCTTATTCAGCTTCCTACAATTATTAAACTTAGGTGAGCATGTAGAATCGTGTTTTATATTGCGTTAAGCAAGACATTTAGCTAGCTTAGCAATCCACAAATGGTTATTTTTAGTCGATATTACAACCCCCCTTGCTTTCTAGAACCCATAGCTCAAGAGGGCCTTGCCATGCAGTCAAAGGAAAATGTGGATGGGCCTTACCTTTTTAATAGAGTTGTATTCATATAAACCAACAAGATGGCCAATTAAAGATGAGTTCTCAGTCATTAATTTGCCCTTGGAGGTTTATTTTTCAATTGATATCACTTTATAAAGGCGTCCTTTCAATTTTTTATAATGGGAGTCCAATTTTATTACCTCCTCTAATGGATTTCTATCTATCTTCACCACTTTCGAAAAAAGTTTTCACCTCTCCACAAAACGTGTTAATTGCTATCGTGGGCCTGCATAAAAGAATATCTACAACTTAATTATCCTGATATGTTGGCTGCCCATCTGTAAAAGCAACACTGACATTTATAAATGGCATTTTCCCTTTTCTGCTTTTATTTTGGACACATTGTTAATCAAAAGGCTTCAGAAATGTGCAGATGGGTAATGCTTGCTTCTTTAAGGATTGGTCTGGTTCAAGGTGAGTGTTACATCCTTTTGGGCCCTCCTGTTTCACTCCATTGTGCTCTATGAGTGATGTATCTGGATTGGATCTTGATGTTTCACTGTGCACCATACGGACTACTTTCGGAAGCCTATGAACACACACATAAATGCTCAAAAACACACTATAAGGTCTACAATGCAGAGAGGCAAGCACTGATTACCAGGTGTGACTCACAGATGAGTGGTCATTGCTGATTTCAGCACCATCTAAGGTCCAAAAAGGCTTTTATTTTCACGTCAACATGTTTGAGATCAGAATATAAACCCTGAGACTCTGGTAGTTTTCAAAAACTAGATTACTGTATGCTTAGTGCTTACTATGTCAGATTTAGTATATGCCTACATTTTTAGCATATGTAATACATAGAAACTGTTATCAAGAATAACAAGACAAAAATACAGTTGATACTAGTACAATATGCCGTCTACAGATACAGATATAGGGTATATACTGTAGGTTTATACAGTTCCGGAAGGAAGGGGGGGGGCTATAATATCTAATAAAAATAACAATTAGTTTGTTTCTAAGTGAGCTAAATGTCTTGCTTAAAAATTCTACAGGACTTCTCCTTGACAGAAGACAACTTAATCACATGCAATCACATTTCAAGGGTACTTCACTTGTCATCATTGAACAATTGGCCGTTATCCGAAAGAGCATTGTCACAAAATTCTTTAGAGCTCCATATCATTTAATCTGTTCTCGAGTGAAACATTTTATAGGATTCTTCTTTGTATTAGTGAACAAAGTAGATTAGTCTTTTCCTACCTTCAAAGGCACTTCGATAAAGCTCTCAATATACTTTCAAATGTAGCTTTAAAAGAGATTGGATATGAAGTACACATTACATAATAGGCCTAATACTCTATGTTGTGTATGCATAAGATAATTATTTGTTTGAAGACTCTTTATATCAACTATGAAGTCCAAGTCATGTAAATGTGCCATGAAATGTAGCACGTTAAGTGCTAACCAAAACAAAGGCTAGTTGAAAGTGCAAATTCTAAGAGTGATGCTGTTATAATGATGTTGTGACAGTAGTGTAATCAGATATTCATTAGGGTGGGCCAGCAAAAATGTGGGTGTGCCCCCCCCCCAAAAGAAAAATGAATCATTTTATTCTACGCATTTTGTGTAGAAGCTGAGAAAAAATCTTGCTGTTTTGATGCTAATTTCCTGCAATTCTACACATTTTGCAATGAGGTAGAGAGGAAAATGTACAGTTTTATAGCTAGTCTCATACTATTCTACACATTTTGCAATGAAGCTGAGAGAAAATTTTGCATTTTAAAGCTAATTAAAGCTGAAATACAGATGTGTTGACTGTGATAAAGGCACTGGATTATGCGCTGTCTTATTTTCTAAATGAACAAATGAAATAAGCAGTGGCATGATGCATATAGCCATAGAAGCACAGTGACAACCTCAATGCGGTCATATTCGTGGCTTATTGGGGGTGTGGCTTTTAGTTAGCTACTTTTTGGCCACCCATCCCATGAGGGTAAATGTCATTCCAGTTCATCTAAATGTCATTTTAGTCCACTGCTTTCTATGAATTCTATCTGATTGTGTTTGTATGTTTAGGTAAAAAAGACAAATAATGTCCTGTTTGGAACACTGGCAAGTAGAGACCCACTGTGCACAGACGTTAGTGCAACATCTAGTTTTGATTTACATTTGGTTGAGTTGTCAACTAACATGAATTCAATGTGAAATCAACAAAAGAAAATTCACCCTGTTATTGGATTTAGGTACTAATTTGAGTGAATTTTTTAAAATTCCGTTACATTAATGACTTTTTGCAAATCCAATCAATTTTCGACATTGATTCAACATCATCACATCATTTTTGTTGTTGTTGAAAGGCCTTGATAAGAACATTGATTCAAACAGTTTTTGCACAGTGGGCTTGGCTCCCCAGTGTGTAGGCCCGTGCCTTTATGGCTGTGTTATAATAATGTCAACAAACATTTACCTCTACAACCACATTCAACCATCTTTACACATCCATAGTTTATTGTTCTATGAAGAACCATTACTGTATTACTGCTAGCACACCACTACATATCCACAGCACAAATGTACAATACCACCATACATCAATATTAAAATGTAAATGGGTGTACAGTGTGTGTGCTAGCATGTGTGTGTTCCTGTATGTCTCTTCACAGTCTGAGTTGTTCCATAAGGTGTAGTTTTATCTGTTTTTTCTATAAAATCTTACTGCTTGCATGAGTTACTTGATGTGGAATAGAGTTCTGTGTAGTCATGGCTCTGTGTGGTACTGTGTTTCCCGGAGTCTATTATGGACCTGGGGACTATGAAGAGACCCGTGGTTGCATGTCTTGTGGGGTATGCATGGGTGTCTGAGCTGTGCACTAGTCGCTTGAGCAGACAACTCGATACTTGCAAGATGTCAATCCCTCTCACAAAGACAAGTAGTGATGCGTTCAATCTCTCTACTTTTAACCAGAAGAGATTGGCATCTATGTCATTGATGTTAGCTCTCTGTGTACAATTAAGGTTCAAGGCGTGCTGCTCTGTTCTGGGACAACTATAATTTGCCTATGGCCCTCTTTGTGGCATTTGACCATATGATTGGACAGTAGCCCAGGTGCGACAAAACTAGGCCTGTATGACTTGTTTTGTTGATAGCCTTGTCAAGAAAGCAGAGCAGTGCTTTGTAATGGACATACCTCTCCCCTTCTCAGCTACAATTGCATCAATATGTTTTTACAATGACAGTTTACAATCCAGGGTCACACCAAGCAGTTTAGTCTCCTCAACTTGCTCAAATTCCAAATTATCCATTACAAGATTAAGTTGAGGTTTAGGGTTTAGCAAATGGTTTGTCCCAAATATAATGCTTTTAGTTTTGGAAATATTTAGCACTAGCTTATTAGTCACCCTTTGTTAAGGGTTGCAGTGATTTCACTTGCTGTGGTAGCAGACGTGTATAATGTTGATTCATCGGCATACATAGATAACACAGGCTTTGCTCAGTGCAAGTGACAGGTAATTAGTAAGATTGGAAAAAGTAAGGGGCCTAGCAAACTGCCCTGGGGAATGCCTGACTCTACTTGGATTATGTTGGAGAGGCTTCCATTAAAGAACATCCTCTGTGTTCTGTTAGATAGTGAACTCTCGATCCACAATATAGCAGGGGATGTAAAGACATAACACGTGTTTTTCCAGCAGCAGATTATGAACGAAAATGTCAAAAGCGGCACTGAAGTCAAAACAAAACAAAACAGCTCCCACAAGCTTCTTATTATCAATTTATTTTAGCCAATCATCAATCATTTGTGTAAGTGCTATCTGTACATGTTGAGTGCACCTACCTATAAGCATGTTGAAAGTCAGATGTTTACTGTTAAATAGCACTGTAAAATAGCACTGTATCTGGTAAAACACCATTTTTTATAAAAGTTGACTAAGGGTTGGTAGCAGGCTGATTGGTCGGCTGTTTGAGCCAGTAAAGGGTGCTTTGCTATTCTTGGGTAGCAGAATGACTTTTGCTTCCCTCCAGGCCTGAGGGCACACACTTTCCTGTAGGCTTAGATTAAAGAGTGGGCAAATAAGAGTGGCAATAAGGTCTGCTATCATTCTCAGTAGTTTTCTATCCAAGTAAGCAGACCAAGGTGGCTTGTCATTGTTGATAGACAATAATCATTTTTTCACCTCTTCCACGCTGACTTCCTGGAATTCAAAATTACAATGCTTGTCTTTCATACTTTGGTATGTTATGAATGGATAAGTAGATTCAGAGTTTGTTGTTGTCATGTCATGCCTAAGTTTGCTGATCTTGTCAATTATTTTTTTATTTTACGTAGTTGGAAATATAAATGTGTTTTGTGATGAATCAATCATCTGATTCAATGAAGGATGGAGCTGTGTTTGCGTTTTTGCCCAAAATTGTATTTAAGTTGCTCCAAAGCTTTTTACCATCATTCTTTATATAATTTATCTTTGCTTATTTGTAAAGTTTCTTATTCTTTTTGTTTAGTTTAGTCACATGACTTCTCAATTTACAGCACGTTTGACGATCAGCTGTGCAGCCAGACTCATTTGCCATTCCTTTTTCCTCATCCCTCTCAACCACACCATTTTTCAGTTCCACATCAAGCCACAAGGATTTAGCAGTTTTTACCATAATGCTTATTCGTAACTGGAACAAGCCTTTTCATACAATGCATTCGGAAGTGTTCTGAAGTGGTTTTTTCCACATTTTGTTATGTTACAACCTTACTCAAAAATGAATTACATTTTTTTTGTTCTAATCGATCTACACACAATGCCCAATAAAGACAAAGCAAACACTTTTTTGTTGTTGATTTTTTGCTAATGTATTAAAAATAAAAAACAGAAATATCTTATTTATTCACTTGTTAATGAACTGAACATTTTTTTAATATATTTTTTAATTTACATTTTTATTTTTTAAATTTAAAATACAGGTCAACAATTTACATTCTTACATCATACAAAACAGAATGCAGGTATTAACGAGAAAATACTGAAACAAACAAAAGATGTAAAAAAAATAAACAATTCTAGTGCAATTGTAATCACTCTGAAAAAATCTTATTGTTATTGTTCACAAGGGTTAATGTTTTAATAAAATCTAATTCAATCAAAAATATATATTTGGTATAGAATTTTGGAATTTTTGTTTGTGTATGAAGTATTTCGCAACAAGAATAAAAAAATGCACAATAATTTCAGTGGTCTTGTTATCATTGCAATAGTAACATATTATATCTTTCATGCCAAAAACATAGGTAGTGTTCATAATGGTAAATAAGTATTTTGCAAGGTTTTCCCAAAATTCTGACACAAATTTACATTCAAAGAACAAGTGAGACAGATTCTCACCTTCTTTTTCACAGAAAACACAGATATCGTCAATTGCCACAAATTTGGATATCATAGAATTACATGGATATATCTTATGTAAAATTGCACTTCCTTAACTTTGTTTGGTATATAATATTTGTAAGGACTTAACCATGCATTTTTCCAGACAATGTCAGGAATAAGTGTGTTCCAGAAAAACTTTATTCTCGGTGTAAGTTGGTTTTGTGAATGAAGAATGTGTCTTATATATTTATTACAACAAGATTTCTCAAGTAAGCCCACACCTTCCAATCTGAGTTCTGGATAAACTTTGTGATCATTACCAAAGCTCAGATGAGTTTTCATTAGTGTAGTTAGACCACTGGGAAGGCTTTGATCACAGAAAAAAACTCTCACTATTGGAAACTCTTTCAATGTTATAAATTGTTCATATGTGAGAATATTACCGTTGTTGTCAAAAACATCAAGAACAAAATCAACATTCCTCTCATGCCAGCTGGGGTAGAACAATGACTTATTCCTTATAGTTATGTCTGAATTATTCCACAAAAGAGTTTTATGTGGGGAAAAATTGTGCAGGAAACTTATTTTCCAGGCCATTAAAGCTTGTTGGTGAAACCTAGCCAATTTAGCAGGTAATCTTTCAGGAATATAATTACATTTCAGTAAAAATTGAAGACCTCCCAACTTATTAAAAACATTGTTTGGAATGAAATACCATATTGAACCAGTTTATCTTGAAAGTGTTATTTATGTCAACAAAATCCAACACTTCTAGTCCGCCTTCAGCTCTTTTGTTAGAAAGGACTGACTTTTTAGTTTGTGAGACTTATTTTTCCAGATGAAGTCAAGAAAGGTCTTATTGATCTCTTTACAAGTAGCAGGATTTACACATAACGATAATGAGGGGTACACAAAACGAGACAGAAGTACTTTCCCAAGTATAGAAAGATCTCTTTGGAGCCAAGTATTGAATACATTTTGGGCTTTCTTAATTTTAGGAGAGATATTCAAATGTTGTCTGACAAAGTGGTTTTTTGACAGATGTATTCCTAAATATTTAACACAGTCCTTTACAGGAATATTTTCTATTTCTTTATCATTAAAGTCAAATAAACATAAGATTTCACATTTAGAAACATTCCGTTTTTTATCCTGATGCAATAGGTTAATGAACTGAACACTCTGTCAGCTTCTGATAGCAGTGACATCATCACTGAGTTCTTAAAGAGACAGGCTTTCTTAAAATGTTTTGAGAAATTTCAGCAAATTTGATGAAAATGAAATACAGAAATATCTAATTTACTTACAGTACCAGTCAAAAGTGTTAAACAAATCAAACCATATTTTATATTTTGCATTATTCAAAATAGCCACACTTTGCCTTGATGACAGCTTTGCACACTCTTGGCATTCTCTCAACCAGCTTCAGGGGTATTGTTTTTCCAACAGTCTCGATTGAGTTCCCACATTTGCTGAGCACTTGTTGGCTGCTTTTCCTTCACTCTGTGGTACAACTCATCCAAAACCATCTCAATTGGGTTGAGGTCAGGTGAATGTGGAGGCCAGGTCATCTGATGCAGCACCATCACTCTGCTTCATGGTCAAATAGCCCTTACACAGCCTGGAGGTGTGTTTTGGGTCATTGTCCTGTTGAAAAACAAATAATTGTCCCACTAAGCGCAAACCAGATGGGATGGCGTATCGCTGCAGAATGCTGTGGTACCCATGCTGATTAAGTGTGCCTTGAATTCTAAATAAATTACTGACAGTGTCACCAGCAAAGCACCCCCACACCATCACTCCTCCTCCACCATGCTTCACGGTGGGAACCACAAATGCGGAGATCATCCATTCACCAACTCTGTGACACGCTGGTTGGAACCAGAAATGGCAAATTTGGACTCATCAGACCAAAGGACAGATTTCCACCGGTCTAATGTCCATTGCTTGTGTTTCTTGGCCCAAGCAAATCTCTACTTATTATTGGTGTCCTTTAGTCCTTTATTACTCTGTGAAGCATTTATTTGGGCTGCAATCTGAGGTGCAGTTAACTCTAATGAACTTATCCTCTGTAGCAGAGGTAACTCTGGGTCTTCCTTTCCTGTGGCAGGTCCTCATGGTGTGATGAAGGAAACATACAGGAACTCAAATCCTTCTGTTCACCTGATTTAGAATTCCTCACAATCAAATGTAGACCGCATTATCTACCAAGAGAATTCTCTTCGATTATAATCACAGCCGTATATATCCCCCCCCAAGCAGACACATCGATGGCTCTGAACGAACTTTATTTAACTCTCTGCAAACTGGAAACGATTTATCCGGAGGCTGCATTCATTGTAGCTGGGGATTTTAACAAGGCTAATCTGAAAACAAGACTCCCTAAATTTTATCAGCATATTGATTGCGCAACCAGGGGTGGAAAGACCCTGGATCATTGTTACTCTAACTTCCGCGACGCATATAAGGCCCTGCCCCGCCCCCTTTCGGAAAAGCTGACCACGACTCCATTTTGTTGATCCCTGCCTACAGACAGAAACTAAAACAAGAAGCTCCCACGCTGAGGTCTGTCCAACGCTGGTCCGACCAAGCTGACTCCACACTCCAAGACTGCTTCCATCACGTGGACTGGGAGATGTTTCGTATTGCGTCAGACAACAACATTGACGAATACGCTGATTCGGTGTGCGAGTTCATTAGAACGTGCGTTGAAGATGTCGTTCCCATAGCAACGATTAAAACATTCCCTAACCAGAAACCGTGGATTGATGGCAGCATTCGTGTGAAACTGAAGGCACGAACCACTGCTTTTAATCAGGGCAAGGTGTCTGGTAACATGACTGAATACAAACAGTGCAACTATTCCCTCCGCAAGGCTATCAAACAAGCTAAGCGCCAGTACAGAGACAAAGTAGAATCTCAATTCAACGGCTCAGACACAAGAGGTATGTGGCAGGGTCTACAGTCAATCACGGACTACAGGAAGAAACCCAGCCCAGTCACGGACCAGGATGTCTTGCTCCCAGGCAGACTAAATAACTTTTTGCCCGCTTTGAGGACAATACAGTGCCACTGACACGGCCTGCAACGGAATCATGCGGTCTCTCCTTCACTGCAGCCGAAGTGAGTAAGACATTTAAACGTGTTAACCCTCGCAAGGCTGCAGGCCCAGACGGCATCCCCAGCCGCGCCCTCAGAGCATGCGCAGACCAGCTGGCCGGTGTGTTTACGGACATATTCAACCAATCCCTATACCAGTCTGCTGTTCCCACATGCTTCAAGAGGGCCACCATTGTTCCTGTTCCCAAGAAAGCTAAGGTAACTGAGCTAAACGACTACCGCCCGTAGCACTCACATCCGTCATCATGAAGTGCTTTGAGAGACTAGTCAAGGACCATATCACCTCCACCCTACCTGACACCCTTGACCCACTCCAATTTGCTTACCGCCCAAATAGGTCCACAGACGATGCAATCTCAACCACACTGCACACTGCCCTAACCCATCTGGACAAGAGGAATACCTATGTGAGAATGCTGTTCATCGACTACAGCTCGGCATTCAACACCATAGTACCCTCCAAGCTCGTCATCAAGCTCGAGACCCTGGGTCTCGACCCCGCCCTGTGCAACTGGGTACTGGACTTCCTGACGGGCCGCCCCCAGGTGGTGAGGGTAGGCAACAACATCTCCTCCCCGCTGATCCTCAACACTGGGGCCCCACAAGGGTGCGTTCTGAGCCCCCTCCTGTACTCCCTGTTCACCCACGACTGCGTGGCCATGCACGCCTCCAACTCAATCATCAAGTTTGCGGACGACACAACAGTGGTAGGCTTGATTACCAACAACGACGAGACGGCCTACAGGGAGGAGGTGAGGGCCCTCGGAGTGTGGTGTCAGGAAAATAACCTCACACTCAACGTCAACAAAACTAAGGAGATGATTGTGGACTTCAGGAAACAGCAGAGGGAACACCCCCATCCACATCGATGGAACAGTAGTGGAGAGGGTAGCAAGTTTTAAGTTCCTCGGCATACACATCACAGACAAACTGAATTGGTCCACTCACACAGACAGCATCGTGAGGAAGGCGCAGCAGCGCCTCTTCAACCTCAGGAGGCTGAAGAAATTCGGCTTGTCACCAAAAGCACTCACAAACTTCTACAGATGCACAATCGAGAGCATCCTGGCGGGCTGTATCACCGCCTGGTATGGCAACTGCACCGCCCTCAACCGTAAGGCTCTCCAGAGGGTAGTGAGGTCTGCACAACGCATCACCGGGGGCAAACTACCTGCCCTCCAGGACACCTACACCACCCGATGCTACAGGAAGGCCATAAAGATCATCAAGGACATCAACCACCCGAGCCACTGCCTGTTCACCCCGCTGTCATCCAGAAGGCGAGGTCAGTACAGGTGCATCAAAGCTGGGACCGAGAGACTGAAAAACAGCTTCTATCTCAAGGCCATCAGACTGTTAAACAGCCACCACTAACATTGAGTGGCTACTGCCAACACACTGTCAATGACACTGACTCTACTCCAGCCACTTTAATCATGGGAATTGATGGGAAATTATGTAAATATATCACTAGCCACTTTAAACAATGCTACCTTATATAATGTTACTTACCCTACATTGTTCATCTCATATGCATACGTTGATACTGTACTCTATATCATCGACTGCATCCTTATGTAATACATGTATCACTAGCCACTTTAACTATGCCACTTGGTTTACATACTTATCTCATATGTATATACTGTACTCGATATCATCTACTGTATCTTGCCTATGCTGCTCTGTACCATCACTCATTCATATATCCTTATGTACATATTCTTTATCCCCTTACACTGTGTATAAGACAGTAGTTTTTTTTGGAATTGTTAGTTAGATTACTTGCTCGTTATTACTGCATTGTCGGAACTAGAAGCACAAGCATTTCGCTACACTCGCATTAACATCTGCTAACCATGTGTATGTGACAAATAAAATTTGATTTGAGAGCCAGTTTCATCATAGCGCTTGATGGTTTTTGCGACTGGCCCTCCGATTTGACACACTGAACTCTATCTGAGAAGTAGTTGGTGAACCAGGCGAGGCAGTCATTTGAGAAACCAAGGCTGTTGAGTCTGCCAATAAGAATGCTGTGATTGACAGAGTCGAAAGCCTTGGCCAGGTCGATGAATACAGCTGCACAGTATTGTTTTTTATCGATGGCGGTTATGATATCGTTTAGGACCTTGAGCGTGGCTGAGGTGCACCCATGACCAGCTAGGAAACCAGATTGCATAGCGGAGAAGATACGGTGGGATTCAAAATGGTCGGTGATCTGTTTGCTAACTTGGCTTTAGAAAGGCAGGGTAGGATAGATATAGGTCTGTAACAGTTTGGGTCTAGAGTGTCATCCCCTTTGAAGAGGGGGATGACTGCGGCAGCTTTCCAATCTTCAGGGATCTCAGGCGATACAAAAGAGAGGTTGAACAGGCTAGTAATAGGGGTTGAAACAATTGCAGCTGATAATTTTAGAAAGAGAGGGTCCAGATTGTCTAGCCCAGCTGATTTGTAGGGGTCCAGATTTTGCCGCTCTTTCAGAACATCTGCTATCTGGATTTGGGTGAAGGAAAAATAGGGGAGGCTTGGGCAAGTTGCTGTGGGGGGTGCAGAGCTGTTGACCAGGTTAGGGGTAGCCAGGTAGAAAGCATGGCCAGTCGTAGAAAAATGCTTATTGAAATTCTCAATTATTGTAGATTTATCGGTGGTGACCGTGTTTCCTAGCCTCTGTGCAGTGGGCAGCTGGGAGGAGGTGCTGTTATTCTCCATGGACTTTACAGTGACCCAGAACCTTTTGGAGTTTATGCTACAGGATGCAAATTTCTGATTGAAAAAGCTAGCCTTGGCTTTCCTCACTGCTTATGTATATTGGTTCCTAACTTCCCTGAAAAGTTGCATATCGCGGGGGCTATTCGATGCTAATGCAGTACACCACAGGATGTTTTTGTGCTGGTCAAGGGCAGCCAGGTCTGGAGTGAACCAAGGGCTATATCTGTTCTTAGTTCTACATTTTTTGAATGGGGCAAGCTTATTTAAGATGGCGAGGAAATCACTTTTAAAAAATATCCAGGCATCCTCTACTGACGGAATGAGGTCAATATCCTTCTAGGATACCCGGGCCAGGTCGATTAGAAAGGCCTGCTCACTGAAGTGTTTTAGGGAGCGTTTGACAGTGATGAGGGGTCGTCATTTGACCGCGGATCCATTACAGATGCAGGCAATGAGGCAGTGATCTCTGAGATCCTGGTTGAAGACAGCAGAGGTGTATTTAGAGAGCAGGTTGTTCAGGATGATATCTATTAGGGTGCCTGTGTTTAGAGATTTAGGGTTGTACCTTGTAGGTTCCATGATCATTTGTGTGAGATTGAGGGCGTCTAGCTTAGATTGCAGGATGGCCGGGGTGTTAAGCATGTCACAGTTTAGGTCACCTAACAGTATAAACTCTGAAGATAAATGGGGGGCAATTCATTCACATACGGTGTCCAGGGCATAGCTGGGGGCTGAGGTAGGTCAATAACAAGCAGCAACAGTGAGAGACTTATTTCTGGAAAGGTGGATTTTTAAAGTAGAAGCTCAAACTGTTTGTGCACAGACCTGGATAGAATGACAAAACTCTGCAGGCTGTCTCTGCAGTAGATTGCAACTCCACCTCCTTTGGCAGTTCTATCTTGGCGGAAAATGTTGAAGTTGGGGATGGAAATTTCAGAATTGAGAGTCCAAAAATATAATAGGCTCCCACTGGCCTTATTTCCATGAGGCCATCTTTTGTGCAATGTCCTTCTGATATTGTACATGCTTGTCCTTTATTCAATATCATCCCATGTCCATGTTTTCCATATATTATGTAGGTTTAGGAATGTATACAATAATTCTATATGAGCTTCCTCTCTCCACTATTTCACCATGAACCTATGGTGTTGAGGCAAACCAAATATTTGATCACTGCACAGCTTTTGAAGTTGAAACTCCAAAGTGGTCCTTAAGGGCTAGAGTGCGCGAGCAAGGACTGGCCCACTTACCTGGGATGGATCTGGCCTTGGTCTGGCTAAGGATTGTTTCCCGATCAATGGCAAGGTGACTGGCTGCAACTGCAAAAGAAACCTCTCTGAAACCACTATCTCTCCATTCATTTAGTGCGTTATCCTGTAACCCCCCCCTCGTGGGGAATAGTTTGGTATACGACTGCTCCGAGAGACCATCAGATCCCAGCATTTCCATTTCATTGTGACAGTCTGCTTGCTCTTTATGCAGTTAATTTTTTTCTCTGGCTTCTCCACCCATTATAAACACCTCTGCAACAGTGAGCAAGACATTGTTGAGCTGGTCATAACCCGTGTGCCTTGATACTGCTCTTCAGTTTTCACCATGGTAAACACTTATTGTCCACCTTGATGGAAAATGACAGTGTGGAAGTGAAAGAGCACCTAACAACGCTCCTCCCTCAATATATTTTATTTATTTTTATTTTACCTTTATTTAACCAGGTAGGCAAGTTGAGAACAAGTTCTCATTTACAATTGCGACCTGGCCAAGATAAAGCAAAGCACATTGCTTATAAAGCAAATATACATTGCTTATCGAACCTAACTGTTTTGAAAGCCTCATCATACAGATGTGGTCCATGTCTAACAATTGGTAGACAACTATTGAAAGCCTTAATGTTTTAAGTATATTAATTGGAAGGCATTTCAACAGTGACCATGTAGCAAATCCTGGAAGCGTACTCACCATTCCACTGTAAATGTGTTTCGTAAATGTGTTTTGCTCGTCTTTCCATTGATCACTGGTCAAAAATATGGTTTGCACCATTCAATGAGACAGTGTGAGTGCTGGTTTTCATTCCAGCCAATTACAGCATTTAAGAATTTACATGTAGTACTTTGTCAATGGCAACAATTGTTGCTCAACGTTGCCTTTTCAGTACAGTGTGTGACTCAGTATGTAACCAAGTAAGCCAGAAACAATCTGAATTTTGAGTTGGATGCCATTAGTTAAAGGCCTTGAGTATGGCATGTACTGTATGTATGTGTCTGTATTTGGCATGTAATGTGTGTCTCAAGACTCAAGACTCATGTGGCAATAGGTCCTTACCTACGCTATACAGGAAACTGTCTTGAGTTGTTTATTGAAGTTACTGGCCTAACCCTGAACAAAAAGCATTCCACGCCAAGAGTTATTCATTTCAAAATCTCCACCCAAGATACATGTACTTTAAGTTCCATCCAAGGTGCTTGATTCAAACGTGTTGATGGAGAATGCCAGATTTGACGTAACATTTTAGACTCATTTCTTTGGAAACACTTTACGACTTCACTGAGTCTCTCTCTCTCCAGCCATTGTCTCCTTACCTTTGCCTTTCCAAGAGGAACTGTGAGAGGATGGATTTTTTGGACCCAGCACTCCACAGCTCCTCTCTTCCCACATTGTGCCACCACCACACAATAAGTGATAGTATTCTCCAATCTCTTGAACCAACCAGTCTATGTAAAACAAGGCTTTTATTTCTACTTTGTCTCTCAGCTCTTAGTGGGCCAAAGACTTCCATTCATCAGGACTGGCACCCATGGCTAGGACTCCTAGTACCTCACCTCTATGAGTGCATTTATTGCTGAGGAAAGATTGCTGGGCCTTTTAATAGGAGAGGCCTGTCTATGATACAAACCAAAGGTAATGTATATTAACAACTCCCAGACCAGGAGTCTCAGCCACTCTGCAGGGCTCACACAAAACCACACAAGTGTGCCCTCACGTTGATTAAACATTTTCTCCGAAAGTGCATCTTCCCGTGAAAATCAACCCCACTTTCCCTGGCATTTGTGAGAGGAGAAGCTCTCCCTCTCTCAGCTCTCCTCGAGTGGTCGATATATTAAAACTTGAACAGATTGATTTGAGAATGCCATGCCGTCGGTGTCTTGATATGGCCGTTGACTACATCTGAAGTGTCTTAGTCATCGGGCTTCAGACCAGGGATTGATAATAGCTTGACCGCTGGGCCTATCTTATTCATCCTTGTTCAGGAGGTGTTGTATTTAGTCAACAGAGCACTTATGATGAATCTCAAACAGCGCAAGGGGATTCACAGTGTGGTTGAGTGGAAAGTATTTCTCACTCCTCGGGACCTCATGAATACATCCCAACTCTAACTAACTACTTTGGCTTAATGTGGAATTTGAAAAGTGGGATGAGGCCAATTTATTTATTTGTATTCCCAACGACTTAGCTATACTCTTGAACATGATGATGGCAGGGAGGATAATCTTAGTCTTTCAGCAGTAAAGTGGCTGTGCACAAAACCCCCATCAGTAATGTATTCTGTATTGATTGATGGTCTCTCCTGCAGTACTAGGCAACAGCATTATTATCATGCAAAGATTCCAAACTGCCCACAATAAAATCATTGTGCCTTGATTCAAGTTGTCCTCCCCCAGGGTGTCATAATACCACAGCTGATGATGCTTCATATCACTTTCTTCACAGCAATCATTGGCATCCCTGCCTCATCCTTACAATAGATATAGCTACTTAGTCCTGTTAATGCAATCTGCTAAAGTTTTCTGAATTAAAGACATTTCTTAATCCATGCAAACTCATTTAGATATCTATGGTTAGATATTCTATTTGATTTTAAATTCAGTTGGCACCAAATGTCACGACACTCCACTGTATTATGAATGTAGTTTTTTATATCCAGCTAAAATACCATATTTTTACTTATTTCCTATGATTCTTGAGTCATATATAAATGTCCGCCATGTTTACAACTTAGCCTACATATGAATATTATCACGAAGCCTGTATGATGACCGACTAACGTTCTACCACCGTGAACGTAACCCTGGTTCGGTAATAGACTAATGAACACTTGCAGCCTACATCATATCTTTGGAAACTCCCACGGTAGTGTATAATGAGAATTTACAGTTAAATTGCTGAGATGATCAAAACGCACTGTTATCGGGGATGAGGCGTTGCTTACTGTAGCCTATGAATAGCAGCATGTAGCATAATTCATTTTAGTAATGGATCAAAACGTGTGGGCTATTTGATATTATGCAAAGGTGTGGGTTCATGTGGCTACGGCTCAGTTGAACCCTAGTCCCTTGAAGTGCATTTTGCGATGCATGATCGTATAGCAAGCAGCCTAGGACCTAGGCTATAACCTAAAAAGATTATGTAAAATAAATTAGACTATTATTATATAATTTATCAAATACATTGTTATAATTGTTGTTGTTGTTGTTATTGCTATTATTTATATTATTGTTTGTATTTATATTATAAATGTATACTACAGCCCTAAGTGTTAGTGACATAGAAAGTAGCCTGTAGCAGTTAAACATGAACGCTATAACGTTCATGTTGAGATAGAGATTAAATCTAATATTGATTGTGGTGAAGTATGTTTTTTGGACTATACATTTCGATTGATTGATATAATGCATGAAATGTTAAAAAAAAAAAAAACTATTTTCTTTAATGTCATTATTTCCACGCATGTTGCGTGTTTATAAGATAGAATAAAGCAGCTTGCATATGTTTTGTTATTCAGTTATTAGGCTACTACTGTGTGTGAACTACACCATTGAGAGAATGGCTTACAATAGCAAAGATTCATAGTGACCTTGCTATCAATCATTGTATCAGTGTATCTAATGTAAACGGGGGTGTTGCATGGATAACATGACACATCTGGTCACTTGGCATCGTTGTATCTTGGTTACCAAGCGATTTATTAGAGATCCTTCTGCGCAAAGACTAGGCTACGAGCCACGGTCTAAAGAACCGACAAACTCCTGAGCTCATTTTCAGTTCACTTAAAAAAAATATCTAAGTTTCACATATAAAAACTAAAGTACCATCTTAAACATCGCGATTTAGCGGCACAAAAAGCAACCTGAAATAGAAAGTCTGGTTGGCTCAGTTAAAAGCACCATCAAGAGACAGCAGTGTTATCTCTCATGACCAATTTATTGCCGATGAACATATGGCCAATATTTTGTTTCACGTCATAGCAGGGGGAAAACAAACATCATGCAATGTTAGCGAGTCAGCAAGAGCAGAGCCACTTGGCCAGCTATGCAAACGCACTTGGACCATATCAGAAGAGCACCACTTGCTTTCTGGGTATATAAACCGCATCAAGCTTATCTCTGCACGCACTCCTGACTCCCATTTGGAGATATTTCATTAACCGCGCGCTGTCTTAAACGCAGGCTACACAACTCATCCAATTCCAGTCATCAGTCACCAGGTGAGCACAATATGCCTATGATCGTTTAACTCCCTCAGATACTGTGCGTTGCAGGTGATAAAGAATAATACGGTTTATTTTTCTCTCGCTGTGTCCCTGTGTTTGTGTGTGCCTTTGTGCCTGACACCATTTCCTAACAACAAATCCAGAATGTCATAGCCTATAAGTCCATGTGTTTCAGATTTTCTAATGCTAGCTTGTACTGCATTTGTGATGTTCCTAAACTTGAATGTGTATCACAACTAGTTTTGAATTACTATTGGAGCAGTGGATGTTGATGGTTTTACGCGCACGCAGTTTTACTATGACAGTCACTGTGCCCACATTTACCTCCACATTCTACATTCAAAACAAATAGGATAGTTAAATCAATCTCGTGTCCACAGTAACTGCATGAACCACAATTTAAACGATATGCTAAAAAGAAAAATAATTTCCAGTGCTTTTGTCTTCCTGTGTGTCATATAATGGGAGGACTTTAAGTATTTTTCTATGGTAAAAATCGATCCAATAGTTAGGATTAAAACGTGAAAATAATATATATTATTGAAGTAAGATAGTATTGATTTTGTTCTGAGTCAAATTTGAGAGAGAAAACTGACCAACGTATAACACGGGCCTGCATCCGTCATGTCACTGCTTTGCCAGTAGAGTCCGCTAGAGTACTACAGATGCCTCTCAAAATACCGTTTAACACCATTGTCTGCCCTGCATAAGGACACTGTGTCAGTATGTTTGTGTCATATTAGTGACTCTTGAGCCGTTTGCTGCTTGGTATAGGTGACGCGAATTGTTTGGGGAAATGTAATCGTGTTTGCAGGGTGAATGCATGCACAAAGTGTGAACGGTTGCTTCTCGTATGATTAATTTCTAGCAGGTCGCAGAGACTCAAGCAAATTGTTCCTTATAGTCTCTATGTGAGACAATAAAAGGGGGAAGTGATTAAAAATAATAAACCGTTTAGCATTTTGTCTCAGAGAACCAGATAAAGGCCTGCCACATACACTAACAGTGCAGCATGAAATTCAACGTTACAAATAAACTGGTGGTTTAACAAATGAAGGCATCTCCTCTGGGCACGGGCGCAGCGCTAATCTCGTTGTGACATGTTTAATCATTAGAAGAAGGGAGACGAATAAAGGCATTGGGTTTGCCCGCAAGCGAAAGGTGCTTGGATTTCTGGAATCAAAGTTCTCCAAATGATTTGTGCCTCGGGCCACCCTCCCCGGGCCATGACTTAGTCCCATAAATAAACCGGATGTAGGCCTACTTTTACCTGCATATTATATATAGCCTTTTAATCACAGAGGAGGGGAATCGGTCTTGTCACTTTATACATTTATCATGAGCACCTCGAGGCAAACGGGGTTACCGTTATCAAAGCTTAACTCCCAGCCTGAGGTGTCGAAACACACTGAAATTCAGAGATTAAAGAAAGGAATGATCAACGTTATAATACATCGTCCTGGAGCATTCTTAATGCATTCAATCAGAAGATGTATTTAATCAACTGTATAAAAGGCCTTTCTTCATTCGTGAACAATAGTTTCTTTAAAAAATTGGGAAGATTTGGGTGGGAACTATCTATTCGTCCGAAGGCCTTTTAATTTGATTAATTTGAAAATTAATTAGGCCTAGGCAATGTGATGATGGTGAATGCATGCGTCTGCATTGGTTTGGCATTGTATTGTAACAATTATAAGCATGAGAACCGTCTTATAAAATAAGCTGTTTTACAGCGAATTTAGCTCTCTATTATTTATTTGTGTAAAACACAACTAAACAAATTCAACAGTATGCCTATTTTTTCAAGTGCTGTATAATTATTTCAATCACTCGAATATTACAGAGCTTTATACATGCTCCGTTTTAGTTACACACACAACCAGTGATGAAAGAGCTAGGAATTCCCATGTGAATTCAAAATACACTGGTGATGTATTGTTTAGAGTGTATCCAATGCCTTTAGCGACAATTACACTCAACTGGGCGGTAAATGCAAACCACGATCCTCGCTCTATCTGTTGCAAAGCGCCAATTTAAAAAAAAAAATAGTTTAGGGTTGCATCTTGGTTCTCCTACACATCAACACTCTCTCTGTCCGATCATTACTGGGTCCGATACACAGCAGAAGATACACTCACTCACCCCCGTCAACGCTGCGCCTGAGACCCTCCAGCAGCCGCTGTGTTGTCATCCTCAGCATCCGTAGTTTTCTGGAGTTAAATATAACGAGAAAGGAAACGATTTATTACAGTTTTATTATTATTATCATTATTATAAACGTCATAAATATTACATCCTAAATAGTATCAGTATTAATAATATGATTAATATTTCCATTGTGTATATCATTACTGGTATCATTGCAATTAGTGTGGTTTTTATTACATTTTTTCGTGTGAAATAATATATACATAGTAATAACATAATCATGTAGAATATGTAGGCTATTCATTCATTAAATAAGCTTTAGTAAGCTAAGCTCACTTCGTGCAGTGGGCTGATTGAACGGTGCATACATTTATTATAAGTCACTTATTGCCAGGAATCGGTCCTGTCAAGTTAGCTGGACCTGCTTTGTTAAAATGCCATGCACTTTTTTATTTTGTATTTAACCTTTATTTAACCAGGTAGGCCAGTTGAGAACAAGTTCTCATTTACAACTGCGACCTGGCCAATATAAAGCAAAGCAGTGCGACAAAAACAACAACACAGAGTTACACATAAACAAACGTACAGTCAATAACACAATATAAAAATCAATGTACAGTGTGTGCACATGTAGAAGAGTAGGGAGGTAAAGGCAATAAATAGACCACTGCCCATACTCAGAGTGAAAAGGCAAGCGGCCTGTTTGAGCTACATGTGAAAGTAAACAGGTAAACACAAGGAGATGGCTCTCGAAGTGAAGTAGGCACGGCCACTTTACCTCTTCCTGCCGAAACCCTCACTTCAATTGTTCAAATACATCCCCAACAACTACCCACAGACCGCGTCGTGCGCTCCTACTACCATCAACACCAGCGTACTCTTTCATTTTGCCACAAAGAAGAATGGCCAAGCGGAATGACATGACTATAAATAATGCATAAACTTAAGTTTTACTGAACATAACAATTAGGCTACTCGTTGTAAAATGAAGTAATTGTCTCATATTGCATATATTGATGAGATGTGCACATAGGCGTAACAACAGCAACAACAAAAATACACCGTTGTAGCCTACTTCTTGTGCTTGTTTACTGCACACGGAGCGAGCTGGATACCCCCGAAGGTGTCTCTCACACATCGCATTTATGCAGCATACTCGGCAGAGAAGGTCAGGCAGTAACCTCTCTGCTATGTCACGGCTCGACTTTGCTCAAACCCCGTTCAGTTCAATTGAGTCATTGTCGCTGTTTGAGACAGTGTGGTTAATTATATAGCCTATGCCAAAACTATTTACCTTTCAGGTCAGGTGCACTGCAAGCTCCGTGGGTGAAGGAAAACAGACCTACCACCATCCAGTGTGGATAATAAAAATAACAAAACAATAATAATCAAAAAATTATGTTGATATTATCTTTCAAATATTTTGTATTTCAAACTGTGGAAGGACGGGCTTTCCTTCGTGAAAATTGCCTCTGTGGGCGGGAGGCTAGGAAACCCCACAAACTTTAGCCAGTAAAGTAAATGGCATGTTTAGGCACTGAAGAACATGTTTTGACACCTTTCTCGTCTGCGTCCTAGAGAGGGAGAAGGAGAGTGTGTCTGTGTATGTGTACGTATGTGTATGTATGTGTCTGTGTGTGTGCTAAGATGAAGGACTTTCCTTAATAGGCTATTGTGGAAGGATTCAGGACGGAATGAAGAGATAGTCCATTGAAAGCAGTTGAATGCCATGACAACTAGGAACAACCTCAGATTTATTCCAAACAGTTAGAAAGCATTGTACAGGGGCGTCAATCATCCATTATTTCGCCCCTGAAATAAATGCAAAAACTGCACCCAGACAAAAGCTTCCAACAGGAGCCGGACATTTGTCTACATTTCCCCCATTGTCTGCAGCTTAGCAATCGGTTTGTATTTGTGTTTGCCCGGGTCCGACCACCCAGGATGCGCAGAGGACTTTGCTAGAAACGTGCAACATTGTCACCCACATCACATACTAGATAGGAGGCAGAGGGGCAACACCAGAGAGAGGGGAAGCTAAAAAAAAAAAAGTATTGAAGGGAGGAAAATAAACGAATCTACAATGATACTTTGCTTTCTATGAAAGAGGTGACGATGGAGCACTTATAAAGCACGTCGAAGGAGCCTGCACAAACAATACTCTGCTGTGTTCTTGGGGGGAAACGCACATTGAAGCAATTTCCCCAATAATGCAATTGGAAAAAATGTCTTTAAAAAAGTTCTTAGAGCATGCTGTGAGAACCTGTTCTGTTCAATTCAATAGCACGTTCAAAACCATCATTGTCAAGATTAGAATAGTCTTCAAAAGCATGCATAAACGCTAGGCTATTCTTCATCTCGGCTAAAACGCTGCTTATAATTCCGATGTATTATTATTATGTATTATTATAATGATTGTTATAGGCTAATATTATTATTGGCTACAGGTTATCATTCATTGCCCTTATTATATCCGAAATTGTTTTCCAAACAAATATAATCCGATTGATTTAATTTAAGCCCCTTGTCCCTAAACCTGAATCAAAATATTGACTCAAATGGTTTACATAAATAAGTGTTAAAAATTCAGACAATGTCTTATTTAGGAGAGAAAATATGATAGAAATGAATAGGCTATCGAACGGGTATCCAGACCACAGTTTTGTACAAACCATCAAAAATACGTTTTCCAGCTTAAATGATTCAATATTTTATATATGCGGAGAGTACAAGGCAAAAGCTTTTTCAGGAGCAATTTGTTAAAACGAGCGTTCAAGTATTCGGAGTGTAAAGCTACTTGGAGGTCCTTTGTATGTAAATAGGGTGTAAAAAAAGGCCCTCCCCATCTTTGTAATTAATTGACACGTTATACCACTCATCATGTTCTGAAGCACCAATGGTAGAGGCTCGGATCTGCCCAAAACCCACAATTTCACATCTGCAAACACTGTCTTCATCCACTTGACTCCCAAGACCCGCCCACACGTGGCCAACCTTTTGCGTTTTTAATGCTTTTTCACTGCAGGTTCATGTGTTGAGACCAACCTTATATGGACTGATCGGACCGGTAATGGCTTATTTCCCCCTAGCACCCAGCAGTAGCACAGTATACATGAGCCAGATATAGCACTTCAGCCACTTTGGCATTCTTCCTGGACTTACAAAACTGATTGCTCTTCTACTTGGTTAGGTAATGCTTATCGACAGAGGCTCATGATTTGCTTTGACTGTAGTTTAACCTAGAACGGAACTGAGAGATCCTTTTTTTTCTGAACAGCGATTGTGTTTTGTCTTTTAAAACAGCGGATTGCCAAACTGGTGCAGCAACTTTCCTGCATACATTTCCCCAGAATATGTCGTTGACCAACACAAAGACGGGCTTTTCTGTAAAGGACATTTTGGACCTCCCTGACACGAATGATGAAGAAGGATCTATCACTGGACCGGAGGAAGATAACGAGGGATCAGAGACAACAAAAAACACTGGAGTTTTGGTGCAAAGTCCTCTAGAAAACGTTCAGAATCTGCCTATAAAGAACCCCTTTTATGATAGTAGTGACAATCCTTACACAAGATGGCTTGCCACCACGGACAGTATCCAATATTCGCGTAAGTACTCTTTAAGAATGTTAAGTGAATTTGCATTGCACATACTGTTGGTGTTAAGACTTGTCTTCTGTTTTGTGAGTGAGAACGCATCATATATGTGTTATCAAATCTATACTTGATTGAATGCAGAATCACTCTATTCCTTAGTGTCTCGGCTCATTGGTGCCCTTGAATGATGTGCAGCATTCATCTTTATTCACCGTGCATTGATTGCTGCGCTCGATTTAAGGCGTTACCACCATTAAAATAATGTAATGTTTACTCCATTTATGTCAAGTAAACAAGTGTTTCGAATATGACCAATAGAGACTTGTAAATGCATCGACTATAAAGCCACATAGTATCGTCTTCAGAAATGTGACCCTGTGTATTACATTTTAGCATGATGAGGATTTGTATGCAGACAATGCATGGTGTTGCTGCTTCAGTAAATCACTTTCTTTGGGGACTGATGGGAAACATTTTTGTGGGTCCCAACATAAAAAACGACATGAGCTAATAACATTGTATTTTAGCTGTAGCCTACAAACGAAGTGAGTTACTTTAACATGTTGCTTTGAAAAAGTCCTAAATGTTGCATTTCCATGTGTGCTTGGCAGGTGCACTTCAGTCGAGAACCCAATTTTAACGGTTGTATTTTGTCTCTCCCACGCAGTGCATGGTCTATCAGCTAGTTCTCAAGACTCAGCCAAGTCCCCAGAACCCTCCGCGGACGAATCGCCAGACAATGACAAGGAAACTTCAAGCAACGGCAGCGACTCCGGTAAGAAGAGAAAAAGAAGAGTGCTGTTTTCCAAAGCACAGACGTACGAACTTGAGCGTCGATTTAGGCAACAGAGATACCTTTCCGCGCCAGAGAGAGAACACCTCGCGAGTTTGATTCGCCTGACTCCAACTCAAGTGAAAATTTGGTTCCAGAATCATCGATACAAAATGAAGAGAGCGCGCGCTGAAAAAGGTATGGAAGTGACCCATCTCCCCTCTCCCCGGCGGGTGGCCGTGCCTGTCTTAGTCAGGGATGGAAAGCCTTGTCATACTCTTAAAGCTCAGGACTTGGCGGCCACATTTCAGGCTGGATTCCCCCTCTCGGCATATAGCGCCCAGACCCTTCATCAAATGCAATATAATGCTCAGTACAGCGCCGCCACCACGCCACAATTCCCTTCAGCACATCACTTGATGCAAACGCAACAGTGGACTTGGTGAACTAGTAGAGACTGGCGGGCTGCCCTTTAAGAGCACGATAGGGGGTTCACTACAAAATAAAGACTTTTCATTTTGCAGCTTGACCCATAGGCCTATTTACCATTTTTTGGGGGGCTAATGTGTGCGCCATGTTTACATGTTTTCGTTAAGAGAACTGGGTCCAGCCTCTCCCTAGATTTAAGAATGTCAATGCTCTTGTGAAATTTTGTAAAGTATGTTTGTGTGTTGTAGAAATGTTTTCTTTTTGTCCTTCGTGTTATAAGCACGTACAGAACCACTTTATAATTATAGAAGATTTCTTGCTTCTTTTACAATGGACCGAAAATATTTATGGCCATGAATAAACATTGGCAACTTTTAGCTTTTTTCCCTTTGTTTTTTGTAAATACTTTGTCGTGATTGTTTGCAAACCAGAAACATGCAGGATCGTATAAGTGGAGATATACATATTTCCAATTAAAAAAGAAGGAAGAATTTGTGGCGAAATTGTCATGACTGTCGTAACAGATCTCATATGATTATGTGAATAACAGTTCAATCGCGCGCTGATGGGGAAATATACCGATTTTTATAAGGATTTTAATAAAATGCTGTGTTGAAGAAATTACCTTTTGGTTTGCGTGTCTTAACTACGTTCTATTTCATTTATTGAATACATACGCTTAACATTGGTAAGAAGAGGGACGATAGCTTACGTGTTTCGTAAAGTGGCAGAGAGAGGAGGTTAATTTATCTTTCGCGCACTTGAATTATTTTTTTTTAACCTAAATTAATCCTTATAAATTCTTAGAATTTGAACACGTCAATAATAAGGAGACTAAAGTCACTTTTGAAATGGGCCTAAAATCCACTCACTTAAGGGGGCATCTTCAGCTAAGAAGCTTAGAGTCAAAGCTCTCATTTTCAAGGTTTCAAACTGCTCTCGTGTTGGGGTGTGAAGTGGTATATTTTTACAATTGATTTAATGCAAAAACGTTTTGATTTTACGCACGGTTTTACGCACGTGACTGTTGTCAAGCAAACACAGAAAGTGAAAGGAATATCAGTCAAGTCACGTATAGCCTTCAATATCTCTTGCTCTATGTTAGCCTATGCATTATACTGTAGCTTTTAGTGGATAGGTTATATAGGCCTATAGAGCGATGGGCTACGAATGTTGTCTGTATACAAATAGGTATCTAAAACAGGGTACCCAGCAAAGTACTCGATACTAGGACCAAATTGGTCCCAAGTGAATCACAGAGCGCATTGCGGATTGTCAGACCCAATTCAGTATCCTGGGTAAAATCATTCATTACCTTTGACAAAATCCTAACTGCATTGTGTTTGTCCCAGCACCGAGATCTTATTGAACAGATGTTAGAGTCGCCCTCACTATCATTGAACAAACAGCTACATTGACACGAATTGCTAATTATTTACAGAATTCTATCTCAAGGGGACATTGCTTTTGGTCCAGGCTCCAGAGACTCAATATGTTTTCTTCAGAGAGGCTACAATGTTTACATTTGCGAGCTGTGCCGGGGACTATTTCACTAATATTCGCTAAATTAACTAGTTATTAACGTAATCATATGTGTACAAGCTAATGGCCGAGTTGTATCGCATTGTTTTTTCACAATGAAGTTGTTGCTTATTCCATAGGCTATAGATTATTTTTATTTTTTTACAGTGGAAATAGCATTCCTTGAATGACCTATAGGCAAATAGTTTCGATTTCATATAGCACTATTGGGTAGAAACCCAGGGTCCTACAACATTTTTTTAAAGGGCGCATATATGTGGAAGGGGAAATAAACAATATAATTGAAGTATAGCCTAATTTATCGCATTTTATTTTATTTCCAACATAATGTTTATAGATTAGACTATTGCTGCCTGCATTTTCCGTTTGCCTTCACCTCGAGTGAAATAAAAACTTCATAAAAAAAGATGACATTAATGTTAAGACTATACAACTAGACGTCACAACTAGGCTACAATGATACATTCCGATAAACACCCCTGGCTATAGCAACCCGCGTAACACAGCGTTGACATCATTTAGGTTCCGTTTAAGTCAATAAAACATGTTGATTTCTGTGTGGTCCTAACCCCGATGCCCCGAGATTTACTACTGTGATGGGGCAGTTGTGTGCAGTCCATCGTGGCACAATATACAGTACACCACACAAAAATCACACAAAGGCCTAGGGCAGGTTGTGGTGGATGTTAGAGGCGTGCATATTAACGAGGAGCCATAGTGGGAGTGCAGACAGTGTGGATAGAGAGACTGTCAGAGTTTCTTGGTGCTATTCAGTTCTTTTATCTTGACCAGTGCATCTCCGAGTCAGGGAGATGTATCCTTGGGTTTTTGTCGTGCCTGTCAGTTGGTGCCATTGTGATCCTTGATGTACAAGTTGTATCCCATATGGACAGCTGGGCTCGGGCAAGGAGAAAAGGATCCCTCACAAACCCAAATTGTGTCCAGCTTTCAAATGAAGCATTGTTGTCTCAAAGAAAAACGAATCAAAAATTCGTGCTATATCTATTGTGGAAAAAGAACCCTCATTCACAGATAACAGGGAGTCCTTCTTCCTTGATAGAGCTATGCTAACAACAGCCCCTCTCATTGCTCTTTCTCTCGCTCTCCTCCCAACTCAAAGAACGATTATTGTCTATCCCCAGAAGTGTGCGGTCGGTCACTGGGCAGTAAAACTATTTTAAAACTCCTAATTTCGAGCAGTCTTATTTCCTGTTAGCTTTATATCAGTTTCATGGTTAGCATATTTCTGATCTCTATGGAAAATATCTGATTTGATTTATATAGGCCTACCATAACACGAGACAAGACATTCAAGAATTCAGGAATCTGAATGCAATACTAATTTCCCTTAGCTTTATCCATTCGCTTTTCCAGACATTTCTATTTCAATATTTTTTAGAGTAGGCTTATAAACGTTTATTTTTCAACAATGACAATATAATGAATGCAGTAGTCTTACCAATAGATAATACAGAGCACGGGATATTGGTTTTGAATGTAGAAATCCGAATGTAGGCCTACATGAATTTCTCCGATAGCTCTAGGCCTACTTGTTTATTTATGTATTTTGTTTGTTGTCCTTGGGAGAAGAATCGACTATAATAATAAAGACAAGTCTCCGTGCAGTCCTAACGCGAATGATTCTCCTTAACAATTACTAACTTGCTGAATAGCACCTAGTTCAAGGTCTATCACATTCAGGCGCAGTTCTACGTTTTTTTTTTTACCGGATATATAAGTATAAATATTCTCCATGACGCACATTCACCTTGGGACCAAATTTCGGTTCTTATATTCTCATTAATACACGAGGAAATGATGCAGCTTCTCAATGCCAGAACAGTAGCAGCGCTATGTTTATCTGAAATTGCTTTTGGATGCACGAGGTGGCGGGGGCGGGGCGGGGGGGGGTCTCAACAACAAATAAAACAAACATCTCGGTATGTGCAACATAGTTCACCCCGTGGATAATGCTACTATATGCGTTAGAATAGAATACTTCAAGAAATATGCACTTGGGACTGTGTGGGTCTTCGTCATCCTGACCGTTTGAACCTCGACATAAATCATTTTGAATCGTGTACATCTCCAAATAAACGAGGATTTATTTCAAAGCTATAATAAGCGGAGCTTTCATTTAAAGGAAGCAATCTAGTTTTATTGCCTTAAAGAAGATCTAGATTAGATTCGCCTAGTGCCGTGGCACAGTGCAGATATTAGAGAGAGAGAGAGAGAGAGAGATATATATCA
The DNA here is from genome assembly GCF_018296145.1 of Oncorhynchus tshawytscha. NCBI lineage: Eukaryota > Metazoa > Chordata > Actinopteri > Salmoniformes > Salmonidae > Oncorhynchus > Oncorhynchus tshawytscha. The sequence goes on along the minus strand of NC_056436.1, from coordinate 33,597,875 downwards.
GCAGTTACGCCTGGTTGCCAGAAGATGGAAGCAGAGGTCTATAGTTTGAACTTATATTACACCGTTGTCCTCAAAACTCACAGGCCTACAGTATTACCATTATAATTTAATTCATTTAAATGTTATTTTACTTATACATCTGATGAACAACTTGGCATATGATCAATAATGGTACATTTTAAAGAGAACAAGTATGCAATGTATGATTTAAAAATTGGTTGAATTAGTAAACAAAGACAAACTTTGTGTCCAATGTAGACCAATATTTCAATGACCTGCATTCCAATATTATATTGCACTTTCGAAAATAAAGCAAATTACGCACCCTCATTGAGAGAGAGAAAGAGAGAGAGAGAGAGAGAGAGAGAGAGAGCGAGAGAGAGACCAACTCCACAGTGTGGCGCAATTGGATTATGAAATACATTTCAAATCAAATATTTTCAACATTTTCCATATCAGTGATTGCCATATGCATGACACGGATTAATATGTTTTATTATTGTAGCACCGAGGACATATAAGGGCAATTGCAACATGCCATTTTCAAAACGTTGGTGGAATATATGTGGATAGAAAGCTGCCTATATGATCAGCAGCAGAGTTGGAAAAAGTAATTCTGGTAAATGACCCATGTAAAATTATTGATACTTATATTAAAAATGAAATTTCACTGTAGCAGCATCATCATCCTGCACTCCCCCCTCCTCATCCTCATCATCATCTTAGAGCAATGGCGCCCTGCTCATACAAACGATTGCAACCAGGGTGGGCTGTATTTACGCACACATAAGCAACAACAACAACTGCAATTTTTAACAACCCCTCTACAAAAAGCCTGAGTCAGTATTCTCTGGATTGATATTGGATGAATTCAGCCAGGATAGGTTACCAATACCATCCGTCATTTTGCGGCAGCATGTACGTGATTTATAGCCAGGACAACAGGCCGGTGGAGTTGGCGCTGGTAACAAATAGCTTACTTTTGTTAGCTTTAATTTCATCATGTCAAGAGGATCACTTTGATGCACATAAAAGCGATTCACTGTGTTTTAGAAATATAGTGAGTAGCCTATGGAGATGTTTATATACATAATTGATGGAGATGCAGTGGGGGAAGCATGCATTTTTTTTATATAATGATGACTGACTTGTTCTCAAGACGCTTCATTGTGCGATATTCCTCAGAGAACTTGGAGCATTTTACAACGTAAGGGTTTATAACACCTTGTGTACTTGCAAACAGGACAGTCTATCAATTTCACATCTGTGAATCCGGAAGAATAGGACAGGCAGCGATTCTCAACCTGGGCGGGAAACCCTAGAGGGGCGTATTTCTTCATTTAAGAGAATAAAAAAATACATACAAATATTTTTTTCAATAGCCTAAGCCCATCATAGCAGTTTTTAAGAAAAGCACTTTTTCGAAAATCATAATAACTTGCATATTTAACCAGCAGACCAAATATTTAGCATTTCTTTAACTCTTCGAAATGGTGGCGAACCTCTGGATAAGGCCTAAGGACTACTGAGGACAGATGAATAGTGATGTGTATTGTTTAAATATACTGTTATGGGTACAGCTCATTGTATTATAATATTTTTTTAAATACATTGAAAATGTATTGGCCAGATTAGTCTATTTCTATTTTGAGCCTGCGTGATGCCAGTCTCTCCGGGAGTCAATTTAACCAGACATTCAGACCTGGGATTGGCAATTGGCGAGCCTGCGGACGGCACCCCCTTTGTAGGCCTCCTGACCAATAATACAAATACAAATACAACTTTAAAAAAAAGTTATTATAATTTGGAACTCAGTCATGGGATGAATTTACTATTGAGAGTTATAATAATATAATACAGGCTTTACAATTTCTAAATGTGGTTGTGCATCAGCAGTCACTCAATTAGCCCATGTCAGCTTTTTTAAAAGATTGGTCAATTATTATAGTGGCCAGCTATCTAAACTTGTAGTAAGCATAATCGAATTATCACCAGGGTGGGGCCCATTGATCATCAGTTATCATATTAAAAACAGCTAACATTTGCCTCCACCCTATGGCAAAATATGTAGAATTGCAGGAAATTAGTTCTAAAATTGCAAAATCTTCTTTCCGCCCCATGGCAAAATATGTAGAATTGCAGGAAATTAGTTCTAAAATTGCAAAATCTTCTTTCCGCCCCATGGCAAAATTTGTAGAATTTCAGCAAATTTGCTTAAAAACAGCAACATGTTCTCCTTGCTCCCATGGCAAAATGAACTTGAAAATATTTTTTTAAATGATCTTTGCTGTCACAACGGGGGCCGCTAAAATGTTTTCCTCGCAAGGGGGATATGCAGACCCACGAGCCACTGCGGCCCCTCATGATTAGTTCTGTTTTTTTGTGGCCCCCATCAAAGTTACCCATCCCTGATTTAGACTATAGGAGCATCTCTCCTCTATGGAATGGTACGGTCCATGGGTGCTTTCTGGGTGGACTGTACCACAACTGCAAGTATTTGAATCATCCAAATATCTACTGGACTAACAACTACCATGAAACCAGGGAAAGAGGTGAGTAGAGACAAATATAACTGAATCTGGTTGCATGTTAAAATGGCTTTGCCGTAAACCGTGTGTGGATACCATGTTGACATACTCCATTGTTTATGTTTTCATTGAAGAAAAATGTATGAGCCATAAATCATGTTTTTTTTAAAGTAATGTTGCTCTCATGGAATGTCATTGGACATGACAAAATCTAGTGCTATTTGCATGTGAAAAAGCTCAATGTGTTTGTTGGTGGTATGCATACCTTACAGATTGTGGATTTAAGAGCTCACTTTTTAGAGCTCTGTGTGTGTGTGTGTGTGTGTGTGTGTGTGTGTGTGTGTGTGTGTGTGTGTGTGTGTGTGTGTGTGTGTGTGTGTGTGTGTGTGTGTGTGTGTGTGTGTGTTTGTGCGTGTGTGTGTGTACGTGTGCTTGTGTATGCACGTGTGTGTATGTGTGTGTTCTATCCCTACCAGGTCTAATGGTGGCCGGAGTACCTCCATGCCTGCAATGTAAAAAAAAAAGTGTATATGAGTGGAAACTAAATGCTTTGAGGTGCCCTCTGGGTGAAGGCTCAGCTGCCCATAGGATATGGCTGGATGACTTGGGCCTGGGGAAGCTGGGTGGTGTGTGCCAGCCAAAAGCCATGCAGACTATTGAACTGCTGAACAGTGTGTGAATCTCAGGCAATGGGATGATGAGGATCCAGATACACTTGCAGCAACAGAGATATGGACACAAAGACTGAGTAACCACCAGAAGCCAGTGAGGCATAATGTTTAGAAATGTAATGTGACATTATAGAGCAAGACATAGTTCTGCATTCCATGTGATGGAGCGTTAATGCACATTCTATGTTACATTTATATCTGTAGTGTTCCGATCAGTTTGATCGTAGGACTTTTTATTGCTCTCCTAGACATACAGTCATTTTGTAAGTTCAAAAAACATTTCCCCGCCCCCAACCAAAAAAGATAATGTCATCATTTCTTTCCTCCTTGCCTTTGTTAGTGTAAAGTGAGGTGAATAAAGTTAGTATTTTCTGTGCCATGTCTTTATTAAATATGATAACATTCAACTCTTCTGTGTTGCTTCTTCTTCGCACCCTCTAACTCTCCCCAATCCAAAGAATAAGGGTTTTGCTTTGCCATGTGACACATGAATGGCCCTGAGTGATGGAATAGTGGGCATGTTATATATATATATTTTATCTATACAGTAATTAGAATTGGGAAAAATGAATAACAAATAAATATTTAAATGCTACTTTGCATCTGGGCATAGGTGCCTTTTAATAAACCTGTTGAAGGTTGAGATGAAAAACAGCTCTATTCCTGTTTTTTTTCAGTGGGTGTTGTGTACCATTGTCAACCAGTGACCTTCACTGGTCGTGAACCCAGAGATGTCAGTGCTGCCTGTTTCCATAACGACAACTGTCTCAAGGTCTCAGCTGACTGCCCTTGCTTGCTTTCTCAAGACTTCTACAGCATAGCACATCTACACTGTGTATGAGGCCAAGGCCACGTTCTGTAGATTCCAAACTGGAGTGAGAAATTCCTTTTAGACAATCTTAAGTATAATTGATTATATTAGAGAATGATTAATCTTGTTTGATGACAACTGATCGTGACCCAGTTATGTGGCTTTGGAGTCAATTCAAGTCAAATCAAATGTTATTAGTCACATGCGCCGAATACAACAGGTCTAGGTAGACCTTACTGTGAAATGTAAGGTCTACACTTTACATCTACACCTTACAACCAGGCAGGGCTCCCGAGTGACGCAGTGGTCTAAGACACTGCATCTCTGTGTAAGAGGTGTCATTGCAGTACCTGGTTTGAATCCAGGCTACATCACATCCAGCTGTGATTGGGAGTCCCATCGGGCAGTGCACAATTGGCCCAGTGTCGTCCGGGTTTGCTAGGGTAGGTTGTCATTGCAAAATTAGAATTTCTTCTTAACTGACTTGTCTAGTTAAAAAACAAAAATGCTTACTTACGAGCCCTTAACCAACCATGCAGTTTTAAGAAATAAAGTAACAAATAATTGAAGAGCAGCAGTAAAATAGCATGTACAAGGGGAACCGGTTAATTGAGGTAGCAGATATGGGTAGAGTTACTAAAGTGACTTATGCATAGATAATAACAGAGAGTAGCAGCAGTGTAAAAGAGGGGGGGCATTTAACAAGATGATCAGGAGTCTTATGGCTTGTGGGTAGAAGCTGTTTAGAAGCCTCTTGGACCTAGACTTGGCGCTCCGGTACCGCTTGCCGTGTGGTAGCAGAGAGAACAGTCTATGACTAGGGTGGCTAGAGTCTGACCATTTTTAGGCCCTTCCTCTGACACCGCCTGGTATAGAGGTCCTGGATGGCAGGAAGCTATGCCCCAAGGATGTACATAGCGTGGAACTTAGAAAAATTGCTTTTATTTACCTTGGTTTCACAGTAACTTTATCCAGTTACTGCTAACATGACCCCCATTTTCTCCAAAACACAATACAATAGAGGCAAGAACTTGTCCACATGCATTTATTGTAGCAAAAATGACATGAACTAATTTTCGACCAAATGAGCAGTTACTGCCTTTTTGCTTGGTAGGGCAGTATACTCAATGTGGTGCATTGAGTAAAGGCAGTTAGTGAGTTAATGTCTAGGGTCTGATTGTTCCATTCACATTTTACTATTTTGTTTTGTTATGGTTTACTGTAACATTGCCATTACATTACATTACCAGTCATGACAGTCGTGGAGTTGTTGACAAAAGTTACTCTAATAAGTATGTACAACACAGGAGGTTGGTGGCATCTTAATTGGGGAGGACAAGTTTTCTGGTAATGACTGCAGCGAAATAAGTGGAAGGGTATTAAATCAATCAAACACATGGGTTTCATGTGTTTGATGCCATTCCATTTGTTCCTTTCTAGCCATTATTATGAGCCATCCTCCACTCAGCAGCCTCCACTGAAGTACAATATATGTTGTATGCTTACCAGGCAAAACCAGCAACTTCATTTTGTTTTCAGAGATGCTGAGTTGGCTGTTTTTAAGAAAACTGTGTTTTAAGTATCTTAGAGGAGACATCCATCAGTTGGTTTAGTGCTGTCGAGAGAGAACTTGAAGTTGCTTACAATAAATCCCAATTTTGAAAAGGAATATAGGTTGAGAACACAATTGGCAAAGTCTCCAAAAGCCAAGCACACTGGAGGCCTATCAAGTAACCTGTGAGGGGGAAATGGCAGAGGGTTTATATCATTCCTCAGTGTTTTGTAGCATTCTCAGTGTTGAAGTCTCATGCACTGTTTAGTTGTGATAGTCATATTCCAAATTCTCTCAATTCTCTGTGTAGTATAGACTGAACAATGCATCAGGCTTCAACATTGGGAATGCTTCAAAAAACGGAAGATTGTTTCCTGTCTTATTTCAATAGCTGATTCATTCATAAAAAGTGTATGTCAACTACACACCAAATATCGTATTTACATTACAAGACACATAGCAAGTATATTATTACACAATATACACTCCTGCACTAGATTTCTCTCCATTCAAAAGTGTTGTTGCTGTGAGGTTACGGTATTCTCATTTCTGTATGGTCTTATTTTTTTTGTCTTCTCTTTCCCAATGTTCCACCTCAGGACTTGAAATGTCTTGTATAACAAGCACATTCTTTTCAAGTAAGATGGCCATTGGAGACTACGCCAACAATCATGTTCCAAGAGTTGATTGTTTATGCCTCTCGCTAAATGGATTGTCTCACCTTCTTCACAAGATGAACCTGAGGTGCTTCAGATGCCAACAGTGTGAAGCGATGCTTGGATTTTCAGTTTGATAATGACTGCCCACCATCTGTCTCAGACAGACAGACTGACACAATTCAATCAGAGGACAATTTAACCTGCACCATGATAACAAGACACAACTTTGGATGGAAGCTCTGTGCATAATATAACAACTCAAGTCTCTTTAATGTTGTGAAATGTCATAGATGTAAGTTAATTATCATCAACCTCTATATGTGGGTCCCTGAAATAGTCACATTTGTGTTGATTGTATTATGTTAATGACCAATGTTATTTATCTGTGTTTGACCGTAGTGAAATAAAGTTACATCTGTCTCATTTTATGAAAACGTGTGTGTTTTCTTCCCAAAAAGTTAACAGTTTTATGTTGGAGTCCACTGAGGTACATTTTGATCAACAGAAGAGACAAAAAGCACTGTATGTAACCAGGACAGCACACTACTTGTAATCATTTGATTGGCTCACATCAGGACCATGGCCTTGCTTCAAAATGCTGTGTGTGTGTGTGTGTGTGTGTGTCTGTGTGTGTGTGTTTTAGTCAGCTGCTTATACACTATTCATACATTTGAGTAACTCCTGAAAATGTACATACAGTATAACATCCAACTGATAAGACGTTGGAAATGAAAATGTATGACATTGATTGAAAACAAATCAAAGTGTTTTGGTGTCTACAAGGCCCTCTAGAAAAGGCTGTGCTTTCATGTAGAGCATAACTACAAGGCTTTGTGTGTGTCTGGTTTTAAGATGATCAGGCAGTGTTTCAGGATCAGAGATTACAGACTTTATTTTATGGTAGGCCTACATAAATTACTATACAATTACATATACTATAATTACACTCTTATAACTTAAGAGTGATTTGTTATTGTGTTAAAAGTTCAACTTTACCTTTACATTGAGATTTATACATTAAGACTTTAGGTTAGACTTACCTAAACCCTAATTCTTATAAACGGAAACCATAAAATTGAACAGGGAAGGTTTGATAAAAATGTAGGTAACTGGAGGTCATGAGATCATGATGTGATACACACCAACACCACATAGGAACTATGAGGTCTGTTACAAATAGGAAGTTGATTTTGCCTATTTAAACACCATGACAACAAATAAACAAGTAATTTGCTCCAAGAGGACCCTTCTCTGTTCCAGTGGAAACAACAAGTGTCTCTCCATGGCAAGTCTCTTCAAGTCTGCAAACAGTTCTACAACAGGACCAAGACCCAAGGTAGGAAGACTCTTGTGGAGGAATTTTAAGGTACATTAAAGAGCATCTTGTACATTGAAATTCAATATAATTCAATGACAGTAGAGCAAAGACATGTACACTGCTATGAAGTCACCATATCACAGATAAATGCAACCCAGTCTCCTGAGCGAAACGTTTAATTTCCAGATTTGAGCAAAGTGAACACACAGCTTCATTGCTGTACAGTAGCTGTCTTTTGTCATTATAATCACAGAATGACTTTACATACCAGAATAACCTACCAGTGTGGTCTCCCGTCATTGATTGAGGTTTCCAATTATCAGAATAAGAAGCACTCTATGAGCACTCTGCACTCTACACAGGATGTAATTCAAAAACAAAGACACTACTGTTTTCCTATGGCAGGTTCGAATGAGTTCCTGTTTGAATAGTATTAGAATGTAGCCTACACCAACAGGATTGGCCAGTTTAGGTGAACAGTTTAGGAGGCACTTGACAACAGGCACAATCTAGATGACAAGGTCATAAAAATGCATTCCAAATGCAAAATAATTAAAGAACACAGATGAAGCTGTATGAAAAAAGTCAGCACAAGTCATTTGGCATATTCTGGATATAGGGTATTCCATTTTGTTCCGACACAATAAGCCTAATCTCTGTTGAAAGATTCTTGTTGATGTAGCCTAGCTGTCATGCACAATTGAATTTGCATAAATTCGAGTGTAGTCAGTGTGAGTCAGTTAGTGTACATTGCAAAAGGTAAAAACGGAACAAAAACAGACCTAAAACAAAGCCTCTACCATACATTGATATCAGTGCGCCTCACTCCGGAAGTTGGAGAATTTAGCATTTTTCAAACACCATTATGCCTAATACTACTTTTTTTCTGCATAAGTTATCTAACCTTACCTCTTCACCTGTTCAATTGTCATTTTAATAAGGGTATCATTCTGACTGTTGTAAATCACACATCTCTATCAGGAATCAGGGTAAGACCCAAGTGCAGACTGTGTGAAGTAAGAATGTTTATTGTAACAACAGGGGTAGGCAAACGACAGGTCAAGGCAGGCAGGGGTCGATAATCCAGAGTCGGAGCAAAGGTACAGGACAGCAGGCAGGCTCAGGGTCAGGTCAGGCAGAGTTCAGTAATCCAGGGGTGGAGCAAAGGTACAGGACAGCAGGCAGGCTCAGGGTCAGGTCAGGCAGAGTTCAGTAATCCAGGGGTGGAGCAAAGGTACAGGACGGCAGGCAGGCTCAGGGTCAGGGTCAGGGACAGGCAGAGTGGTCAGGCAGGCAGGCAGAGTGGTCAGGCAGGCAGGCTCAGGGTCAAGGACAAGGACAGGCAGAGTGGTCAGGCAGGCAGGCTCAGGGTCAGGGACAGGCAGAGTGGTCAGGCAGGCAGGCTCAGGGTCAGGGACAGGCAGAGTGGTCAGGCAGGCAGGCTCAGGGTCAGGGACAGGCAGAGTGGTCAGGCAGGCAGGCTCAGGGTCAGGGACAGGCAGAGTGGTCAGGCAGGCAGGCTCAGGGTCAGGGACAGGCAGAGTGGTCAGGCAGGCGGGCGTCAAAACCAGGAGGGCGAGAAAAGAAAAACTGGAAAAGGTAGGAGCTGAGAAACAAAACGGTGGAAGGCTTGAACAAACAAGACGAACTGGCGCAGACAGAAAACACAGGTATAAATACCCAGGTGATAAGTGGGGAAGATGGGCAATACCTGAAGGGGTGGAGACAAGCACAAGGACAGGTGAAACAGATCAGGGCGTGACAATCTCAATATACTGCCACTAAGATATTACATCCAAATTACAACACAGTACATGGGATTGTAACACACATCAATTCAGGCACATATAATCACATCATAATTAATACACAAAAACCATGACATTATCATAAGGTGCCAGATTACATTTAAAACAAGTCTTTTTCTGTATATCTAAGCATACCTCTTGAGCTATCTGGATCCTCCTGACTGGTGGTTCTTTGTAATTTTAAGAAACTGACTATGCTTCTCTGCATCTCTGCTAAAATCTGGGTGAAAATATTTAATGGAATGTGAGTCTTTTTCAGTACATTTAGTTATTGCTTGTTTTTCTAAAGTCTAGCAACCTTGCCAGCAGGCATGCCAGTTAAGATAGCTAGACAAGCTATTATAACCTGATTGATAGCCCGAAATGGCTTCCTACTGGGCACACACTGATTGAATCAACGTTGTTTCAACGCTATTTGTTACCATCCTTCATATACACGACAACATCCAACGGTAATAGTGTATTATCAATAGCATGCATTTGACATCCTATTTGCAGGGCTAACGGCAACTACTTCTAAACTTCCAAAGATCCAATTAGCCATGGATGAATGATAGTACACCTAGCTACAGGGTGAAATTATTTGTTGGGCAAATCAGATGTAACTGTAGCCTACATAAACCAAACCTCATCTCTGAATTTTCTTTCACATACAGCTTGTGCAAGAAAAGTTTGAGGAGTTACTTTCAACTATTCAATGTGATTTAGGTAGTCTACACATATGAGTATGGAAGCTAATCAATGTCTAAATGTGTTGATGTAGCCGATGTGAAATTGCTAGCGGTGACGTCACTTGCTCTGAGACCTTGAAGTAGTGGTTCCCCTTGCTCTGCAAGGGCCACGGCTTTTGTGGAGTGATGGGTAACGATGTTTCGAGGGTGACTGTTGACATGTGCAGAGCATCCCTGGTTCGCGCCCAGGTCGGGGCGAGGGGACGGACGTAAAGTCTATATTGTTACATTGACATGATACGTACACAGCTTGTTTCCAAAGCTAAGCTGGGTACATAGAGGTAGGCATCTGGAGGATAGACTTGTTCTTACTGAAGTGCATTACCCGTCATATACCAGTAGGAGTCACTGTTCAGGCAGGAAACATTCTACTGTGGCTACACATTATATTTTCATGGCATGATGGCATGACATTGAAACATTTATTTTCATTCAAACATAGCATTTTACTATGAACATTGAAAAAAGGTCAAATAATATATGTCTTATCAAATATGAAATTCAATATAATTTCAACCACCATTGAATATAGCAGGAAAAAGATTATGTGGAATTTTCATTGCAATTTCTATGTATACATAGTTCTGATGATTACGTTGAAATAACATTTATGTAGCAACCTGTTAGTCAGGTTAAGTCAATGTATTTAAGTTCACTTTTACCTTAATTTCAATGTTCACTAGGCTGGTTGAAATGAGATAAAAACAGTGGCCTACTGGTTGATTACTTTTTTGTATTGATTTTTTTTTCACCTTTATTTAACCAGGTAGGCAAGTAGAGAACAAGTTCTCATTTGCAATTGTGACCTGGCCAAGATTAAGCAAAGCAGTTCGACACATACAACAACACAGAGTTACACATGGAGTAAAACAAACATACAGTCAATAATACAGTAGAAAAATAAGTCTATATACAATGTGGGCAAATGAGGTGAGATAAGGTAGGTACAGGCAACAAAAAAAAGACCATGTTGGCGAAGTAAATACAATATAGCAATTAAAACACTGGAATGGTAGATTTGCAGTGGAAGAATGTGCAAGGTAGAGATAGAAATAATGGAGTGCAAAGGAGCAAAATAAATAAATACAGTAGGGGGAGAGGTAGTTGTTTGGGCTAAATTATAGATGGGCTTTGTACAGGTGCAGTAATCTGTGAGCTGCTCTGACAGCTGGTGCTTAAAGCTAGTGAGGGAGATAAGTGTTTCCAGTTTCAGAGATTTTTGTAGTTCGTTCCAGTCATTGGCAGCAGAGAACTGGAAGGAGAGGCGACCAAAGGAAGAATTGGTTTTGGGTGTGACCAGAGAGATACACCTGCTGGAGGGCGTGCTACAGGTGGGTGCTGCTATGGTGACCAGCGAGCTGAGATAAGGGGGGACTTTACCTAGCAGGGTCTTGTAGATGACATGGAGCCAGTGGGTTTGAAGATGAGTATGAAGCGAGGGCCAGCCAACGAGAGCGTACAGGTCGCTGTGGTGGGTAGTATATGGGGCTTTGGTGACAAAACGGATGGCACTGTGATAGACTGGATCCAATTTATTGAGTAGGGTATTGGAGGCTATTTTGTAAATGACATCGCCGAAGTTTAGGATCGGTAGGATGGTCAGTTTTACAAGGGTATGTTTGAAGCATGAGTGAAGGATGCTTTGTTGCGAAATAGGAAGCCAATTCTAGATTTAACTTTGGATTGGAGATGTTTGATGTTAGTCTGGAAGGAGAGTTTACAGCCTAACCAGACACCTAGGTATTTGTAGTTGTCCACATATTCTAAGTCAGAACCGTCCAGAGTAGTGATGTTGGACAAGCGGGCAGGTGCAGGCAGCGATCGGTTGAAGAGCATGCATTTAGTTTTACTTTTATTTAAGAGCAATTGGAGGCCACGGAATGAGAGTTGTATGGCATTGAAGCTCTCCTGGAGGGTTGTTAACACAGTGTCCAAAGAAGGGCCAGAAGTATACAGAATGGTGCCGTCTGCGTAGAGGTGTTTCAGGGAGCGTTTGAAGTGTTTCAGGGAGTGTTTGACAGTGATGAGTGGTGATCGTTTGACCGCTGACCCATTATGGATGCAGGCAATGAGGCAGTGATCGCTGAGATCTTGGTTGAAAACAGCAGAGGTGTATTTAGAGGGCAAGTTGGTTAGGATGATATCTATGAGGGTGCCTGTGTTTACGGCTTTGGGGCGGTACCTGGAAGGTTCATTGATCATTTGTGTGAGATTGAGGGCATCAAGTTTAGATTGTAGGATGGCTGGGGTGTTAAGCATGTTCCAGTTTAGGTCGCCTAGCAGCACGAGCTCTGAAGATAGATGGGGGGCAATCAGTTCACATATGGTGTCCAGAGCACAGCTGTGGGCAGAGGGTGGTCTATAGCAGGCGGCAACGGTGAGAGACTTGTTTTTAGAGAGGTAGATTTTTAAAAGTAGAAGTTCAAATTGTTTGGGTACAGACCTGTTTGTTTTGTTTACTTTATGTTACAATACAGTTTTGTGAGAGACCTTGGCTTTATATTATGTGTTTGACTGCAGGTTCACCAAAAATATGTAATGGAATTTCCAACACCCTTATTGGACATATTCCTGACATTTGCATTCATGTATTGAGTAAACAATATGTCTGAGATAGTAAAACATACATCATGGAACGTGAGTGGACTGAATGGACCTGTTAAACGGAAACAAGCGCTAATGTACTTGAAAAAGCTGAAGACTGACACTGCGTTTATACAAGAAACACATCTAACAGGGTTAGAACACAAAAAAATGAAATAAGGAATGGGTGGTCAGGTTTTTGCTTCTTCATTTAACCTGATGACGGGTTAGGGTTCCCATTTAGGAACGATCCCTTCCGACGTTAACTGGGACGTGGCGCATGGAACGCAAAAATATTCTTAGAAATATTTAACCTCCACACATTAACAAGTCCAATAGCTCAAATGAAAGATAAACACCTTGTTCATCTAGCCAGCAAGTCAGATTTCTAAAATGTTTTACGGCAAAAACATAGCACATATTTATGTCAAACCACCACCAAAGACACAGCTAATTTGAATTAGCCACGTTGAACAAAATATGCAATCAACAACCGCAGGATTAAAAGAAAAATAATTCACTAACCTTTTGAAAATCTTCATCAGATGACAGTAATAGGACATGTTACACAGTACATTTATGTTTTTTTCAATAATATGCAATTTATATCCATAAATCTCTGTTTACAATGACGCCATGTTCAAAAAATGCTACTCAAATGTCCGGAGAAATGATGATATCTGCCGGAGCTAACGTCAGATAACAAGCAATACACATCATAAACTTTGACTAAATATACATGTTCTACATATAGTTAGAAAGATACACTTCTTCTTAATGCAACCGCTGTGTTACATTTAATTTTAATGTTACAGAATTCATTCACTAGGCTATAATATGAGACGGCGCTCAGAAATGAGCATTATGTCTCCTCTATCTCGGAGTCCACAGAAACCCATAATTAACACATAAATATTCCCTTACCTTTGATGTTCTTCGATCAGAAGACGTGGAAGGAGTTATACTTACCAAAAACTGCGTTTGGTTTTCAAGTCTGTGTCTTTAGGTTATCAAACACGACAAATTCCGGTCGAAATGCAGGCAAAATTCTAGTGGATGCGCATCAAAACTTCAAAATTACATATTATATGTCGACTAAACTGGTCAAACTAAGTGCAGAATCGAGCTTTAGCATGTTCTAAACATAGAAAACAATTCTTAGCGTGAACAGACAAACCTACATTGTTTGGTGAATCTTGGAACAAAGAGAGCTCCGGACCCGACGTGCGCATGAAAGTGCATGTATTTTCGCGTGACCCGGAGGTTTCAGCCCGCCAAAACTCGAGGGAGCACGCGATTCTCACAATTGCAGGCCCCACTGAAAGGGGACATCGCGCTGAAGAGATAGAACCTGTTCCCAGATCTGTAGCTGGTTGGGAAGGGTGGGGGTGATGACGTCAAAGTTGTCCCAACTTTTCTGTTGCCAAGAGAGAGTTTGGGAGAATGGCTGCCCTGAGAGTTCTGCTTTACATAGAGACATAATTTGAACGGTTTTAGAAGCGTTAGAGTGTTTTCTATTCAATAATAATTATTATATGCATATATTATATTATATGCATATATTAGTAATTTTTGACAGATCTTTTTTCTGTTTACTATGGGCACGCAATTCCTCCAAAGGGGGCAGTAGTCAGCCCTATCTTTAACAGGTTTTAAGACACCCCCAAGACAGAGGGGACTCATTCTACCCCTGCCCTCATAACTCTCATATCCAGATGGATTATTTTCTCCTGTCAGCACAGTTAACCCATAGAGTTGTGGAAAGTAGGTATTTATCCAGAACCATCTCAGATCATTCTCCCCTCACACTTTCTGTGTTGATGGCCAATGGAGTTCAAGTGACCTATAGATGGCGCCTAAACCCAGCTCTTTTGAATTTTGTCAATAATTTTTTTTCTATGACACAAACTGTCCTCTCCCAATAGTTTTGTACTATTGGATAACATTAAAGGTCTTTCTAAGGGTTAAAAAATAATAATTAGAGAATGAAATCCTATTATTCCAAAAGGAACACCAAAAAATCTCTCTTAACTTCTTCGATATAGGGGGCGCTCTTTTAATTTTTGGATTAAAAAAAACGTTCCCGTTTTAAACAAGATATTTTGTCACGAAAAGATGCTTGACTATGCATATAGTTGCTTTGGAAAGAAAACACTCTGACGTTTCCAAAACTGCAAAGATATTATCTGTGAGTGCCACAGAACTGATGCTACAGGCGAAACCAAGATGAAATTTCAAACAGGAAATGCCCCAGATTTTGAAGGCGCTATGTTTCCTTATATGGCTGTGAATGCGCAAGGAATGAGCCTACACTTTCTGTCGTTTCCCCAAGGTGTCTGCAGCATTGTGACGTATTTGTAGGCATATCATTGGAAGATTGACCATAAGAGACTACATTTACCAGGTGCTCGCTTGGTGTCCTCCGTTGCAATTATTGCGTAATCTACAGCTGCGTGCATTTTTCCATTTGCTTCAGAGGAGAAACCCAACTGCCATGAATGACTTATCATCGAATAGATATGTGAAAAACACATTGAGGATTGATTCTAAACAACGTTTGCAATGTTTCTGTCGATATTATGGAGTTAATTTGGAAAAACTTTCTGCGTTGTAATGACTGAATTTTCGGGGGGTTTTCTTAGCCAAACGTGATGAACAAAATGGAGAGATTTCTCCTACACAAATAATCTTTTCGGAAAAACGGAACATTTGCTATCTAACTGAGAGTCTCCTCATTGAAAACATCCGAAGTTCTTCAAAGCTAAATTATTTTATTTGAATGCTTTTCTTGTTTTTGTGAAAATGTTGCCTGCTGAATGCTAGGCTTAATGCTATGCAAGCTATCAATAATCTTACACAAATGCTTGTGTAGCTATGGTTGAAAAGCATATTTTGACAGTGTTGTTAACAAAAGGCTAAGCTTGTGAGCCAATATATTTATTTCATTTCATTTGCAATTTTCATGAATAGTTAACGTTGCGTTATGCTAATGAGCTTGAGGCTATGATTACGCTCCCGGATACGGGATTGCTCGACGCAAGAAGTTAAAGAAACATACCGGTCATTGGTGAATTAACAAAACTATATATAATACCTTTATTAAGTACTGACAAAAACGATAGCTAAAAGATTAGGACAATATTTACCAAACCTGATCAACACTGATCAAACAGGCTTTATACAGAAAAGATCCTCCACTAATAATTTGCGCAGGATATTTAAAGTAATTTCATTGGCCAGTGTGAGGGGCGATCCTAGTACTGCAGTATCTCTACATGCTGAAAAGTGGCCATACCTATTCAAATAGCTAAGTTGAACTTTGGTTCTTCGTTTGTCAACTGGGTTTAGACTTTATAGCATAAACCGCAAGCCAAGATCACCACTAATGGCATGATGTCAGCTACTTTCCCACTCTTTAGAGGTAGTAGGCAGGGCTGTTCACTTTCCCCACTCCTTTTTGTGTTAGACATAGAACCCCTGGCGGAGGCCATAAGAACGGATCCTGGCATAAAGGGCTTTCTATTTTGTTTTATTTAACTAGGCAAGTCAATTAAGAACAAATTCTTATTTACAATGACGGCCTAGGAACAGTGGGTTAACTGCCTTGTTCAGGGGCAGAATGAAAGATTTGTACCTTGTCAGCTCTGGGATTCAATCTAGCAACCTTTCGGTTACTAACCACGAGACTACATGTCTCCCCTGTTTGGCCAGATATTGCACAAGATCTCATTGTTCGCAGGCAACATTATTTTGTTAGTCTCTGATCCAACCGTATCCCTCTCAAAACTACAGACGCTTTGGGGTCCATAGAGCTCTATATCAGGTCATGTCAACATGGACTAAAGTAAAATACTTCCACTGACTCACTTTGATTACAGCATCTGTGAACAGACAGGTACTTTCAGATGGTCGCCACAGGGCTTCAAATATTTAGGAATCACAATTGATAATGACTTAAGAAATGTGTACAAGCTAAATCACTCTGTCTTGGTTCAGAAGGTGGTGGATGACTTGAATAGATAGATAGATCTTCCTCTTACATTGTTTGGGATAATTAATTCATTGTATTAAGATGAACGTTTTGCCGAAGATGATGTATCTATTTCAATTTTTACCCATATCCCTACCAAATAGTTTTTTTAAGTCCCTTAATGAGACCATAAGATAATTTGTGTGGAACAGAAAACTCCAAGGGTGAGTCTGGACAAATTAATATGGGATTAGAATTTTGGAGGTTTACAGCAAGCAAATTTCAAGATGTATTACTGGACAGCGCAACTTAAATGTATTTCATTGTTATTTTAAGCTGAACCAGCCACCTCTTGGACTCCGGTGGAAATGTTTGATCTTAATAGAGTTTGGAAGTAATATTATCTACAAGTGAAAGCCCCAAGACTATAGCAACTAAAATGAGCAATCCCTGTACCATCAATTTAGTAAGATCTTGGCATGAAATTCGTGAGCTTTTTGGTCTGAAAGGAGACGTGTCACCTAAAACACCTCCGTGTGTCACACCCAGATCTGTTTCACCTGTCTTTGTGATTGTCTCCACCCCCTCCAGGTGTCACCCATCTTCCTCATTATCCCCTGTGTATTTATACCTGTGTTCTCTGTTTGTCTGCTGCCAGTTTGTCTTTTTTGTCAAGTCAACCAGTGTTTTTGTCTCAGCTCCTGCTTTTCCCAGTCTCTCTTTTTCTCGCCCTTCTGGTTTTGACCCTTGCCTGTCCTGACTCTGAGCCTGCCTGCCTGACCACTCTGCCTACCCTGACCCTGAGCCTGCCTGCCGTCCTGTACTGTTGCCCCACCTCTGGTTTACTGACCCCTGCCTGCCTTGACCTGTCTATTGCCTGTCCCTGTTGGATTATTAAACCATTGTTAATTCGATGTTGACTGCATCTGGGTCTTACCATCATACCTGATACTGTGCCAAAACAGATTCCTGCCAATGATCTTGGATAACAAGATTACTAACATTGGCATGAGAAGGGAATGACACATGTCGAATATTGCTATGGATATGGAGTACTCAAGCAACTGAAAGAGAAATGCCAGTTATCCAATATGCATTCATTTTGTTATTTACAGTTAAGAAACTTTCTCAGACGCACTCTTGGAGATATTACTTATAATCTATCAAGTATTGAACAACTGCTCAATAATAACCATGGCCCATTTAGATCCTTATCCATAGTCTACTCATTGCTAATGCAACAATGCCCAAAATCAGATGTGCATAAGTCAAGAGAGAGATGGGAATCTGATTTTAATATTACAATTGACGAAAGGCTATGGTCGGACCGATGCCAAGATAGCGTACAGGTAGTGGTTAAATATATTAATGGAAGTATGGAGATAGTTTTGTACCTACCCCAAACAAAAGGGTTCACTATGTGTAAATATATATATATATATATATATATATATATATATATATATATGTATATATATATATATATATGTATATATATATATATATATATATATATATATATATATATATATATATATATATATATATATATATATATATATATATATATCCTGAGCTTTCTTATATCTCTTAGATGTAGGAAAGACAAAAACCTTTTCTTTATGATTTATTTTTTGACTGTGTTATTCAATGCATTTCTATGGGCTACAGTAATAAAGACGAAATTCAATATTTTATCAAATCATTTTTCTATATATTTTTTGGATATCTAAAATTGGTCCTAAAATTCTATATCAAATAGCTAAATGAACCATGGCATGACCATAAATACAGTTGAAGTCAGAAGTTTACATACACCTTAGCCAAATGCATTTAAACTCTGTTTTTCACAATTCCTGACATTTAATCCTAGTAAAAAATCCCTGTTTTAGGTCAGTTAGGATCACCACTTTATTTTAAGAATGTGAAATGTCAGAATTATAGTGTTGTGAATGACTTATTTCAGCTTTTATTACTTTCATCACATTCCCAAAACCTGAGAAGAAATCCAAACAGGTTGTGGGAAATCTGAGGTTGGTCGATTTTCAACTCAGCCCCTATTGAATACACAGTGGGATATTGGTTATGTTGCACTTCCTAAGTCTTCCACTAGATGTCAACCGTCTTTAGAAACGTGTTTGAGGATTCTACTGTGAAGGGGGAGAGAATGAGAGAAGATTGAGTCAGAGGTCTGCCAGCAGTCACGTGCTGGTCAAGCGCATTTCACATGAGAGGTAACTCGCGCTGCTTTGCTTTTCTGAAGATAAAGGAATTCTCCGGTTGGAATATTATTGAAGATTTATGTTAAAAACATCCTAAAGATTGATTCCATACATCGTTTGACATGTTTCTACGGACAATAACGGAACCTTTTTAACATTTCGTCTGCAACTAGTGAAAGCGCTTCGTAAGTTTGGATTTGTTTACCAAACGCGCTAACAAAAGTAGCTATTTGGACAAAAATGATCGGCATTATCGAACAAATCAAACATTTAATGTGGAACTGGGATTCCTGGGAGTGCATTCTGATGAAGATCATCAAAGGTAAGTGAATACTTATAATGTTATTTTTGATTTCTGTTGACTCTAACATGTCAGATATATCTATTTGTTTTCTGATCGCCGTTCTCAGATTATTGCATGTTTTGCTTTTTCCGTAAAGCTTTTTTAAAAATCTGACACAGCGGTTGCATTCAGGAAAGGTTTATTTAGATTTCCATGTCTAACACTTGTATTTTCATCAACATAATGAGTATTAATGAGTATTTCTGTAAACTGATGTGGCTCTCTGCAAATTCACCGGATGTTTTTGGAACTACTGAACATAACGCGCGCAATGTATACTGAGATGTTTTGATATAAATATGAACTTTACTGAACAAAACATACATGTATTGTGTAACATGAAGTCCTATGTGTCAACTGATGAAGATCATCAAAAGTTAGTGATTCATTTTATCTCTGTGCTTTTTGGGGCTCCTCTCTTTGACTGTAAAAATGGCTGTGTTTTTCTGTGGCTTGGCTCTGACCTAACATAATCGTTTGTTGGTGCTTTCGCTGTAAAGCCTATTTGAAATCAGACACTTTGGTGGGATTAACAACAAGATTACCTTTAAAATTGTATAAAATACTTGTATGCTTGAGGAATTTTAATTATGAGATTTCTGTTGTTTTGAATTTGTCGCCCTGCACTTTCACTGGCTGTTGTCATATCGATCCCGTTAACAGGATTGCAGCCCTAAGAAGTTTTAAGCCATTTTGCCACAACTTTGGAAGTATGCTTTGGGTCATTGTCCATTTGGCAGACCCATTTGCAACCAAGCTTTAACTTCCTGACTAATATCTTGAGATGTTGTTTCAATATATTCACATAATTTTCCATCCACATGATGCCATCTATTTTGTGAAGTGCACCAGCCCCTCCTGCAGCAAAGCAGCCCCACAACATGATGCTGCCACCCCTGTGCTTCATGGTTGCAAGCCTCCCCCTTTCCTCCAAACATAACAATGGTCATCATGGTCAAACAGTTCTTTTTTTGTTTCATCAGACCAGATGACATTTCTACAAATTGTACAATCTTTGTCCCCATGTGCAGATGCAAACCATAGTCTGTTTTTTTATGGAGGTTTTGGAGCAGTGGCTTCTTCCTTGCTGAGTGGCCCTTCAGGTTATGTCGATATAGGACTCGTTTTACTGTGGATATAGATATGTTTGTACCTGGTTCCTCCAGCATCTTCACAAAATCCTTTGCTGTTGTTCTGGGATTGATTTGCACTTTTCACACCAAAGTACGTTCATCTCTAGGAGATAGAACGCGTCTCCTTCCTGAGCGATATGACATAATTTTTTTCTGAGGTCTTGGCTGATTTCTTTTGATTTTCCCCTGATGTCAAGCAAAGAGGCACTGAGTTTGAAGGTAGGCCTTGAAATACATCCACAGGTACACATCCAAATGCCTCAAATGATGTCAATTCGCCTATCAGAAGCTTCTAAAGCCACAACATAATTTTCTGGAATCTTCCAAGCTGTTTAAAGGCACAGTCAACTTAGTGTATGTAAACTTCTGACCCACTGGAATTGTGATACAGTGAATTATAAGTCTATAAGTCTGTAAAAAATTGTTTGAAAAATGACTTGTGTCATGGACAAAGTAGATGTCCTAACCGACTTTCCAAAACTATAGTTTGTTAACAAGACATTTGTGGAGTGATTGAAAAACGAGTTTTAAAGACTTTGACCTAAGTGTAGGTAAACTTCCGACTTCAACTGTATGTAGCTTAAGAATTTATTTATTGGGGACAGGGGGGCAGTATTGAGTAGCTTGGATGAATAAGGTGCCCAGAGTAAACTGCCTGCTACTCTGTGCCAGATGCTAATAGTTGCATATTATTAGTAGTATTGGACAGGAAACACTCTGAAATTTCTAAAACTGTTTGAATTATGTCTGTGAGTACAACAGAACTCATATGACAGGCGAAGATCTGAGACAAATCCAACCAGGGAGTAGGAAATCTGAGGTTTGTAGTTTCATTTAAGTGATTGCCTATCCAATATGCTGTGTCTATGGGGCCGGATTGCACTTCCCAAGGCTTCCAGCAGATGTCAACAGTCTTTAGAAAGTTGTTTGGGGCTTCTATTGTGGACAGGGGTCGAATAAGAGCTGTTTCAATAGGCTGAGGCCAATCAGTTGTTTACTGCGCGGTCACGTGGGCGCGCTGTGCCTTCTTTTTCTCCTGTAATGAATACGCTATTGTCCGGTTGGAATATTATTGAAGATGTATTTTAAAAAGACCCTAAGGATTGATTGTAAACATTGTTTGACATGTTTCTACAAACTGTAATGGAACTCTTTTGACTCTTCATCTGGATTTTGCGCTCAAGCATTGTGCCTTTGAAATAGTGAACTAAACGCGCGAACAAAACGGAGGTATTTGGACATAAATATGGACGTCATCGAACAAAACAAACATTTCTTGTAGAAGTGGGAGTCCTGGGAGTGCATTCCGACGAAGATCAGCAAAGGTAAGTGAAGATTTATAATGCTATTTATGACTTTTGTTGACTCCACAATTTGGCGGGTAACTGTATGGCTTGCTTTTGTGGCTGAACCCTGTTCTCAGATTATTGAATATTGTGCTTTTGCCATAAAGCTTTTTTGAAATCTGACACAGCGGTTGCATTAAGAGCAAGGTTCTTTAATTCTATGTAAAACATGTATCTTTCATCAAAGTTTATGATGAGTATTTCTGTTACTTGATGTGGCTCTCTACAATTTCTCCGTATGATTTGGAGGCACTTCTGAACATGGCGCCAATGTAAACTGAGGTTTTTGGATATACATATTAACTTGATCGAACAAAACATACATGTATTGTGTTACATTGAGTCCCCGGAGTGTCATCTGATGAAGATCGTCAAAAGTTAGTGATTCATTTTATCTATATTTCTGCTTTTGTGACACCTCTCTTTGGTTGGAAAATGGCTGAATGCTTTCTGTGACTAGTTGCTGACCTAACATAATGATATGTTCTGCTTTCGCCAAAAAGCCTTTTTTAAATCGGACACTGTGGTTGGATTAACGAGAAGTGTATCTTTAAAATGGTGTAAAATACTTGTATGGTTGAGGAATTTTAATTATGAGATTTCTGTTGTTTTGAATTTGTAGCCTTGCAATTTCACTGGCTGTTGGCGAGGTGGGATGCTAGCGTCCCGAACGATCCCAGAGAGGTTAAGAAACAAGGTTCATGAACTCAAAAGTTTGCTAGTAACAGATGGCATTCATATTCTGACTGATCTCTGAAAATACCTTTGACGATACAGTGGTAGCAATACAAGGTTATAACATTTACTGAAAATATTGAAATGCCAGTGGTGGAGGTGTTGCTGTTTATATTCAGAACCACCCTTCCTATAAACATTAGAGAGGATTTAATGTCAAATACTGTTGATGTAATATGGCTGGCTACAGGTTCATTTGCCTCACCTAAAGCCAATTCTGGTGGGAAGCTGCTACAGACCACCAAGTGCTAACAGTCAGTATCTGGATAACATGCGTGAAATGTTTGATAATGTATGTGATATCAACAGAGAGGTATATTTTCTGGGTGATTTAAATATTGACTGGCTTTCATCAACCTGCCCACTCAATAAAAAGCTTCAAACTGTAACCAGTGCCTGAAACCTGGTTCAGGTTATCAGTCAACCTACCAGGGTAGTTACAAACAGCACAGGAATGAAATCATCAACATGTATTGATCACATCTTTACTAATGCTGCAGAAATTAGCTTGAAAGCAGTATCCAGATCCATCGGATGTAGTGATCACAATATAGTAGCCATAAATAGGAAAGCCAAAGTTCCAAAGGCTGGGCCTAATATGGTGTATAAGAGGTCAAACAAGAATTATTGTAGTGATTCCTATGTTATTGATATAGAGAATATCTGTTGATCCGTGGTGTGTAATGAGGAGCAAACAGACACTGCACTTGACATATTTATGAAATAGCTTATTCCAGTTGCTAATAAGCATGTACTCACTAAGAAAATCACTGTAAAAACTGTTAAATCCCCATGGATTGATGAGGAATTGATAACAAACTTTCAGCATGCTTATAGAGAAGGACATTCAACAAGCACAGCACTTAAACAAATGACTGATGAATGGCTGAGAGAAATTGATGGTAAAAAATATTGTGGGTCTGTTTTGTTAGACTTCAGTGGGGCTTTTGACATTATCGATCATAGTCTACAGCTGGCAAAACGTAAGTGTTATGGCTTTACACCCTCTGCTGTATTGTGGATAAAGAGTTATCTGTCTAACAGAACACAGAGGGTGTTCTTTAATGGAAGCCTCTCCAACTTAATCCAGGTAGAATCAGGAATTCCCCAGGGCAGCTGTCTAGGTCCATTACTTTTTTCAATCTTTACTAATGAATTGCCACTGGCTTTGAGGAAAGCCAGAGTGTCTATGTCTGCGTGTAAATCAACACAATACATGTCAGCTAGTACAGTAACTGAAATGACTGCAACAGTTAACAAAGAGTTTCAGAGTGGGAGGCAAGGAATAAGTTAGTCCTAAATATATCTAAAACTAAAAGCATTGTATTTGGGACAAATCATTCACTAAACCCCAAACCTCAATTAAATCTTGTAATAAATCGTGGAAATTGAGAAAATTGAGGTGACTAAACTGCTTGGAGTTACCCTGGATTGTAAACTGTCATGGTCAAAACATATCGACACAACAGTAGCTAAGATGGGGAAAAGTATGTCCATGATAAGGCCCTGCTCTAACTTCTTGACCCCACTGTCAACAAGGCAGGTCCTACCTACCCTAGTTTTGTTGCACCTGGACTACTGTTCAGTCGTGTGGTCAGGTGCCACAAAAAAGCACTCCGAAAAATTGCAATTGGTTCAGAACAGGGCAGCACTGCTGGTCCTTGGATGTACACAGAGAGCTAATATTAATAATATTTCATGTCAATCTCTCCTGGCTCAAAGTGGAGGATGCATTGACTTCATCAATGCTTGTATTTATGAGAGGTATTGACATGTTGAACGCACCGAGCTGTCTGTTTGAACTACTGGAGCACAGCTCGGACACCCATGCATACCCCTCAAGACATGCCACAAGAGGTCTCTTCCCAGTCCTAAATCCAGAACAGACTATGGAAGGCACACAGTACTAAATAGAGCCATGACTATATGGAAGTCTATTCCACATTAACTAACTCATGCAAGCAGTAAAATTAGATTTAAAAAAAAAAGATTCAAAAACACCTTATGGAACAAGCAGGGACTGACAGATCTTTTTATAAATAATTATGATAAAACGTGGGCTTAAAAATGAAGTTTAGTAATTAATTTAACATCTAAAAAAATGAATACAAAAATGAAACATCTGAGGGGGCACGTGCCCTTTTGCCCCCTATGGGCATGATGCTTCTCCGTGTACCTACCGACTGTTACAGAGAAGTCTGAAACTGAGATACAGAGATTTTTTTTAAACATGAAAGAAGTGTATAGAAAATGCTACATAAACTGATGCATGTCCTTTTTTTGCAGCTAACTCTCACAGTCTCACCTCAGAATTAAGACATTTATGTTCCTCAAGCGTAAAATTTAAAATTTGTTCCAAATGTAAAATTTCAAAGATAAGGGTTAAGGTTTGGGTTAGGCTTTAAAAACATATAAAAAACAACTTTCTACTGATGGATTCAAACTTGCAACCTTTGGAATCAGATGCTTACGCCCATCCGCCATCCCCATCCACAATGCCTTAGCAAAACCGAAACCTACTTGACGGTAAGAGAGCTCACTGTTGCCCCTAGTGGCTGGTTTCCACGTCATCTCCCGAGAACCTTGGACATGGATGGACATCGAATACTGACTTGTATCACAGGTGACAGTTTTTTTGGCAACGTCATGCACGTGCGTGAGAGAGTGAACGTGTCAGTGTCTGTGGTAACAATGAGGTAGCCTAGTAAACTAAGGACACCACCTTTCATACACCTTTCATCCACATGTGCGGTTGGGCATTTGAAAGAATGTCTGTGTTCAAGTAATCTTATGAAAATTATTTTGAGTACTCAAGTACTCGCATGATAGCAGGGAACGGGTCTGAAGGCAAAAAAGATTGCAGTATGCTATCGGGTTGTTCCAATTACTGTTTCTGATATACAACTGAAAACGAAATGTAACATATTTTAACTGCATTTGACATACTCCACAAATAGTAAACACATCTCAGTTTGTCAGTGCTTGTGAATTTAACCAGGTAGATACTGTACATAGGGAAGCAGCCTATAAGGTGCAGGGTTGAATAACCGCGTGGTAGCCGGCTACTGATATTTAACAGTTTGATGGCCTTGAACCTGTTTTTCAGTCTATTGGTCCCAGCTTTGATGCACCTATACTGACCTCACCTTCAGAATGATATGGGGTGAACAGGCTGTGGCTCGGGTGGTTGATGTCCTTGATAATCTTTTTGGCCTTCCTATGACATCGGGTGCTGTAGGTATCCTGGAGCGCAGGCAGTGTGCCCCCGGTGATGCGTTGAGCAGACCGCACCAACCTCTGGAGAGCCCTGCAGTTGCGGGCAGTGCAGTTCTCGTACTATGCAGTGATACTGCATCTTCGGATGGGGCCACAGTGTCTCCTGACACCTCCTGTCTCAGCCTCCAGTATTTATGCTGCAGTAGTTTATGTGTCGGGGGCTAGGGTCAGTTTGTTATATCTGGAGTACTTCTCCTGTCTTATCCGGTGTCCTGTGTGAATTTAAGTATGCTCTCTCTAATTCTCTCTTTCTTTGTCTCTCTCGGAGGACCTGAGCCCTACTTACTTACTTACTGACTTTATTGTCCCCATGGGGAAATTTTCTTGTTCTGTTTTTCCTGCTGAGGGGTGCCCTATACCTGCGCCCAGAGGGGTGTAATTCAAAGTCCAGGTACAGGGGGTGACTTGGGTCTAAAATGATTTTGGGAGCCTTACGGAGGGCCCTGACCTTAAAGATCTCATCCAGGCCTGTCTGTTTGACTCCAAGTACCTTGCTTGCTGTGGTGATAATCCTTCTCAGCATGTTTCTCTGGCTGACAGTGGCATTGCCAAACCAACAAACAATACAAAAATGTAAAATACTCTCAATAAAGGATTTGTAAAACAGAGTCAGTATAGTAGAGTCTATATTAAAAGAACCCAACTTTTTTAGAAAGTACAGTCTCTGTTGGCTCTTTTTGTAGATCAGGTCTGTACATTTACTCCACTGAAGCTGATTGTCCAAAAGGACACAGAGATATTTGTATTCCTCTACAATCTCTATGTTCTGACCTCTGATAGATGTTGCAGAGGTAGGTGTTGTACACTTCCTGAAGTCTATGTTCTGACCTCTGATAGATGTTACAGAGGTAGGTGTTGTACACTTCCTGAAGTCTATGTTCTGACCTCTGATAGATGTTGCAGAGGTAGGTGTTGTACGCTTCCTGAAGTCTATGCACGTCTCTTTGGTCTTGTTGGTATTGAGGACTAAGTGTGATTGGTCACACCACTCTACAAAGCCATCTAGGACCGGGCCATGATGTTCCTCATCATCATGCAACAGGCTGATCAAGGCAGTGTCATCAGCGAACTTAACAAGGTGTCTGTCAGTATGGGAACTAGTACAACTATTAGTGTACAAGATGTACAGAAGTGGGGACAAAACACATCCCTGAGGAGAGCCTGTGTTGGTATTGCGTATATCCGACACGTGGGGACCTATTTTGACTCGCTGTGAGCGTTGGCTCAGGAAGTCCAACAGCCACAAAACCAGCCCCCCATCTAAGGAGAAGTCCCAAATGAGTCTCTGTGCCAGAATGTAAGGCTGGATTGTGTTGAAGGCAGAAGAAAAGTCAACAAACAGAACCTTGACATGGGATTTGGCACCCTCTAGATGTCTATAGACCATGTTAATACCCCCTCTAGATGTCTATAGACCATGTTAAGGAGACTACACCCTCTAGATGTCTATAGACCATGTTAAGGAGACTACACCCTCTAGATGTCTATAGACCATGTTAAGGAGACTACACCCTCTAGATGTCTATAGACCATGTTAAGGAGACTACACCCTCTAGATGTCTATAGACCATGTTAAGGAGACTACACCCTCTAGATGTCTATAGACCATGTTAAGGAGAGTAAGAATGGAATCATCAACTCCTCTGCTAGGCTGATAGGCAAACTGAAATGGGCCGAGGAGCTTCTGGGTGACACTGAGAATATGACTTTTCACAATTTTCTCAAGGCATTTCATTACTAAGGATGTCAAGGCGACAGGGTGGTAGTCATTCAGCACAGAGGGATTAGATGCTTTAGGAATGGGTATAATTATTGAGTTTTTCCACAATACTGGCACGTGTTGCTGGTCAAGTGAGGATTGGAAAATGTCTGTAAAAACACCAGCCAGTTGTTCAGCACAGTGCTTTAACACATGTCCACTTATTTTGTCTGGGCTTTTGTATGTGTTACATCCCCTGAACAACTTTAGATCATCAGACGGTTGAACAACAACTCTCTCAAACATTTGTAATGATGCTTCCATTTGCTTTACCTCTGACACAAATATGTCTGAATCAAATCTTGAGAAGAAAACATTCAGTTCATTAGCCATGTTCTGGCCCTCATATCTCCCAAGGTCAGCAGTAGATTCCCCCCTGCCTATGTGGGGGGTGCTAGCCATGGATTTAATCCCTTGCCAGGCCACCCTTGTGTTTCCTGAGGAGAGGGTCCTCTCCACCCTTTGCTTGTGTGCCTCCTTGTCCACCAGTATCTCTCTTTTGATCTCACATTGTACATCTCTTAAAGCCTGTCTATCACCCCCTGCATATACTGCCTTGTTCCTATCATGTAGTGATTTTAGATGTTTTGATACCCAAGGCTTGTTGTTAGGGAAGATTTTACAGGTCTTAGTAGGCACAACTGACTCAACACAGAAGTTTACATAGTCTGAAATAACATCTGTGAGTTCATCCAGATCAGAGCTGCTGTCCTCAAATACCTCCCACATTGTACAGTCAAAACACCCCTGCAGACAAGTGATACCCTTGTCATTCCAGATCTGGACAGTTTTAACTGTGGGTTTCTCCCTCTCCAGGAGCCGACAGTAGGTTGGCCTGAGGTAGACCACATTGTGGTCTGATGTCCCCAGGGGAGGTCTGGTGGTGGCAGAGAATGCCTTTGGTATTGTCCCATAGCACAAGTCAAGAGTCCTATTTTTCCTAGTGTGACATTTCACATACTGATGGTATGTGCGCAAGACTTTGTGCAAGGTACAGTTGTTAAAATCCCCTCAAATAAATGTGGGTGCGTCGGGAGAGATGGATTCCAGTTTCTGTGACAGATTATAAATAATCTCTGATGCCTTTGTTCTATTAGCTTTAGGTTGAATGTACACAACGGTAACAAACAATTGGGGGAACCCCAGGGACAGATAGTAAGGTCACAGTGACACAGGAAGCAGTTCAATGTCGGGGGTACAGAGTCTCTCTCTTACCAGGATCGATTTACACCACTGGTCCCTGACAAGCAGGCAGACGCCCCCGCCATGAAGTTTCCCTGTGACTGTCAGATCACAGTCCGCTCTGACCAGGGCGGACCGGCTCCACTTCTCAGTCCGGGACTCTGTCATCCAGCCAAGTCTCAGTAAACGCCAGCAAACAGGCCTCCCGATATTCGTGTTGGAAGCACAAATTCGCTGACAACTCATCCGCTTTCCCTCTCGGTGACCTGGCAAGGTGGTGGGTAAGGGAAGTTTGTTCTTACATTTTTTAAGTCTTTGTCTGATTCCCCCGCATTTTCCACATTTGCATTTGGGTTTGTAATCCACTCGCAGACAATCGGGTATTAGATGGGCCATTGGGATATCCATTGCGTTCGTATTTGAGTTGCATTGTAGTAAGAACTCTCTGCTGTATTGAATTCCGCTGCCAGCAGCATTTTCATAATTTAGTCCGTTCGTAGCGGGTATGTACACGATCAACAAGATCAGTCCAACACCCCACCACTGTAAATCCATGGTTGGCAGATTGTTTGTAAACTAAGTGTACAAAATTAAAAACATAAAATAACGCCACACCAAACGTCACAAACACTGCAGGTCACAACAGAGGCCGCGCCCCTCCTCCTGCGGCTTTGTCTGATGACGCATGAAGCACAAACACACACACTAGGACCATGCCTCAGGACTACCTGGCCTGATGACTCCTTGCTGTCCCCAGTCCACCTGGCCGTGCTGCTGCTCCAGTTTCAACTGTTCTGCCTGCGGCTATGGAATCCTGACCTGTTCACCGGACATGCTACCTGTTCCAGACCTATTATTTCACCATGCTGGTCATTTATGAACATTTGAACAACTTGGCCATGTTCTGTTATAATCTCCACCCGGCACAGCCAGAAGAGGACTGACCACCCCTCATAGCCTGGTTCCTCTCTAGGTTTCGTCCTAGGTTTTGGCATTTCTAGGGAGTTTTTCCTAGCCAACGTGCTTCAACACCTGCATTGCTTGCTGTTTGGGGTTTTAGGCTGGGTTTCTGTATAGCACTTTGAAATATCAGCTGATGTACGAAGGGCTATATAAATCAATTTGATTTAGATTTTTTTTTGATACAGCCCGACAGGATGCTCTCAATTGTGCATCTGTAAAAGTTTGTGAGGGTCTTAGGGGCCAAGCAGAATTTCTTCTGTTGCACTTTCTTCACCACACTGTCTGTGGTCCCGTCGATGTGGATAAGGGCATGCTCCCTCTGCTGTCTCTTGAAGTCCACGATCAGCTCCTTCGTATTGTTGACGTTGAGGGAGAGGTTATCTTCCTGGCACCACTCAGCCAGGGCCCCCTCCTCCTACCAGTAGGCTGTCTCGTCATTGTTGGTAATCATACCTTCTACTGTTGTGACATCTGCAAACTTGATGATTGAGTTGGAGGTGTGCTTGGCCACACAGTCATGGGTTAACAGGGAGTACAGGAGGGGGCTGAGCACAAACCCTTGTGGGGCCCCTGTGTTGAGGATCAGCATTGTGGAGGTGTTGTTTCCTACTTTCACCACCTGGGGGCAGCCCGTCAGGAAGTCCAGGACCCAGTTGCACAGGGCGGGGTTCAGACCCATGGCCTTGAGCTTAATGATGAGCTTGGAGAGTACTATGGCGTTGAAGGCTGAGCTATAGTCGATGAACAGCATTCTTACAAAGGTATTCCTCTTGTCCAGATGGGATAGGGCAGCATGCAGTTCGATAGCAATTGCATTGTCTGTGGATCTATTGTGACATTGCGCAAATTGAAGTGGGTCTAGCCTCTTAAATGTAAAGTCCCCATATTTGATTTTTTTTCCAATTCAGTCTGTTATGAGAATGGTAGCTCATATCTGCAAAAGCAGGGTATCTGCAGAAAGCTGAGTGTCTTGGCTATTGGTCTGTGCATACCATATATGGGCATACAAGTGTGTAAGGGCAGGCCGAGCCGATGACCTCATTTCAAGATGGCTGCTACCTACATTCGGGTTTGTGTTATGGAGCATAAACAAAATAAACACTGTATATGTCGATTCACACCCAAAGCCGGGACTCCACAGACCATGATGATGTCTTATTTATCTGCCTTTGACTTACCGTTATTGATCACCTGCCCCGAGAGTCACATTTTTTATTTTACACAACATTTTCACCAATCAGCAAACATCTTCCAAAGTAAGCTTCGATTTGCTCTGTGTTTGTGTTATAGGTACATGAGGGTTATGACTTAATGCATGACTTAATGGTAACATTGAATGTCCACCGAGTGACTATATCAATGGGGGGCAAAGTACGACCCGCGGGCCTGGGCACTTCAATCTAGCCCGCGAGACATAAAAAAAAGTAATAATAATTGTTTGTTTTTTCAACTCCTTTTTTCTCCCCAATTTCGTGGTATCCATTTGATAGTTACAGTCTTGTCCCATCACTGCAACTCCGTACGGACTCGGGAGAGGCGAAGGTCGAGAGCCGTGCGTCCTCTGAAACACGACCTAGCCGAACAAAACAATGAACACTATAAAACAAACCGTGAAGCTACAGGCTATGTGCCATAAACAAAGACAACTTCCCACAACGAAAGGTGGGAAAAAGGGCTACCTAAGTATGGTTCTCAATCAGAGACAACGATAGACAGCTGTCCCTGATTGAGAACCCTACCCGGCCAAAACACAGAAATACAAATAATAGAACATAGAATACCCACCCCAAATCACACCATGACCAAACCAAATAGAGACATAAAAAGGATCTCTAAGGTCAGGGCGTGACACACTGCTTCTTGACACAATGCCAGCTTATCCCGGATCCCAGCCGCACCAATGTGTCAGAGAAAACACTGGCGACCGTGTCAACATGCATGGACGATGGGACAAGGAAATCTAAGCCTGCCAAACCCTCTCCTAACCCGGTCGATGCTGGGCCAATTGTGCGCCTCCTCATGGGTCTCCCAATCATGGCTAGCTGTGACACAGCCTGGGATCGAACCCGGGTCTCTAGTGATGCCTGAAGCACTGTGATGCAGTGCCTTAGACCGGAGGCCCCCTCAAATTGATTTTAACAAAAAATTGGTCCCCCCAAAAATGCAGCCCTCCGTTGAGTTTCAAAATCCCGATGTGGCCCTCAAGTCAAAACGTTTGCCCACCACTGAACTATATCTTTGCGCATCAAAAATATGACGTTGCCTGCTTAGGCATGCATTACACAGGGGATTGGCTGCTATGGCACCTTGGCAGTCTTGTAGCCAATGAGAAAAGGTTTCCAGGGATGTGCAGTTGACCTGGGTGGGCCTAGAACCTTTCAAGGGTAATGCGAACTATTGCCGACATAGAAGCTTTTAATAAAATACTGGTCGGACTCGGATCAGAAGAGCAATTTGGACAACGAGTATTTCGACTCAGTTGATGAAGATTTCTTTCTGGAAGGATCCACTTTTAGATCTGTATGTAAATTATTTTCAAGACTTTATATAGCTAATTTAGTACATGAATTTCATTTTTTATCAGTTGTCTGCTTTTTGTGCTTTGGATTTAGTTTACATAGGCCTATGTGTCAGAGAGACGATTTATTTATCTATTTGGTTAGGTCAGGGTGTGATTTGGGGTGGGCATTCTATGTTGTCTATTTCGTTGTTTTTGGCCGAGTATGGTTCCCAATCAGAGGCAGCTGTCTATCATTGTCTCTGATTGGGGATCATACGTAGGCAGCCCTTTTTCCCACTTTCTGTTGTGGGATCTTGTTTTTGTTAGTTGCTGGTTTAGTGCTACAATACTTTATGTGTCATTTATTCTTTCTTGTTTTTTTGGTGTTCATTTAATAAATTCAAAATGTAAGCCTACCTCGCTGCACCTTGGTCTCATTCTGAAGACAGCCGTAACACTATGTAACAAGTGGTTTGAACGTTATAGTAGTTATTGTCTCTGTTTCGTATTAGTCCACTGTTTGCTGTTCTAAATTTCATCCTTTGGAGAGGCCACTAAACTCTCATGGCCTTTGGAGAGATCACTAAACACTCATGGCCTTTGGAGAGATCACTAAACTCTCATGGCCATTGTTAATTTGTGTTCCTCACCTCTGCCTCTGACTCCAAAGTGTTACTGTTTGCATTGTGTGTGTGCTTCACACCTTCTATGTGAGTCACTGTTCAGATAAAGTTTAGGCTTCGTGTTTTTACTTTACAGCAGTGTTGTTTTGTAAATTTAGCCAACTGTAATTCTGTGTGTGTTACAACAATATATCCCTTTATTTTATTCACCACGGAGTGGAGGATGCAAAGAATTGGGATGATGGCATTTGGGAGCCACCCGCTTGCTGGGGAGTCGTGGCATTTGGGATTTGGGAGCCACCCAAATTGGTCCACTCACACAGGCAGCATCGTGAGGAAGGCGCAGCAGCGCCTCTTCAACCTCAGGAGGCTGAAGAAATTCGGCTTGTCACCAAAAGCACTCACAAACTTCTACAGATGCACAATCGAGAGCATCCTGGCGGGCTGTATCACCGCCTGGTATGGCAACTGCACCGCCCTCAACCGTAAGGCTCTCCAGAGGGTAGTGAGGTCTGCACAACGCATCACCGGGGGCAAACTACCTGCCCTCCAGGACACCTACACCACCCGATGCTACAGGAAGGCCATAAAGATCATCAAGGACATCAACCACCCGAGCCACTGCCTGTTCACCCCTCTGTCATCCAGAAGGCGAGGTCAGTACAGGTGCATCAAAGCTGGGACCGAGAGACTGAAAAACAGCTTCTATCTCAAGGCCATCAGACTGTTAAACAGCCACCACTAACATTGAGTGGCTACTGCCAACACACTGTCAATGACACTGACTCTACTCCAGCCACTTTAATCATGGGAATTGATGGGAAATGATGTAAATATATCACTAGCCACTTTAAACAATGCTACCTTATATAATGTTACTTACCCTACATTGTTCATCTCATATGCATACGTTGATACTGTACTCTATATCATCGACTGCATCCTTATGTAATACATGTATCACTAGCCACTTTAACTATGCCACTTGGTTTACATACTTATCTCATATGTATATACTGTACTCGATATCATCTACTGTATCTTGCCTATGCTGCTCTGTACCATCACTCATTCATATATCCTTATGTACATATTCTTTATCCCCTTACACTGTGTATAAGACAGTAGTTTTTTTTGGAATTGTTAGTTAGATTACTTGCTTTTTATTACTGCATTGTCGGAACTAGAAGCACAAGCATTTCGCTACACTCGCATTAACATCTGCTAACCATGTGTATGTGACAAATAAAATTTGATTTGATTGATTTGATTTGATTTGATTTGACTTTTGTTTACCTCTTTGTGGACATTGCTACAGTACTGTAAATGTTTTCATTCCCCACAAGCAGGTGGCCAAAGCAAAAGGTCAAACCCTTCTCTCCCAGTTGGCCTTTTGAGTGCAGCTGGTGGTGGAAATGGCTGGATTGGGGGCCCAAAGCAACCATCACAAGACCCCCCACTCAAGGTGAGTGCACATGCCA
This sequence comes from Oncorhynchus tshawytscha, assembly GCF_018296145.1. Lineage (NCBI taxonomy): Eukaryota > Metazoa > Chordata > Actinopteri > Salmoniformes > Salmonidae > Oncorhynchus > Oncorhynchus tshawytscha. The sequence goes on along the minus strand of NC_056436.1, from coordinate 33,563,681 downwards.
AAAGACAAAAGGACGAACTGCCAGCATTGCACAAAACAAAACAAAGGGGGGGGGGTGAAATCTTCTGTCCAAAATGCCAGTTCGCTTTTTGATTCCTGGCAGAGAAGGACTGCTTCAAAGACTGTCATGACATGCACAAGCTATGGTGAAAGTGTAATCTAATCATCTACACCTGGGATGAAAAGCAAACACGAATGCCATTTGTAAAAATTTCAGGTTATTTCTATTTTTGCACTGTTTTTACTGAAGAACACATGTGTAACCAAGTTTGTGTTTGATAAGACATTTTATGTATATCTGTTGCTTTTATATTGTTTTTGTAAACAGTTCGTTTGTATGTGGGACCAATACATTGGATATACCTAGGCTAAACGTTCGGGCACTTTGGAGAGATTGAAAAAACACTTGGATATCCCTGTATGAGACCAAGGTGCAGCGAGGTAGGCTTACAGTTTGAGAGAGGTTGGTGTTGTAGAAATGTTGTTGTTTTTATAGTGGACAATAACTGTTCGGCACATCCAGTGTGCAAAAACAGTCAATTATCACATTCTGACACGTTGGAGAGGACACTTGAATGTACCCTGGATACCCCATAACATCACCACAATGTTTGAGTGAGGTTGATATGGTAGAAATTGTGTTTTTATACTAAACAAATAGCATTCAGGGATTGCAAATATGTAATAGCACTGGAATTATCTAATTTACAGACATATGCCACTTTAGGGACACTTGGAATCATCCCGTAACCACACCTGACACCACTTACTTAAACATCTGCCCATTTCTAGTTTTTAGGTCTATCAATCCCATTGTTTTCCTAATATTGTTCATATGTTGTGGAAGCCATCTGATGTGTTTCCAGCTCTGGGAATCAATAATTAACTTATAGCTTGTCAATGAAATATGTTATTTTGTTTGTGCTTGATCTTGTGTATTCTGAACTATGTAGTGCCTATCTATCTTCTGATCATTTCCTCATAATCTCCCAGGTGTCTTCTTTCCAAATATACCAGGTTTTGGCATGTCTGAATCATGTAATTACATACGAATAGCAGTTACTTTTGGGTATGTCTATTTAGGCGGAAATCTACATTTTGCCAATACTTTTAAGAGGCTAGGGTGTCAGGAAAGGTGGAGGTGATATGATCCTTAAACTAGCCTCTCAAAGCACTTCATGATTTATTGGGTCTGTGACATTCCGCCCAATCTCACCATACTCAGCGAAAAGCTGTTGAAGAGGGAGTGACAAGTGGAATACAATCTACAAACAGCTTCTACCAAGTAATGATACCTTTTTTTCCCCGAGTGTTATCAGTACTACCAGGCCTTGATTACAGAAACAACAACACCCTAGCGAAGTCGAAAATAAGGAACTTCAACTCCCTTGAATTTGAGCGTGACTACATTCTTCCAGCCCTTTCCTTCAGCTTCCCTCATCTTCATTGTTTTTACAATGATTAGAAAAAGCTATCAATCCAATATTGTGATCTTTTGAAGACTTTGCACGTAAGCCCTACCTTTCAATCGTTGTCACGTATCAGTATTGAAGATCCAGCAGTGGCGGCATCAACAGGTCTGGCTGGTAATGTGTTTGGCAGGTACAGCCCTTCCTTATTACATAGTTATTACATACACTTGTCCTGGACTCTTGGGTGAAACTTGCCCAGTATCCAACCAGACACGCCTGTTAGAGTTTCTGTCTATGTGGTTGTACCCCCCCCCCCCGAATATCCCTGTCTGCAAACTGCTATTACACGATACTACACTATAGTGTAAAACTATTAGCTAAAATGTAAACCCCTTGCCTGTTCACAGTTGCAATTACTATGATTTAAAGGAACAAAAATAGAAAGGATGAGTGCTTGATTTGAAATCTATTTTGATCTATTTAAAACATGGTTGAACATGTATCTTGCAATCATGAGTAATCTGTTATGACACAGACATACACATAGGCGTATCTGATAAGTGAGCCTAAATAAAAAACATACATGGTCATATTACTATAGGGTTCATCCCTACACCAGAATATGAATGTACTGTACATTTTCCAAATTCACAATAAGGGTCCGGTTTGGAAACTAAATGTTTATTATTTTCATGTGAATACGCTATCAATGCTGGAAAAATGTGTAAAAAAAGTTCTCCTTCTTCAACACTATTCATTTAGCTTTGGGAGCCTTCTGTATCCTCTGACGTGTATATCAATACAGCAAAGAAGGCAGTACCAAGAATAATTGATCTGTACACACTATCCTTCAGAAAGGACGGTGTCCCTATCAGATTTAAACATTGCACTTTCCACAGTTATGCTTGAGTGGGATGATGAGAGATGATGGGAGGAGTATTACTTTACATGTATTTTTTTATGTGATATCAAATCAAAATAATGGAAATTGTTATAGGCTAGTCATTGTTGCTTACCAGCAGCAACATGCATATGAAATAATTATATAATCCATAAAACCTCTTTCTTTTCTTTACATTGTTAAGGCTTTTCTGTCCTAGCATATTTTCTCTTGTGATGTTTTGGTATGATACGATACGAATAATTATTTTGGATTATTTACTTTCCCTCTCTTTCCCCCTCCAGTGGACATGTTTTGAACTACAGCGGAGTTTTGTGACTTACTGAGCCTGGAGAGATGGAGGCTGGCACACTGCTCTCCAGGCTCTTTCCTACCCCCGTTAATTTATTCATACTTGTCACTGATTGACCAATACACTCTTTGGTGTACCCAGGTCTAAATCAAGAATGAAAATTAGCAGTACATCTCCGATTAAAAGTCAAGCGCAGTGCACATGTCATCAGTGGGCTTTAGATTGAATCCCAGTCAAAATTATATCGCAGAAGTATTGCAGAAGATCCGTGTTAAATCTAAAGGTAATTTCCGATTGAGCTGACACATGCAGTGTTTACCGTGAATACAGTCTCCGCAAACACGGGAACATTGCCTTTAAATTTCATTCGAGCTATAACGAGGTTCTTCCACGATACTTCAGCGATACAGCTGGAATCCAGCCCTTAGTCTCAGAAATCCCAGACCTAGGGCAACAGCACTAGGGACTCGATTCAAACAGATCCGCTTTAGCCGATACCCGCATAGAGGATGATATGGCGGTGTCAGAGGTGGATCTGCATTAGAGCTGTCAAATCCACATGTTGCTCTTGGCATTAGCATATAGCCTACCGAAAGAGGATATTGATCTGATTTAATTGAATCTAGGCCTAGGTCTGGGTAACATGGTGGGTTTTCTGGGTCACTTCGAAAGGGTAGAAACAACAATTTCAGGGGAGGGTGCTCTTCAGAAGGACAACTCTTCCAACAAATTAGGTAGGTTGGACTACAAATGTGAGCAGGAATTGTGAAACATGACAGAGACGGGCACAATGCAGATGCAGATAGCTAGGCTAATTATAGCCACAGCCGGTCAGTGGTTGAAAGCTTGTAATGCTAACATTCTCTGCCACGGCTCATGCAAACTAATGACGTGAAATACTCTCATTGAAAATATCCTCAGGGAGTGCCATTTAGCTAGCTACCAATTTTGTGTCCATTGAGAATGTTTATGTCAGGGCACAAACGGGTAAGGGTCTGGACAGATTTCCTGCAAGTCCATTTCCGCCTTGACCAACCAACGCTTGTACAGTACCTGTGCAGATGTGCATGTCAGAACATTTTTAACATTGTGAGCAGTAACCCGTCTGCCTAGGGGGACTAAGATCCGCGTTTAAGAGCAATATAATAAAAAATAATGATAGGTACTATATTAAAAATATGCCTGAAACACCTTGGAAACACTCCAATCAATCTCTTACAATGGTATCCCATGGTCTGCATTATATTTTTGAAAAGTCACTTTATGTAAAGGATAATCAAGAGGGCTTATTTGTTCTATGCATTATTTTCCAAAGAAGCATTGACCCATGAGTTGAGTAGCCCGCTTATACCATGGCTATAATTGAACAAATTTACAGCTAGAAACGTGTTCATGTCACGCCTTGGTCATAGTATATTATGTTTGTCTTCATTTATTTGGTCAGGCCAGGGTGTGACATGGGTTTTTGTGGTGCGTTTTTGTCTTGGGGTTTTGTGGGGTGTCTAGCATAGTCTATGACTGCCTGAGGCGGTTCTCAATCAGAGTCAGGTGATTCTCGTTGTCTCTGATTGGGAACCATATTTAGGTAGCCTGGGTTTCACTGTGTGTTTGTGGGTGATTGTTCCTGTCTCTTTGTTAGTTTGCACCAGTTTAGGCTGTTTCGGTTTTCACGTACGTTTATTGTTTTTGTATTGATTGTGTTTATTCGTCTATTAAACATGTATCGAATTAACCACGCTGCATTTTGGTCCGACTCTTTCACCCGAAGAAAGCCGTTACAGTTCATTTGCTGCTAGAAATGTGTTCAACATCCACTGAAGTAGCTACTAAGTTTACCTAGCTACAGTAGTTGCCTTGGTAACCAAACAAACATACTTGATACAGATGTCGGATCTTAATTTGATCACATCTTGGCCATGTATTGTTATAATCTCAACCGCAGAGCCTGGTTCCTCTCTAGGTTTCTTCCTAGGTTCCTGCCTTTCTAGGGAGTTTTTCCTAGCCACTGTGCTTCTACATCTGCATTGCTTGCTGTTTGGGGTTTTAGACTGAGTTTCTGTATAGCCCTTTGTGACATCGGCTGATGTAAAAAGGGCTTTATAAATACATTTGATTGATTGATCACTCTTATACCCAAAAGGTTTGGTGAATCGATTACAGCCAAGGTAAGTGAAACATCCTTTAAGTCTGCATTTTCAATGGTCTTTCCCTTTAAAATTTAATGGCTGTCACAGACACTTGAACAGCTTTTGCTTCCACATGAACTTTGCTTGCTGACCAACCAAGTAGCAAGCTGTCTGGAGGAATTCTTTGTTGTGTCCCAAATACACAGCTAGAGGGAGGAGTAAGGAGAGGACTGTCTGCAATGTTTTAGCACACAATTTCACCATAGTTTGAGAGAAGAGGGCCAGCCAGGCAGTTCAAGTGGAGAAGCATCGAGAAGGCAGTATTGTTGAGAGGAGCAGGTAGTATAATGACCAGGAGGACAAGATGACATCAAGCGTCCTCAGGAGGATCTGATATAGAGGGTTGACTGATCACCTGTAAAGAGAGAATCATTAGCACCAGACAGGACAAAAACCACAAACAAGAGAGTCCTTAGCCTCACAAGTACTAAGGGACATAATATCATTGCCATGGCAGCAGGGGCATGTTCGGTGAGTTGAAATTCTCAGAAAGTAACAGTCAGCGATGTCAAATCCTGAATTAACTTCGTCAACGTAGAATCTCGAGTTATGTTTTCATAATGATGAAAATTATAATATGTAGTTGGTGATATACAAATGGATCTAAAAGCACTGTCTATCCAACCTCAGAATAAGCAATACTAGTGTTAACTCAAAATTCACAAACACAATTACCCTTTATAAAGAGGGGTTGTATCGTTTTATATCCAGTTTGTAGACCGTTAATTATTTGTTTATGGATATAAATGTGTGATAAAACTATAATATACTGTAACCCATGTTGGAATTTTTTATTTTTTATTTTGGTGCTTGATAAATGACATTGCAATGCATCATGCCATATTGGGGTCCACCTTGTAAGGGTATTATAACAGTGCAGCCGTATACGCTCATATCTTGACAAGCGTCAAAATGGCATTTTCCATCTATGGAGAAAGTGTAAACATTAGTCTCATTTATAAGTAAAAACACAAAACATCCCTTACAAACTGTCATTAACAAATTGTAATGAAAAATATGATAATGCATGATGATGGTCCTGGGTAATTATATTGTTGGACCTTTGAACCCTTGGGATAATGCTATGTGGCTAAACAGATAAAAGGTACATGGAAGCCTAATGTGGAACAAATAACATACAATTTTAAAAAACACATCTCATTGGTAGTCAGCTTCTGTTTACCACTCCATTGTTGAGTTCTGAAACAATTTAAACGTTTTCTTCATCTCTACATAATGCCTGGTATTGAAAGTGCTTTGAAGCGCTCGATTAGACCAAGCGTCTCTCGCCTGTTATGTGAAAGCAAAATTGAGTTCCTGACTTTGAGTGAATGTAACATGAACGACAGGAAATACTTGTTACGGATAACATCTATTTGCCAACATTCCAGGAGAGACACCATTCTCCATTAAGTTCTTTTTTTTACATGATTTTGAGACCAAAATTGACCATTTAAGTCAGGTATCTTTAGTGTCTGCTATGTCAATGACATTAACCACCCTTAAACTCCCTAAAAGAAAGTTAACTTCTTGAATTGTTCAAGAACCAACATAGTCATAATTTCCCTATTTTTTTCATAGATGTGTGTAGTATCACTGCATATCACTCCGTTGCTGCCAGTTACCTACATCACATAGGTTTCTGCAGGGGACAAACAGTGAATAGAAGACAGATGTTTTACTCTAGATTTACGGAAACACTTTTACAACCATAGCATGAATGAGTCTACCAGCTTCCTTGGCAGCACAAATGTTGCACATGAGAAGATAAGATTTCATTTTATAAAATGTGAAGACAAAAGAAAAATGAAATACCAATGTTAGATAGGGCTAAAAACATGCCTTAAGTATATATTTGTTGTGCATCAGATTATCTATATTATTAAAGGGAACGTTTGGAATTTTGGCAACAAAGCCATTTATCTACTTTCCAGAGTCAGATGAACTTGTGGATACCATTTTTATGTTTCTAGTCCAGTATGAAGGAAGTTACAGGTACTTTTGTGAACAAATGCTAACAAGCGTTAGCACAATGATTGGAAGTCTACAGGAACTCCTAGCATGCTAGCTTGTCCTGTAGACTTCCAGTCATTGCACTAATGCTAGTTAGCATTTGCTTCTGAAACAGCCTCTAACTTCCTTCATACTGGATGCAGATACCTGTACATACAAATGGTATCCACGAGGTCATCTGACTCTTGGGAGTAAAGGGCTTCATTGCCAAAATCCTGAGCGATTCCTTTAAATATAGGCTACAGGAAAGTAGAACCTCAGTGCCCAGGTAGGCCTATTTTACCATCATTAACTTTATTATTGGCCTATATAGGTTTTAAAGGCAGGTCAATCAGGACAATAAACTAGGTCTACCAAACTAAAACATCTAAAAATGTAATTATTTGAATAGATCGTTAGCTCACTGACTCTTATATCGTTTGACAAAAAGTTTGACTACCTGGCAGCCTACTGAGTTACTTATCGAAAATACAACATGAAAAGAAAATATCAAGACAATAACACATGGTTGATCAAGTGCATCCTCTCTTCAAAGAGAATGGACATTTTGTAACATTGAGTTTAATCAATGAGGACAATCACAGACAAAGGAATTAGATAAAGTAGAAGATTGGCTGCAGGGACATTTGACCGGGGTGACACTGTTTATGCAAAAGTGGCACACGTTTCGGTATACCGCTAAGTAGACAATCAAAATCAGTCTATCCATACTCAAATTATGTTTATTTCAATGAATTAAGATCGTATCTTCATTTTTATGATGAAAATGTATTATTCAGTGGATGCTACAACCACTAAAACAAAACCAGACACATACTTCTACAAAGCGTGGTTTTCAGTGTTGGTGGGACACTTTAGTAAATGAACGACACTATGCGACACTATTTTATCATTAGAAATACATTTGTGTCATCATTGTAAATAAGAATTTTTTCTTAACTGACTTGCCTAGTTGAAGGTTAAATAAAAAATAAAAAATAAAATGTGTCCCACATCACCTCACACTTGTTATGAACTCATCAATAAGACATTGAAAATGCTTGTAGATAACACACTCTCTGTTTTTACAATTTTGGGACAATAACCTTCTACTAGACTCTCTCTATGCCCTTGGAAAATGTATGTGGGGACATTCCAAGGTGAATATCTGACTAAAGGAGTCTGCACAGCGTTTACTGGAACACCTCTGCTGCCCCCCCCCCCATATTCTGTCCCCTTTCATAAATTGAGCCTTGTTTCTAGCCTCCCTTTCTTACATGTCATTGTGGTTCCTTTCTTCCTTTCATACCCTTGTTATTTTCCTCTAATGCCTTACATCATCATCCTATGCTGTTTATTTGCTATATAGCATTAAATAAAACATATTTCAATGTACCCTGTAAAAAAAATATAAACGCAACATGCAACAATTTCTAAGATATTACTGAGTTACAGATCATATAAGGAAATCAGTCAATAAAAATAAATAAATTAGGCTCTAATCTCATCACATGACTGGAAATATGGATATGCATCTGTTGGTCACAGATACCTTAAAAGAAAAGGTGTGGGCGTGGATCAGAAAACCAGTCAGTATCTGGTGTGACCACCATTTGCCTCATGCAGCACGACACATCTCCTTCTCATAGTGTTGATCAGGCTGTTGATTGTAGCCTGTGGAATGTTGTCCCACTCCTCTTCAATGGCTCTGCGAAGTTGCTGGATGTCGGCGGGAACTGGAACACCCTGTCGTACACGTCAATCCAGAGCATCCCAAACATGCTCAATGGATGACATGTCTGGTCAGTATGCAATCTATAGAAGAACTGGGACATTTTCAGCTTCCCGCAATTGTAAACAGATCCTTCCGACATGGGACAATGCATTATCATGCGGTGATGGTCGCGGATGAATAGCACGACAATGGGCCTCAGGATCTCATCACGGTATCTCTGTGTATTCAAATTGTCGATAAAATGCAATTGTGTTCGTTGTCCGTAGCTTATGCTTGTCCATACCATAACCCCACCGCCACCATGGGGCACCCTGTTCACATGGACATCAGCAAACTGTTCACCATCTGTCCCGATACAGTTGACACCGGGATTGACCTGTGAAGAGCACACTTCTCCAGCATGCCAATGGCCATCAAAGGTGAGCCTTTTCCCACTGAAGTCGGTTGCAAATCCGAACTACAGTCAGGTCAAGACCCTGTTGAGAACCACGAGCACCAGATGAGCATCCCTGAGATGTTTTCTGACCGTTTCCGCCCAAAATTCTTTGGTTGTGCAAACCCACAGCTTCATCAGCTGTCTGGTCTCAGACAATCCCGCAGGTGAAAAGGCCAGATGTGCAGGTCCTGGGCTGGCATGGTTCCACGTGGTGCGGTTGTGAGGCTAGTTGGACATACTGCCAAATTCTCTAAAACGACGTTGTAGGCGGCTTATGGTACTGAAATTAACATTAAATTCTCTGGCAACAGCTCTGGTGGACATTCCTGCAGTCAAAATGCCAATTGCATGCTGCCTGAAAACTTGAGACATCTGTGGCATTGTGCTGTGTGACAGCACATTCTATTGTCCCCAGCACAAGGTGCACCTTTGTAATGATCATGATGTTTAATCAGCTTCTTGATATGCCACACCTGTCACGTGGATGGATTATTCTGGCAGTGGAGAAATGCTCACTAACAGGGATATAAACATTTTTGTTCAGTGTATTTTAGAATATCTAATCAAGGAAAATACAATGACATTGATTAAAGACCCAGTGCAGTCAATGTGATTTCCTCTGTTTTATATATATTTCCACACTATGAGGTTGGAATAATACTGTACAATTGTGAAAATAATGATTAGGCCATTTTAGTGTAAAAAAAAAATGCTGAAATTGCTGTCTGTTTTGGTCAGATGGAGTTTTGGCCTGCCTGGTCACATCACCAGGCAGTAGATTAGTTCCAAATCACTCTGCCAATAATAGCTAGTTTCACTTTTCCCTTCCCCACTCAGACCACTTCCAGACAGTCCTAGCAAAATTCTTGCATGAGAAATTGCACAGTGAAGTACTTAACTGTTACCCAGAAAAAAAATTGATATTGAGATTTTTTTAAAACAGCAGCAGTTTTTTTGTGCCTGTTGACATGAATGGTTTCTATATTCTATATGCTATATTTCAAAACCCTATCAATAACTATTCATTTTAACACCAAAAGCTAGATTGTTGAATTATAATTGACAGAATGACAGCCTTATTATTCTAGCTCATGGATTCATATGTATGGAGGTTTTTCATGTATGGTGGCATTTCAACCGTATACCCCATCTAAGAAACCTGACCACACACACTACAATGATGTGACACTAACCCCAAAAAATGTGCATGCAGAGAACACATTCAGCAACAACCCAATCACAATTGTTGTGATTGGGTTGCAAAATGACCCTAGTACAGCACTCTCAAACACAAATGTCCCACTACACTTGTCCCACTAATGCTGACATTCCACCTATGTGAATAACTCAAGGTCTAAATAATGAACTGTGGTTGAGTCACAGACTCTCTCCAACAGCTTTGTTTATGTGCCCTCACTGTTGGGAAAATGAATGTTGCCAGAGATGTACCACCGACTACAACGACCTAACCAGACAAATTACCTCTCTTTGTTCTCTCAATTGTGTTCATATGCTTTCCTTTGCTTTGTTTCTGTAAAGAATAATAATTGCGTGAAAATATCCATAATCAAACTAATAAAGAGCAGTGGACAGCAACACTTTCATTTGACGGGAGGGCTGTAGGTCCACATATTTGTTTCTTATCCTTAAGCGACCCAATGTGACCAACGCATCTGATTCCATAAGCAACGATATTGTAAAATACCGACACCTGTTTAAAAAAAGTTATTAAAAAGGGTTCCCACATGCTTTTTACTATCTGACATTGTTTTTTTTGTTTTTTTAATTCAAAGACTCAATGAAAACAAAATTATATCTGACATTTTTGTCAGAAATTAGTTAGTCACATATAATTCATCTTTAGATGGTTCTTCATATGACTGGAAAGTTAGATTTTCTTTTAAGTACATTTTTTGTGAAAAAAATATGAAAAACTAGAATGTTCTGTGTGCATAAACTCATTTGAACTTAGCGCTAAAGTTCTATCTTCAATCCAATCACAAAGCCAGAAGAAATACAGATGGACCAATCAGAACACGTCTTTGCCATCTCCTTCTAAGTATGGTCTAGCCAGCAGGAATGGCACTCAAGCAACAACAAAAAACAACACTGTCAGAAATCTTAAAGTAAATTAAGTTGTCACAGTTGTTGTTCAGTAATGTCAGTAATTCGTCTGATTATCATAATACATTTCTTAATGTATTTGATGATGATGTTCTGACTTTATCTTGGTAAAATAGTGTAATTCTATAATGTATTAATTCAAATGTCTAATTCAGAAGCGTCAGATAGAACCTTTCAGAGCCGTCAGGCTCTATCTGCAATTGCACCTCTATCTGCAATTGCACCCCCTTAATAAAGCGAATTTACAAATGTGTCAGGATTTTGATACTCTGCACTTCAGGTGGGCTACCTTTAAGGAGAGGATGACCTTAATGGGTTATGAAGGAAGAATTCACTACAAAACCGTTCTGAGATCTGGGATGGGAAAACTTTAATGCTCGATTTGTAAGAACTATGCATTGCACAGATAAAACCTTAATGTCCAAAGGTCACAAAAAGTTCACAAAAAAAAACCTACATTGTATGAATATTTATGATTATTTAGATCCAACAATCCAATCATAACACTTCGTTGAATGTTACTAGGACTATTATTAAAAAGACAAGTGAGACAAATAGAGAAATTAAATTAACAAACCACAATTAATGTATTAAAGTAGTAGGCCTAGCCTAAGAAATATTGAAATGTACTCTCCTATAAAGTCAACTATAGTCGATAGTGATAGTCATGTTCAAAAAAGTGATTTCAAATATTTTGAGTGAATCTTCAAACCTGTACTTAAGGTACTGACAAAGACACATTGAACTGGAAATCTCTGAAAGCAATTGATATTAGCTATACAATTGTTTCAGACCATGACCAAACTGTGTGAATACGGGCTTACATATTAATCAATGTACTGTACTCACATTGATGAACCATACGGGCCAGCAAAAATTCCGGAAAGTTTCAGGCTTGCTCAATTCACAATCCTTCATGCAGAAAGTCGACTTGATCCTTCACAAAAGTTGGACAAATATTAAGAACATTGCTTTAAAACTCATCTGTAATAGGTGTGCAAATATCCTAAGATCTTCCCATATTTAAAATAAAGTACCATAATACTGTTTGCAATTATCTTCATGCGTAATACTTTGTTTAATGCCTCCTATGTTTTTTGCAACCTATTAGCATCATTTCGTCCATCAAGCGACATTAATTGTGGTTGAATGAAAACTCGTAAAGAAGAAAAAGGTCTTCAAGAGGCCTGTCAGATACTTGCTCCACTTGGGAGGACCTTTAACCTACTTAGCGGTAGGCCTGCACTGTTTCAAGTACGGCAACTGAAAGATATGCACCTGCTTTTACACACAAAATGGTGGCCAGTGTAAAAGGAGAGAGTTTGGCTGGATTGAAATCCCGACTCTATGTGTGGGGTCTTTTGAGATATCCATCTAGTTCTCATCTTGTAACAATCAGAACAATTGGGAATTTGGTTGCAATGCCTTGCAGTGATATATGGTAATCATAGTTAAAACATTTGTTTATCAATCTGCAAGAGGAGGTTGGAAAATGTGTGTAAACCCAATGTCACACATAGTATGTCTTGTTCGAATTATATTCATGATATTGTGGTTGTAATCTAGAAGTAGTCTATAGATCTAGTCCTTATCGTAGCTATTATATAATAGGAGACATGTTTTTAATGCTGCGTTTCCGAATAACCTGTCAAGATTTTCACATTCAAATACCCACATGCATATTTAGCTAATATGTTCAGTAAACAATTGTATTAACAAAAGTTGGTGAAATATGAATCAGTCCGAGGACAAAGGGGAGATGTAATGTAATCTAATGGTAAGAACTATTTCCCATAGTAGGCCAATGCAGTTGCCCAAACGATTATTCGGACTATACTACAAACATAGGCATCCTTATTAGGCCTTTACAAATGTCTTCTTGGACATTTGGGGAGAAGGGGGGGCACTTTGTTTAGAAACATCTTAATAGTTATGGTTTTTGAGGACATTCCCGTAAGGAAAAGCTTTTCAGGAACATGCGCTTGGATACCACAAAGAGGACTTATGCTCGACATGTTAATATGCTTCCTAATCAGCTTTTATAAAGTTACATCACTTGCATTTCTATCTCCTTCGCAAGTGATATTCCTATGCATAGCAATGTGCTTGTGAGATACCGATCTGTCAATTCGGTTTTACAACTGTCCATGTGCGTTTATCTATTTAGATCCTTCTTCAAGTGTGACGTTATGAGGCAAGCAGGCAACTCCAGTCATCAACAATTACTTATTTGGCCATTGAGATAGGCCTAAAAAGAATACTGTAAATGTGTTGACTAAACAAATAAGATCGCAAGTATGGTGGACTTCTTCAGGTGATTTGGCCTAACAGATATGTGGCATGAATTGCATTTGGAATATTTTCCACCTTTGATATGTTTGTACAATTTGTACAGTGTGCGCCATTACGCTCTAGTTGGAATGGAGTTTTGGCTGGCTGTTTAAAGAAAACATAGAATATACAGTTAAATGTTTATAATGAAGCAGAAAACATGAGCTAAAACATGAGCATAATAGCCGTGGGTAACCGTGCGTCCTAGACGCATGTACACGTAAACTGATCCTCGGATAGTTTCCATTTTAGATATTTTCAGACACTGAGTTCATGAGATTTTAAACATCATACATGGTAAAAGTGTAACGACATTTGACATCAGTCTACCAACATAGCACATTCACCAGTAGTGCCGTGTCTCGTCTATTGATTCCCAGCAGCGGTCACTTCGTTCCGCCGGTGTATCTTTGAGGTGGCGGGTCGGGACCCTGGCTCTTACACCGAGCGCTCTAGCCCTTCACGGATCTCTCCAAATCTCTCTCAGGTTATTGAACCAGCACGCAGTGATGGAGAAAGCACTTCAGTGACCACGCGCTCTGGTCCATCTGCTGTGCTGTTGTACCACAGACAGCGCCAGTTGGGGAGGGGCTGTTTTGAAATATAAAAGCATCGTCCATTTATGATTAAATCGTCGATTAAGGCTTTAGTGTTTATGTTTGACAAGATAACAATTCATTAATTAAACAAAATATCAATAAAATTGACATCAGTGCACCCAGCAGTGTGGAGAGAAATAGTTTGCAGCTAAACGTTAGCCTAGCCATCAGGCCCAACCGCATGTTTCTGAAGTCTGAGTTGAGGGGACCATCCAGGTTATTATGATGACCATTCAATTCCAGACATTTAACACAGAAGCAAGATATGTGTTCATGAAATAACCGTTATGCGTTGTTTGATTAAATCCTTGTTTGTCATTAGACCCTTGTAATACAATAACTATAGCCTTGGACCATAGTGGACGTCTACACAGCCACAATGATATCACATTACAGGCCCTAGTGGACATGCATCTGCATAAGGAGGAGGTGATCTATTGATCCAGCTATAGTTGGTTAATCCGGACACAATCTAATTACAAATAATACGAGATTGTTTGGTCATAAAGACTACAGGCCGCCAACAACACTATTCCATATTCTATTTTGATGAGCCTATGGTTTAAAGAAACAATAAAATCCTGAATTTTCTAAATCATAATGGCCTGATATTGAATTAAACAATGACAATACAAAATGAAAGTTTTATTTAGTGCATATTTTTTTCAATATACAAAGCTTATTAATTGTGCTTTCTCTGAAGAAGTAGGTTTAACAATGTATAGGTTTAGCAGAAAACAAAACAAAGCAATGTCATGGAATGAGCGCGCTGGGAATACGCAAAGAAAAACGCTTATAATCTTCGAGGCACAATACACAACTTCAAAATACTTTGACAACATTAAAATAGAGTTTGGTGCATAAGTAACTGATATATATATAAGATTTGATATTTTAGTACTTTTTATTTCCTCCATTTAAATTGGTGATTCACAGTCTATGGACAATAGCCTACATCTAAAAATCAGAGGGCAAGCCTTTACTCGTAGGCTATCTGAAACATCAATAGGCTACATTTTTACTTCTTTGAAGTTAGCAATCTTGGAGTTATTTATCATGGATTTAATATTTCAGTTTTAAATATGCCATAGTTCAACGCTAAATAGCAAATATGCTACAGACATTCACAGCAGACAAGCACAATAGGTCACATTTGCATAACTAGATTTGCACATAACCAGTACAAAAATACTGTCTGCATTTAAAAAAAATAAAACATCTGTA
This sequence comes from Oncorhynchus tshawytscha, assembly GCF_018296145.1. Classification (NCBI taxonomy): domain Eukaryota; kingdom Metazoa; phylum Chordata; class Actinopteri; order Salmoniformes; family Salmonidae; genus Oncorhynchus; species Oncorhynchus tshawytscha. The sequence continues at coordinate 33,548,450 of NC_056436.1, read as the reverse complement.
TCTACTTAATTGAATATATTGTAACAATAAACCCATTCAAATATAAATCTTACAAACCTTATGGAGGCCTAGCATTTCCTTCACCGGATGATATGTCCAAATATCTTGTTCACTAGCTCTTCAAGTTGAAATGTACAAGATAAGTGTATAGCCTATGGATCAAAACTATTACTGTAAACTGTGGAGCCAACCGGCGCCAGATTTCAGTGCTTTTCCAATGTGGAGGGTCTCTGGACTCCGGTCGTGCTCTCTGGCTCAATAATCCAGAAGGTTGAGAGGTTTGTCTCATTTACATAACGTTAGAAGTGCTGTGACTGTGGCCTACCTTTCCCATATTCCACAAAAAGCCACCACGAGCCCCGGCGTAGCCAAAAGCATGGAGGTGACTCACAAAGCGTCTGTTTTTATGATGGCCTTTGCAGGTAAGACCACATACTGTGTGCCTTGCATACTTATATGAATCATGTTTATTTGAATATTTACAAAATAAGGTGAATTTAATGTTATTTGAGGTTTAACAGAAATAGAAAGTAAACATGTGTAGCAGTGTGCTTTGAAGTTGAATTGCAAGAAACTTTTAAAACAATGGAAATTACCATATGCTGTCGGTATGATATTTACGCTGACGTGAGGGTAACTTCATGCATAATGCTACTGACTTTTGAGTGCCGTGAATTAGTTTGCTCCTGTACTATGCCTCCTAATTGAACAAAATAATCCACCCACTCCGTTGCAATAAATTCGATGAGAAGAGTTTGTGAGAAATTGAAGGATGCATGAGCACGTAAATATTTACTGAATAAAAATGCATATAACAGTGATTTATTACAATTCATAATGAACATCTTAAAGAGAGATTGGTGTTGCGTCGCCAGTAATTGATGGCTGACCATGTCGCATCTTCATTTGCTCGATTAGGGTACTTACTGACGTAATACTAATACTAAAGATGGTGTGAGTTGATACTTTTATTTTGCCTCACCAACAAAGGGAAATATGCCACAATCCACACGATGATAACATTGGTGCTTTGGCTTACATGGAGATCATTGGTTTTAGTCACTTTTGGTCACCCTAAATGACACTTCGATCAGAATGTGAGGAAGTGAGACCCACCTGAGAGTTAACCCGCAATAATACATGAAGAATTACAATAATTTATCACCAATGAAGAAAGCCTCATTAGTAAATAATGTAGACATCAATAGAGACTATGTTTAAGTATTTCAGCGTTGCTTGGAAACGGATAGGCCTAGCTTTATGAGCTCAATAACTATACAGGTAGATGTAGCTCCAGTTGTAACAAAAGACATGCCAATATGTCAAAATCACCACAACAATCGTCACCAGCATCTTTAGCTTCTTCATCATAGCAATACTTTCCCATTGTCTCTTGAATCACTGATTTCAAAGTTTTAGTCATGATCAAACATTTTCTAAAAACTCCAACAAAGATCAAGCCACTGCAGTTGATGAAGTGTAAAATAAATATAGGAAACATGATTAACTATATCCTGTGTAGTAATAATAATAGGCTGATAATAATAATAATAATGATTATAATACAAATCTAAGGTGCTGCTTTGCCTTCAGCAAGCACACCTAATAATAATAATAATAATAACAATAATAATAGCCTAGTAATACTACAGTTACATATGAGTAATTGTTTTTCTCGATTCAAAAGCCCCTTTCCTGTTTGTCTTGTCTAATGTTCCTGCCTCTGGCGCCTATGAGTTTACACAAATATTAAGATGCCAGGTTAAGCAGTGGGCTTATGCTCCCATCGACAAAACATATCCAAGTGTCCACAATGCCCCAGCAGGTTGATTAAAGTTTAGGTAGGTGGTTGAGTGCCAGGAATAAGGATGTTGTTGCATTTCATCAGTTATCATCATGTGAATTCCCATGAATTCACATGAAACATTACCCAATTATTATAATATTTCATAAGAAAAGCATAAGCAGAAATACTTGTGATTTCAGAATGTAAGTCCAGTAATATATTTTTTATCAATACTTTATTTGATATCTGTCAACTTGAAATGCACAAAAACTGTTTAGTGTTTACTTTTTGGACTCTCCCGAGACATATTTTGTTCATTCGGGTAAAGTAAAACAACTTTGTCAAACCTATTGTCTGAAAACAGATGGAAACAATATGTAGCCTATTCACGGCTAGATCTTCAATTATTTCTAATATTACATGTACATAATGTCAATATGCTGTTTGTAAATAACTGACAGCAGTATACTCACAAGTTAGGATCCCTATCCTAATTTTTCCCCCTCAGGATTGTGTTACTTTGAGATAATTTGAAAGTGCCCCTCTCTGGTGGAACAAAATGGTGCTTAAGACGCATAACTTAGCTGGTCATACAATTGAGGAGAACCATTGTACCTCTTTGGCGATGCTCGGTGGAGCTTATGTCTGGCCGAAGTGCTCTTGAAGTTTCCAGAAAGTATGGAGTTCCCTATTGATGCAGAAAATTACACGTCCTCTTTTATCATGCGCTCAGCTGTTCTGCAGAACTTTATTATGGTAAGACATGTGGACAAACAACAATGTCTCATCAAATACATATGTAGATATATTAGAACAATAAATAAACAGTTTACTTAGCATAATGTTCACCTTAATACGAAACTAACCACATTTCCTCAATTATCTTTCGAAAATGTCAATGACTATTGTTTGCTCGTTTAGGACGTTGCTCCGCCCCCTGTGTTTGTCGTAAACCTGGCTCCTGGCTACAATAAACCCGAGCTAAGAGCGCCCTGGGCTCGCCTCCTTCTCCAAGGCGATCAATCGGATCTCAGGCGTTCTACAAGCACTCTCTTACGTAGCCATCCAGAAGGAGAGAGCTTCAACAACACGGTTGATTTGCTCAACAAAATCTACCTGCTTTCTGAACCATGTCGTTGAGCCCAAAGCATACAACGCCTTTCTCAGTGACTGATATTTTGAGTCCTATCGAGGAGACCTACAAGAAGTTTAGTGGCATGGACGGCGCAGGGAACCTAACCTCTCCACTGGGAGCTTACCGACAGCCTCAGGTTTCCCAGACTGGCATGCAACAGCACTCCATGGGACACAACGCTACCGTGGCGACCACCTACCACATGCCACACACTGTCTCCCAGTTCTCGCACAGTGCCATGGGGGGATACTGCAATGGGAGCATTGGCAACATGGGAGACCTTCCGTCGTACCAGGAAACCATGAGAAATAGCGCAGCAGCAACAGGGTGGTATGGCGCGAACACGGATCCAAGATATTCAACGAGTAAGTCGTTTTTGTTTTATTTTGATTCGTTGTTATTGTTTTGTGAATTGTTTTATGTCACTGTCAGTACTTCTCAAACAAACTTTTAACGAAATGCGGACAGGTTTGAATCAAGAACACTCACCATCATTGAGTAGTCTGACATTACATACTTTTTTAATATGGAAAAAAGTATATTTTCATTTTATTTAACAAAAAGTGTATTATTATTATTATTATTATTATTATTATTGCATTTAAATTAACTTGATTGATAAAGCTGCATTGTAACCTACATTTGGACAATTACTCACCGGATACAGACCATTGCCAAACTACTTCAGGCAAACAAAACGATACATTTTACGTGGCTGAATATTGAATATGCGTATATGTATGTATATTTTTAAGTTTCTAGATTCATGGGACCTTCCACAGGTATGAACATGACTGGAATGGGGACCCTGACAGGCATGGGGGACGCCTCCAGGTCCATGCCACCCCTGCACGCAGCGCCCAGGAGGAAACGACGGGTACTATTCTCCCAGGCTCAGGTGTATGAGCTGGAGAGGAGATTCAAACAACAGAAATACCTCTCGGCGCCAGAGCGGGAACACCTGGCCAGTATGATCCACCTGACGCCGACCCAGGTCAAGATCTGGTTCCAGAACCACAGGTACAAGATGAAGCGGCAGGCCAAGGACAAAGCCGCGCAGCAGCTGCAGCAGGAAAGCAACATGTGTCAGCAACAACAGTCTCCGAGGCGCGTGGCCGTGCCTGTTCTGGTGAAGGACGGTAAACCGTGTCAGAACGGCTCCAACACGCCAACGCCGAACCAGCAGCAGGTACAGCAGCAGCAGCAACAGCAACATAACGGCTCTGGGGTGCTCCCGGCTTCCAGTAATGCCATCAATCAACATCAAAACCAGCAGGTCCACTCCTTAGTTCAGGCCCAAGACCTGGAGGAGATATCACCTAGCCCCCCTTCACTCCACAGCCAGATCAACATGGCGCAGATAGACACTTCTGCTATAGACTACACCAATAACATGGTCAGCTCCAACCTCCTCTACGGCAGAACGTGGTAGGACCTGCTGTCCTTTTACATTTTTATATTTTAACCTGCGGATGAGCTTAAGAGACCGAGACATGTATCATGTTGATATACACATCTGTGCGAAAATTTAGCCCTTGGGTGGCTGAGATGACAACACGCTCAGTCGCATCAGCTGGTCAGGGCACATTTTCTTGACATTTCTAAGAGGGAGACTATTTTTGAACATTACACGAAATGGCTGCCCTTGAAACAGATTGTGTCGTTTCGGGACCTTTTATAATCAATGTGATGGACTTCCTCATGATGTTAACGTAGATGGGGACTGGAGGGAAAAGGGAGAGATATAGGTGGGATCAGGTATGAACTCTCAAGGTACTAAACCACCCCTCATTTGCGGTGATAACCTTGGTATAATATGCTATTGATATTGTAAACTAATGTATTCATTTAGACTTAAAGAAAGTAGAAACTGTAGGCCTATATGAAGTTTCATTCCAAAACGCTATATATCAATTTTCAGAAATGTTGGTCAATTTTATTGTTTAAATAATTAAATTATGAAAGAGATTGTTGTGTTTTTTTCACTATCTAATCATTCAATGGGTTGTTCATTGAGAGACATGTATTTGATTAAAACCTAGAATTTGATGGTTTCATTTCAGAAAGACAAATAATGATGTTTTTTTTTTGCTAAATACTATATATCCTCCTCACTCTCAGAGAAATAAGTAGTACTGCTAAGTTTTACACAGTCATGTGACAATTAACACATTTTTAAAATATAGAAATGTATAAATTATACATTTGTACCATCAATAGCCTATTTAATTAAAACTAATACAATTATTAAATACAGGAATATGAGATCTGTAAAACACTTTACATTTGAATCATTTCGCAGATGCTCCTGAGTGACTTACAGTAAGTGAATTCATCTTAAGATAGCGAGGTGAGACAACAACATATCAGTCAAATATATGCTATATGATACTAACATTCCATTCCAGCTAATCAACGGATATATAGCGTTTTTCAATAATAATAATAATTCATACACATCTGAAATCAATGTATAAAAACATCGGAGAAAAGTTTTACACACACATAAATGTGCCCATAAGCAATCTGATAAGAAAACAAAAACACATGTGAAAAATGTGTGGATTTTAGCGTTTTGGAAATATAAACTTCATATTTGGCTAACACACGACAACGCTTTTACCTGTATAATAATTGTTTTGAAGTCGACTTTTTTGTTTTCTTTATTATTTTGTAAGTTAAAACGAACAAATGCGTGATGGCTGCTGTATGTGTTTCAAACCAATTGAACATTAACAATAAATCACTTGAAGTGCGAGCTATTTCTGGCGAATTAATTTTTATAAGGATCTGGTTGGAGTGCGTTTTCATTATTGTGTGATTGAGAGCAAATTGAGTTGGAAAGCAAGGTCGATGGGGTAGCCAACATTGTTCACAGGAGATTTTGCAGAGTCATCGCAAATGTAGGCTGACCAATACACAAAAATATTATAACCTATTGAAAATATTATCCATAAACAATAGTTTTAGGTAAACATAAAGCTACAGCAAGTTTGGCACAGTCTTATTATCGTTAGAATAAAAACCTGAAACATGTTCTATATGTTTTCAATACAGAAATTGTGTGATTCCTAAGCCATAAGAAGGTTAGTCAACACAGACTTGTTTTACAAGTTCTTAGCCAATGTATGTCTAATAAAGCCATTTCTGCTCTACATGATTAATACAATCAAATGTAATGATATTATCATTATTATTATAATTATTTTTTAAAGTATTACTGTTGTTGGTGTTGTGGCACGTTATTGAATGAAATGTAGATCCATTTGTGATAACCTTTCTACTTAATAATGCACATTTTGAAGTACGTGTTTCTCATCAAGCTAGCAGGCCTATTGCAGCAGCAGCATTTAGAGCGTATGCGCTGACATTCAATACATTTACGTAGCAATTTACGTAGCCAATTACGTAGCCCAATGTCGCCTAATAACGGATTCATGACAGTAAAGTAGGTGTAATGCAACACCAAAAACACTAGTGACATGATATGTCTCCAATCAAAGTAATCTATTTTATCCATGTGCTTCGCTACACTATTAAAACAGTATACCAAACTTACTGTGCACACCACATGTTGATGCTGCGATGTACTTTTCTTTGTTATAATAAGGCCTGCTATACATTCCCAGTCGGTTTTAATGGTACAATGTTTTCTATTCTAAAGGTTAAAAAAATGTATCACACTGAGTTATCCAGCACTTCACTGCAATTCATTTTTTATTCAGTTTTACTCTTTAGTCTCCCTCCATAGGCTATATCCTAACTGTGCACTTTCTATTGCATAATGATACTGCAATATACTGTTCTGTACTCAGTTGATCTTGCACTACATCCAGAATACTGCTGTTATTCTCCAACATCACTGAGTATACAAACCTATCCTAATATTGTAACTACACAAAATAGCTCTGTTTCTAGCTACTTCTATAAAGTATGAGTTACCACTCTCGAATTTCATATTTAATTAAAAATATATACAGTAAACCATCACGTACTATTACCACAATACGAACCGTTTTATTTCTACAGTAGTTTTCCCCCCACTTTTCAACTGGATCTAAAACAATCTGAATATAATCAAAGAAATATACATGATACAAGTTATTGTAATATTATAATAATGTTGAGGGGCCCTTCTAAAACTAGCAGAGAAATCCAAACCCTCTTTGATAAGTCAATCTTTCATAAGGATGGCATGAAGTTACTACCTCTTAAATATTTGTATTACACTCTCCAAAACATTTAAATCCCAAGTTGTTATCCATCTCTCTCTCTGTAGTCTGTCTGGTCTACATCATGATTTGTACTGGACACCTGATAATAGGCCACTGCCTTCCATATCCATTGCCCATTTAAACACGTTTCAAAATTGCATCTCAATAACAGTCATGATGATACCCTTGGAGGAGGATGATGATGATGATGATGGCCTATTGCTGTCTCTGCATCCTCTCCCTGAAAAGTGCCAATATTATTACAGCTGCTCCCCATACAGCTGTATGGACACCCACTCCCTCAGATTACACAGTCCTGTGTGGGGAATTATATAGGAAGAACTGAGACAATGTTCACTAAAGCTGTACAATTTGAATTCCATTCTTCAAACATGTTTTATAATATGTCATTTGCGAATGTTTGACATGAGGTTCAAAATTAAGGCGTATATTATCATGGTGCAATAGTTGTTTTCCTGAACTCTATATTTTCTGTGTTGTGGGTTTGTTTGACTTATTCTCAGCAAAACTTTTCATGGGGAAACGAATGAACTGAAGCCATTATTGTCCTTATGTTTTAGTTATGGTCATTAGTAGTCTATGGTCATCATTTCTGACATTGCTACGATTGTGTCTCACAAGTTATGGGGATGTGCATTGAACTGCCTTCTCTTTAGTTGAGAGTTGTATGCAATAACTGCTTGGATTGTGGACACTGACTCTGCGCCTCTGTCTGTATCTGTTGGTAAACCTTTTGGGTGACTTCAGTCTCTCCATCTATTCTAGGCCTGGTTGATCAGCCATCTATCCAGTTGGCAGGCTATTTATGTACACAATTGTCAAAGGTTACATTAGGAACAGAAAAATAATAGCATTTAGTAGAATACATCACATACATACATACATACAAGGGTAAACACATCAAAATACATTCTTAGATATGGCAGTTGTGCTATCGAACTGGAAGGATTCTTTCATTTATTCAATGCCAAACATATAACCATAAAAGATGGAGAGTTTATTTTCAGTTAATGCACAGAATATTTCTGGTTCCATTCTTTCCAGTGAATTGCAGGTTACAAATGAATTCTTACCGCAGAGTAATTTGAATCTAGCAAGGGGCCTTGTCTGTGGTTTCTACCCCATTATTCTACTTAATATGTCAGAAGGTCTGATCGTGGAGAAACCTTTTCAAGTTCTATTGATGTGTTCTTCAATTGACCATGGTGACCTAGCAACCTAGTGGGCACTAATTGGCAGGGGATTATCGTAATTGGCCAGTACAGTTTACTTAGAAACAAAAATACAACCTTCATAATACATTTGTTTTGACAAAATGGTGGTCTGAGAAATGCACCTTGTACAGGCTACATATTTCACTATACATACACATACACAAATCCTTTTTCATCTGCAGCAGTTCCCAGGTTCTAGGTTTTTCCATGTCATAGAATATCTTGTATAGGACCTTCAATAAAAAATACAGGACAAATGTTAACCCGTCCCCCTTTGATAATGAGTCAGTACACATGATAAAGAACAAACTAAATACACTACCATACAAGGTATTAACCTGTTACCTCACTCAGAGTTAACACTATCTTTAGAGGATCTTAGGTACGTAAACTCTCTGGAATTCATACTTTGACAGCAATGGGTAAAAAACTATCCAAGTGGACTGGGGGAAAAGCAAGGGTTGATAAAGATATGCTCATTCTCAATTGGCAAGTAACCAAGGATTCTAAAAGGTGATACAAGCATACCCCCCCCCCGCCATCCACCCTCCCACTCCAGGTCTCCTTTTTTTGCCAAAGATAGTCCCCAAATCTTGCACCATGTGAAATGAGTAGGGGACGAACACCGCTTTTCAGTGCAGCGCCGAAAGGATGCTTTGAATTGGCAAGTTCTCAGAGAGATTTTAATTAGTGTAATGCCCTCCCATTCTGGCAAGGGGATACCATCTTTCTCTTTTCTATGACAAACCTATCCCTGCCTCACTCAGAGTTGTTTGGTGTCCACAGAATGAGTCAATGCAATTCTATATTTATGCAGCTTGAGGAGAACCATCAGATGTCAGGATCAAAGGAGATTGTGCCCCAGGAAGCAGATACTTTTCCAATTCAAGTAAATTTTAACTGGACAAATATTTAGACAGAACAAAAACTATTTCAAGGAGGTCATAGGACTCAGAAAGCAATTCTCACTTTAATAGATTTCCATGAAATTAAATAAATGAAACCACATTTTAACATTGACTTTAGTTTGAAGATAACATGGACTGACTCTCTCTCTCTCTCTCACACACACAAACACACACACAAACACAATAATATACTATTCCAGGGCTTAAACTGTCTAATTCCGTTGCTTGCTATGAATAACATTTTAGCAATATGTGGCATTGCGAAGCCCAAGCAACCTTTTGAAGACCACTCTACTGCACTGCTAGAGGGAGAGATAGGAGAGAAAGAGCCCGGGGGAAGCACAGCATCCCTTATTAGAGAACCATGTCACATTCTCTCCAGTGCCTGCTTGCCTCGCCTTGCTGCCAGTAATCCTCCCTTCAAATTCTCTACGCATTTTATTCAGTTCGCTCATAAGTAGTTAAAGAAACTGTTTTCAGTCGCCACTAATAACTACTGACCTGGAGTGACACAGGCCCACAATGGGTTTGTCAGGCCTGAAACGCTGAACCAAAGAAGCTGATTAGTACCTCAAGTGGTTTGAAGCAAGAATCAATGGCAGGTCTGTCCCGACGCAGAGCTTCCAGCATGGCGCTGATAATGGTGGAACACCCTTAGTTATGCCTCATTAAGTCCTGCATTAAGTCCCCTTAATGGAAATGTGTTCAGCCTGTTCAAAATCTTTTACACATTTCAACAACCACTGTGGTGCTGTATGGTTGGCGATGCCCAAAAACATCAGTAAACTATAGGAAAGGCCAAGAAATGTAACTCATATATGTAGAAATCATTGGCGCTGAAAGACTTCAGTCCCCACTGTGACCCATACACTTGATATAACATATTATAAGGTATGGTATCGAGTTACACAAGTTACAAAATTGGTATTGCAACACAGTTCAACTTCTGAGATCCAATCTCAAGCTAATTGAGAATGAAACAATAAAACAATGAACCATGTCAACGTGTGATTATGATTTAGGCACCAGGCACACATGTTCAAGATATGAGAATTGTGTAGGAGCCGTGTGGATTTATGGCAGGCATGAGAAGGAATACATATGTTGGATAGAAACCCAGAGAGCTGCACATTGCCAAGGCTGAACTAAAACTCACAGACTACAGAACACACACTCCGACCACTTGAAATCAGAATAGGGACCAGGGTAGATGGAAAGTCTCCACTGACTGACTATAAAATGGCTTTACATGTATTCATCAACTCAATAAGTTCTTTCCGCACATCATCATCATCTTCACTACTTTGTATATCTGAATTCTTGAAAGGCGTACGGCATACTTCAGTAGACTGTCCAGCCATTCTGAGGGTTGTCTTTATGTTAGTTATTATAATACATTTTCACATCATCCTTGAGACATCTCAAAGATTGGAATAAAGAAAATGATCATGAAACATGAAGAATGTGCTCAAAATATCAGAATAATAAAGAACCAACTACTGCGTTATATTTTTTATGCATACCTATCCAGAAATATGTACTTTATATACAGTACCAGTCAAAAGGTTTTTTCTTTATTTTGACTATTTTCTAAATTGTAGAATAATAGTGACGACATCAAAACTATGAAATAACATATATGGAATCATGTAGTAACCAAAAAAGTGTTAACTTCTTGACGCAACCCATCCCGTTAGTGGGGCGGGATCATTTTCATCAACAACCACTGAATTGCAGAGCGCCACATTCAAATAATATTACTAAAAATATTTATATTCATGAAATAACAAGTGCAATATAGCAAAACACAGCTTAGCTTTTTGTTAATCCATCTGTCATGTCAGATTTTGAAAATATGCTTTACAGCCAAAGCAATGCAAGTGTTTGTGTAAGTTTATCGATCACTAGACAAAACATTATGAACACCTAGCATCAAAGTAGCTTGGTCACGAAAATCAGACAATCAATTAAATTAATCGCTTACCTTTGATGATCTTCGGATGTTTTCACTCACGAGACGCCCAGTTACACAATAAATGTTCCTTTTGATTCATAAAGATTATTTTTATATCCAAAATACCTCCGTTTGTTTGGCGCGTTATGTTCAGAAATCCACAGGCTCGAACGGTCACGACAACGCAGACGAAAATTCCAAATAGTATCCGTAATGTCCACAATCCTCAGGTTGTTTTTAAAATATACAATCGATAATATATCAACTGCAACTGTCTCTTTTTCAGTAGGAGAGGGAGAGACAATGGCTGCCCCACTCTGTTGCGCAAGCAAAACTCATGCGAACACCCAGCTATCCACTGACGCGATGTTATCTTTCTCACTCATTTTTCAAAATAAAATCCTGAAACTATGTCTAAAGACTGTTGACACCTCGTGGAAGAGATAGGAAAAGGAATCTGGTTGATATCCCTTTAAATGGAGTGAAGGCAGGCTATGAAACATGGAGCTTTCAAAATAGAAGCCACTTCCTGGCTTGATTTTCCTCACGTTTTCGCCTGCAGTATCCGTTCTGTTATTCTCACAGACAATATTTTGACAGTTTTGGAAACTTTAGAGAGATTTCTATCCTAATCTGTCAATTATATGCATATTCTAGCATCTGGGCCTGAGAAATAGGCCATTTACTTTGGGAACGTTATTTTTCCAAACATAAAAATAGTGCCCCCTAGCTGAAAGAGGCTAAACAAATCTAAATATATTTTAGATTTTAGATTCTTCAAAGTAGCCACCCTTTGCCTTGATGACAGCTTTTCACACTCTTGGCATTCTCCCAACCAGCTTCATGAGAAGTGCTTTTTCAACCGTCTTGAAGGTGTTCTCACATATGCTGAGCACTTGTTGGCTGCTTTTCTTCACTCTGCGGTCCAAATCATCCCAAACCATCTCAATTGGGTTGAGGTTGGGTGATTGTGGAGGCCAGGTCATCTGATGCAGCACTCCATCACTCTCCTTCTTGGTCAAATTGCCCTTACACAGCCTGGAGGTGTGTTGGGTCATTGTCCTGTTGAAAAATAAATGATAGTCCCCCAGAGCGCAAACCAGACTGGATGGCATATCGCTGCAGAATGCTGTGGTAGCCATGCTGGTTAAGTGTGCCTTGAATATTTTATAAATCACAGACAGTGTCACCAGCAAAGCACCCCCACACCATCACATCTCCTCTTCCCTACTTAACGGTGGGAACCACACATGCGGAGATCATCCATTCACCTACTCTGCGTCTCACAAATACACAGCGTTTGGAACCAAAAATCTCAAATTTGGATTTATCAGAACAAAGGACAGATTTCCACTGGTCTAATGTTCATTGCTCGTGTTTCTGGGGACAAGCAAGTCTCTTCTTATTATTGGTGTCTTTTAGTAGTGGTTTCTTTGCAGCAATTGAATGCCTGATTCACACAGTTTCCTCTGAACAGTTGATGTTGAGATGTGTCTGTTACTTGAACTCTGTGAAGCATTTATTTGGGCTGCAATCTGGGGTGCAGTAAACTCAAATGAACTTATCCTCTGCAGCAGAGATAACTCTGTGTCTTCTTTTCTTGTGGCGGTCCTCATCAGAGCCAGTTTCATCAGAGCAACTTGATGGTTTTTGCAACTGCGCTTGAAAAAATTGAAAATGTTCTTGAAATGTTCCATATTAACTGACCTTCATGTCTTAAAGTAATGATGAACTGTCATTTCTCTTAGCTTATTTGAGCTGTTCTTGCCATAATAGGGACTTGGCCTTTTACCAAATAGGGCTATCTTCTGTATACCACCCCTACCTTGTCACAACACAACTGATTGGCTCAAATGCATTAAGAAGGAAGGAAATGACACAAATAAACTTTTAACAAGACACACCTGTTAATTGAAATGCCTTCCAGATGACTACCTCATGAAACTGGTTGAGAGAATGCCAAGAGAGTGCAAAGCTGTCATCAAGACAAATGGTGACTACTTTGAAGAATCTGAAATATAAAATATAATTGTATTTGTTTAACACTTTTTTGGTTACTACATGATTCCATATGTGTTATTTCATAATTTTGGTGTATTCACTATTATTCTACATTGTAGAAAATAGTAAATATAAAGAAAAACCTTTGAATGAGTAGGTGTGTACAAACTTTGACTGGTACTGTATTTTTAAAGACCTTTTTGGAATTATAAGGATCATAAATATCATTTTTTTGGTCGACAGAATGCCTTTGAATGTTCAAGAGATGAGTACTGGATTTGATTATGTCCCCAAAAAATGTTTAAGCATAGAATGGGCAGCATTGTGAACTGGTGAAGTGCTCCAGGTCCCTCCATGGCCTCCACGAAGCTACACTTTTTAACAAACAAACAGCTTCTTCCCAATCCACCGTTGCCAAGGTAATGGCCAGCTGCGTGTCTGTGGCTTGTTTGTTTATAGGGGCAGGGTTGGAGAGCAGTTCAATGAAGGCTGGCAATGGGATGTTGGGAATGAGATCATCCCTTAAAGTGTGTGTGTGTGTGTGTGTGTGTGTGTGTGTGTGTGTGTGTGTGTGTGTGTGTGTGTGTGTGTGTGTGTGTGTGTGTGTGTGTGTGTGTGTGCGCGCGCTTTGGAGGGGATTCCAATAATTTGCATAGGTTATGTTTTGTATGACTGATGAACAGTCACATCATAAATTATTGGCACCCTTCAGAATGATCTTCCTTACTGTGCGTGGGGACAAAATACACATACTTTCCCTCTGTAAACTTCTTAATTATTGCCTTAATATTGGTAAGTGGCATATTTAGATTTTTAGCTATTGTTTTGTACCCATTGCCTGATTTGTGAAGTTTAACAACCATTTGTCTCTTTTTGTTGTGAGTTCTTTGCCTCTCCCCATGGGGATGGATGACAAATGGATTTGAAATGCGTGTTACCTCATTTTTATACCCCAGTGACAGGAAGCCATGGAAGGCCACAATACAGTTCCTTAACGTGATATGAACTTAATATAAGTTAAATGTTCATGCAAATGTAATTTTGCTAGATTTTATTTATAAGAAACACATTTTGACACCTATCTTTTTGATAAAAATTAAATATATTACTTGTTAAACAAAATCTCTTTCTATGGGAAGCTGTATTGCTATAAATAAATAAATAATTCCCCCCAAAAAATGCATACAGTGTAGCTCAGTACAGTGTAGCTCAGTACAGTGTAGCTCAGTACTTGTGTATTATTGATTTTAATGTTGTTTTTGCACATTTTTTAACAAGGGTTCCAATAATTGTGGAGATGACTGTATTTATGGTTATAAAAACAACAACAACTATACATCTTAGCCTCTCTCACACACACACACACACACACACACACACACACACACACACACACACACACACACACACACACACACACACACACACACACACACATATATATATATATAATAACAACAACAACAACTATACATCTTAGCCTCTCACACACACACACACACACACACACACACACACACACACACACACACACACACACACACACACACACACACACACACATATATATGGATATCATAACAACAACAACAACTATACATCTTAGCCTCACACACACACACACACACACACGCACACACACACACACACACACACACACACACACACACACACACACACACACACACACACACACACACACACACACACACACACACACACACACACACACACACACACAGTAGATGAGAAGACGAGAGCCAACACTCAATATGGAGGTCCGGTAAATTAAGTGAAGAAGCTAAGCGTTTCTGCAAATTTGACATTTGATCATCTCCTCTGCCAATAGCACATTAAAGTCTTAATACAGCATTCACAGGAGGCCAAGGAGCCAAAGAGGACCACCCACTTTCTTTTCAATTATCATTTTGCAGCAACCTGTCTCCTCTCCAGTATTCACCAGAAGACACTGCTCTCCAGAGGGAATGACAATTAGACACCCGTTGTCCCCCTAATAAACTTTCAGACTGTAGCTTTACAATCCACTGTCTGAAGACCATGTGACCCCACAGACAAACAGGATTACACCCAAAATCCCCACGTTCCTTTTAAGGCCAACAAGGAAGATAGAAAGGACTATGTGTCATGGGCTGCCAATTAGGCTAGGATCCAGTAACCACATGGGACAAAAGGTATGTTTCAGACGGCATGCAAACATATTGATGCGTGAATGCTGCTGTTTATTTAGCCTGCTTTAACTAACTGGCCATACGAGAGGCAGAAAGGATACATTGACTTCACCCGGCGGGGGGTAGTAACATACCGAAAAGGAAACCAAACTCTGTTTTAACTCCCTTTCCACAATGCACCACATCCAATCAAATAATCCCCCAAGCCCCTTTTGTCCTGTTGTGGGTGGGTGGACAGGGACAGGGAGGGGGAGAGGCTGAGGCGCACCAGCACCCCTCTACCCCTGAAAATGTCCTGTCCGGCCGGCCAGGCGGCCACACTTCACAGTTAATTACCAGACAGATTCACTTGCCAGTCGTAATCAGCAAGACAGACAGTTAAAACTGCCCTAATCAGACGTAATACCCACTTTGTGTCACTACACCCCCCTTCCCTCCCCTCCCCTGCCCTCCTCCCATAGACTGCTTACCCTCTCTGTCTGTATTGATTAAGGAAGAGGGAGGGGGCATCATTTGGGTGTTTGTCCATCAATACTTGGAAATCTGTGGCCAGTCTATAGAGGTGGTTCAGTAAAACTTCTGTGACAGACATGCTTGTTAAACTCTTTCTCTCATCTCTTAAAGTTGTTTCTACATTAACTGTGTCTATGATTTTCATCAATGACAATAAAAACTATAATGTAATGAAATGTAATAAATGTCATGTAATAATGTAATAAAATTGATTTATGGATCTTAACCACTGTATGAGGCAACTGAAATTAGTATATTCCATGTTAATAGACCCCTCTCTCATGGGAACTGAAAGTAAACTTATCCAAGTCAAACCCTTTATCTCAATCGTTCAGTCATTTGGCATTTTCACAGTACTTGAGATAAGGGGAAGGATGTGGGATCTGTGGAAGTTGCATAGTCTCAAAAGCACCAATTTGTCAATTGAAAGCAATGTCTGTTTTATTTACCCAAAGCTTTTAGTTAAGTCTGCTTTATGGCTGTCAATGTGTCTTTTTAATTAAAGCCAGCCTAGTGTTAATTGCTCATGTACAAACACTCGGAAATGGTTGGGAATAAAAAGATCCAGCTTTGTGATGCACCAATTTGTCTGAAGTGATCATTCAGAGAAGAATATGTACTTTGTAACAAAAGCCCATTTTATGAGCCATCATCATGACAATCTGGAATGGATGAAAAAAAGATGCCAGAAATCTATTAAGGAATATTCAACATCGCTGAAATTCTACAGTGCCATTTTAGTCAATTTACTAAGTACTTACTAAAAGGTGAGAAAGCCTTGGGAGAATATTAGAAGTAGATCCACCATGTAGTAATAGAATCAGGACAAAAATACAGATATTTGCTGAACCATCTAATCCCATAAACCAGTAGCCTACTCTACATTCTGACCAACAATACGCTACCTAGGCTAATTCTCTCCCTCTGTGCCTAAACGAAGCGTCTGACATTTGCTTTCCGCAGTGGGAGAGACATTACGTAGGCAATTAGGTTGTCAGAATGTACAATGTGATTGAATTTTAATCCGAGTGCTGAACTGTAGAAATGGATGAGGTAATTACCGTACTTTTCAGGACTGTAAGGCCATAAATTAAAATCTCCAACAACTTCTCAAGTGACAACTCATCTAATCAGAAGGACAACCATGGAGAGGCCTTGCTGTTTACTGATTGCTCTAATCAAAAATGCCTTCTTCAAACACAGCTAATTGATGAGTTTACCCACGGAAAGGGAAAGCAGACATGGAGGGGATACTGTCGTGATTTGAGGAACCCAAATATCCTTATTTGCATTGAGTGCCACCAGAATGCACTTGACTCCCACAAGTTATCAGCAAACCAGACAATTATTCATCAGCCACAAATTGGCACATCAAAGTCAAATCAGGGAATTAGCGCCAGGAACACCCTAACGCACCAGCTGAGAGAGGAAAGGTAGCCTTTGATTGACCGTATTGCCCTTCCTGAATCTGTGGTCCACATTACCATGCTCTATGCACAGCACTCAGCGCTCGGCCTGCTTCACAAGTGCTAAACTCACATAACGGACATTTCAATGGCGAATGGATGTTTTTCCAAGAACAATAAACCCTGGTCTTTCTATGAACTACAAAATATAGGCATTATAGAGCATTAATTCAATCTTCATAAGACTTGTATAGATGCTTCACAAATCATCTATAAGTCACGCAATATTAAGGGCAAAATAACAGCTCCCTTGGTAGGGTGCATTGTCAAATGTGACATATCGCATATATGGTGACATTAAAGAAAGGAACATTATTTGAGGGTGAATACTGTGGCACCCCTGATGGTAGTACAGAGCAGTAGATGACAGGTGCGTCGTCAAGAGGTCCCGCTCCAATGTTATTCTAGTAATAGCCTTCCACCCTGTTTTCCCAAAAATGTTTCATTTGTCCTCCAGTATAGAACCTTGAATACAACGCGTCCAAGCAGAAACAAAACCGCCTCACTGACCTACAAAACAAAATGTCTTGCCCAAAGAACAGTAATGGAAAATTTCAGTTTATCATCAGGACTTGGGTCTTGAAATAACTGATTTCATAAAAAATGAATCCACACAGGCAGCACACTTTTACCCAATAAAAGAGATTTGTTTGAACGGCATCAACCCCATTCATAGAGAAATAAACAGATGACTGTCAAAGCAGGGATTTAATGAATGCTGCTTGGCCTTCCTTCAGTCAATTGAAGAATGGGGCTTTTCAAAAGTTAACTGAAAAGCACACACATTGTTGCACTCATGTCTGTGGTTGACATTGATAAAAAGCGGAGATGTTTGCATATAGAGAGAGCTTATCAAACATATATAATGGAAAACAATTAAGAATAATGCATTGTTTAGCTGACTGAACAAACTTTTTATTTTATTTTTTACTTTTTACTTTATATTTCTGGTGAAGTTTTCATGTAAGTTCTTTTGGGCTTCCAACCTCAGCTGCTCACCGTCTTGACCCGTTTTTCTGTCTGTACTGTTTTGTCTTTCAATTCTTTTATTTGGTGTGAATAAATAACACTTAAAGAACCTATGTTTTTTTCCCCATTTTCTTTATCAAACAAGACCACAAAATAATGCATTGATCCAGATGGAGCTGACACTTATTAAAGAGCAACGTATATGGCCATTGTAAAGTGGCTCCAAGCCTTCACTATAGAGAGAGACAAACAGTTGAAGTCGGAAGTTGACATACACTTAGGTTGGAGTCATTAAAACTCATATTTCAACCACTCCACAGATTTCTTGATAACAAACTATAGTTTTGGCAAGTCGGTTAGGACATCTACTTTGTGCATGACACAAGGAATTTTTCACCCCCAAAAATTATAGACAGATTATTTAACTTATAATTACTGTATCATAATTCCAGTGGGTCAGAAGTTTACATACACTAAGTTGACTGTGCCTTTAAACAGCTTGGAAAATTCCAGAAAATTTTGTCATGGCTTTAGAAGCTTCTGATAGGCTAATTGACATCATTTGAGGCAATTGAAAGTGTACCTGTGGATGTATTTCAAGGCCTACCTTCAAACTCAGTGCCTCTTTGCTTGACATCATGGGAAAATCAAAAGAAATCAGCCAAGACCTCAGAAAGATTATTGTAGACCTTCACAAGTCTGGTTCAAACGCCTGAAGGTACCATGTTCATCTGTACAAACAATAGTACGCAAGTATAAACACCATGGGACCACGCAGCCGTCATAACGCTCAGAAAGGAAACACGTTCTGTCTCCTAGAGATGAACGTACTTTGGTGCGAAAAGTGCAAATCAATCCCAGATCAACAGCAAAGGACCTTGTGAAGATGCTGGATGAAACAGGAACAAAAGTATCTATATGCACAGTAAAACAAGTCCTATATCGACATAACCTGAAAGGCCGCTCAGCAAGGAGGAAGCCACTCCTCCAAAACCGCCATAAAAAAGCCAGACTACGGTTTGCATCTGCACATGGGGACAAAGATCGTACCTTTTGGAGAAATATCCTCTGGTCTGATGAAACAAAAATAGAATTGTTTGGCCAGAATGACCATTGTTATGTTTGGAGGAAAAAGGGGGATGCTTGCAAGCCGAAGAACACCATCCCAACCGTGAAACACAGGGGTGGCAGCATCATGTTGTGGGGGTGCTTTGCTGCAGGAGGGACTGGTGCACTTCACAAAATAGATGGCATCATGAGGTAGGAAAAGTATGTGGATATATTGAAGCAACATCTCAAGACATCAGTCAGGAAGTTAAAGCTTGTTCGCAAATGGGTCTTCCAAATGGACAATGACCCCACGCATTCTTCCAAAGTTGTGGCAAAATGGCTTAAGGACAACATAGTCAAGGTATTGGAGTGGCCATCACAAAGCCCTGACCTCAATCCTATAGAAAATTTGTGGGCAGAACTGAAAAGGCGTGCGCGAGCAAGGAGGCCTACAAACCTGACTCAGTTACACCAGCTCTGTCAGGAGGAATGGGCCAAAATTCACCCAACTTATTGTGGGAAGCTTGTGGAAGGCTACCCGAAACGTTTGACCCAAGTTAAACAATTTAAAGGCAATGCTACCAAATACTCATTGAGTGTATGTAAACTTCTGACCCACTGGGAATGTGATGAAAGAAATAAAAGCTGAAATCAAACATTTTCTCTACTATTATTCTGACATTTCACGTTCTTAAAATAAAGTGGTGATCCTAACTGACCTAAGACAGGGAATTTTTACTAGGATTAAATGTCAGGAATTGTGAAAAACTGAGTTTAAATGTATTTGGCTACGGTGTATGTAAACTTCCGACTTCAACTGTAATATCACATCCACATAGCATCCACAGGTAGATAAAAACAGATAGATATCCGCAGATTAACAGACTCTCTAATGGCACGATACAGTCAACATCCTGCACTCAGGCCAGTGGACGTCTGAGTGAGCAAGTGTGTGTATTGTGTAACTGGAGATGGATAGCTCTCATGTTTTGATGTCGAAAGAAAACACGTTTATAAGGCTAATTGTCAAAATGCCTCTTCCGCTTGAGCACGAGGAGACATAAGTACACCTCTTTGGTTCTTCTGCTTTGATCATACAATAAGTCCAGACAAGTTTCCTGCCTCAGGAGCAGTGGCTCTCCATTGAATGCATGTTGCCTGACATGTCTCTCTTGATCACAAAGTTAGAAGGCAAAGAGCAATGGTATACAACATCACACAATATATCCCGCAATATAATATACAGCAATGGTATACATCATGTCTACTTTACTGCTTGCTACTCTCCTACCTGTCTGACTACCTCAACTTCATTCATGTGTACATAAAGAAGCAGTCCTGTACAATACCCATAAGCCCCTCTGTATTTAGACAGGAGGAACAGGAAATCCACTGTGGCCATCAGAGATTGCCCACCAAGAAGCCTGGCAACACAGGGGTTCTTCTGACCACCATTAGTGTCATGGGCTAATATCAATTTCAGCCCTGGCTGGAAAATAAACTCTGTCAGGCCGTGCGGGGCAGGTGCTTCAAGTTGTGCATTAGCATTTCAGAGCCATGTTAACGGCTGACCCCTATTCCCCTAGAAGGGATCAGGGAACTCTCTGAGCTCTCAGGCAGCACAGCATATTAATAACAGTGAGCCCCTCAATCCCCCCACTGTGTCTTGGCTAATCTGCTTTCATCACCTTTGCTAACATCTCTATTATCAACAGATTTCTGCCACCAGAGAAAGGAATAACATGAATGCCACTTCTTGTGGCCCAGTTGGCCTGGTCATGGACTGGTGTATGTCAACATGTTTATTCCCCCCAGGGCCAGAGGTGGAGAAAGGGATTGTTGTGGAGACATTAGTAATGCAATTAAAGGTCACCATTACACACTGTGTTTATAATGCGTCTATGTAGCATAGGCTTAACCTACCCAGCAAACTGGGGACATTTCCAGAACATTATGCTAATTTTCCCATTAATTTCAAGTTAGGTTTTATCTAACATTGGGATGATAAACATCCCAAAAACATTAAAATAATATTTTGATAACAAAATGTTTGTTTTGTTCATTTATGTTTAAAATAACATATCCTTGGAATGTTGTAACATTCACTAAAATGTTCCCAGCAAACCAAAATTGGTTCTGTGAAAGTTCCCAGAACATTTGTCAGGTTGCAGCAAATGTTCTCATTACACAAAACTGTCCAATCGTGCTGATGATTATACAATGTTTGTGTAAAACATTTGGCTGATGTTGCAAGAACGTTCCCAGAACACATTTCGCCTGATCTTTAAAGTTTCCAAGAATGTTTTATTAGGCAGAAAACCCAATTAATCTCCATCGTTCATTGAAGTTCATCGTTAATTTACAACAAAACCTTTCGATATTGCCAATCATTTAATTTACTATTTCACCAGTAAAGTGAAAAAAAACCTGAGTGAAATGACAAGATTGAACAGTGAACCATCATATTTTTGTATAAAAGATCCAATAATGAAAGAGAAGGATTGCAGAAATTTGCTCAAGTTAGCGTAGGAGAGGTGGAACAACTATTGTTATCCAGTAGAAAGAGGAGGAAGGGAAGCGCTACTAAGGTACACAATAGTACATTTTGGTAGATAGAAGGTGCTCTTTGGTAAAAGGGGTATATTGGTCATCAAAAAGAAAGGAGGACCAAGACACTCTTCATACTCTTCCTTTATTAGTATGGCGTGTTCAGTAGAAACAACGTTTTTTTTAAACCGACGCGTTTCGGCTGCATGGCCTTCGCCAGGGAGTACAAAAAAAGGAATAAATACAATGTCCTCTTTTTAACAGCTTTTCCAATTAGCCCTAATTGGAAGAGGGAGTGGTTACACAATTGATTGGACACACCTAGTAAGCAATACTATACACATTAAAAGGTGAAATACTGTAGCTGAGTTATCATAAAAATACAACTCCAAGCTAGAAGTATCAGAAGACTAAAAAGGTAGTTCTAACCTTAAATATGACTGGGAGAAGTGTCAAGAATAAGAAAGCAATATATTCCATAGTACACTAGAACAACAAAACATGAACAACAACAGTCTAACCATAGCTGAGGGCAAATTAAGCAAAATGTCCACTGGATGACAGCAAATGGACCCATCACGACCCTACAGGAAGGGTGAGAAATCCATATCTTCATTTAAACCAGGGTATTTAGTGGCGTGTAGTTTGTAAATCCAAAATCTTTCCCTTTGGTTTAACTGTTTAAGACGGTCCCCTTTTCTAATAAGAGGCCGGAATATGATCAATACCCATAGCTTTTAGGGAGGCAGGGTTGCCATGGTGTAAGGACTTGTAGTGCCTTGCCATGGGGTAGTTTTCATTGCCTACCCGTATGGAGTACTTGTGTTCCGCTAAGCGTTCTTGAAGGCGTCTCTTCGTCCGTCCAATGTAGAACACCTTGCACTGTGGACATTCCAATCTATAGATGACATGAGTGGTTTTACAGTTAATGAAATGCTTGACGTAATACTCCATTTTGGAAGCTGTGTCAACAAAATACTGTGCAATATTACTGCAATGGTTGCCATGGTTACATTTAAAGGAGCCCTTGGGTTTGTGGTCAAGACAAGTTTTTTGAGAGTCACCCGGAAGATAACTGTGGACTAATTTGTCATTTAGGGTAGGACATCTCTTAAAGCTTATGACTGGTGGCTCAGGAAAGACTTGGCGTAGTAGCGTATCACTTTGGATGATTCCCCAATTATTTTTTATGATTCCTTTAATGTTCTCTGCTTCAGTGCTGTATTTTGTAACAAAATACACTCTCTCTGATGTATCACGAGGCTCTCCCCTTCGCAACAAGTTCTCTCTGTCAAGTAATCCAGCCCTTATAGCGGCATCTTTCAGGACCTGAACGCTGTAGCCCCGATTCAAGAAGCGATTCTCCAATTCAGCAGATTTGACACTGTAGTCTGTTTCCTGATCGCAAATTCTGCGGACTCTTTGGAATTGGCCTTATGGAATATTCTCTTTTAGCCTTTTGGGGTGAAAGCTGTCTGCCCTCAGAATGGTATTCCCATCTGTAGGCTTCCTAAAGATTGATGTGTGCAAACAACCTTTGTCATTTTTACTGATGTCGAGGTCCAAAAAATTAATGTTATCCTTGCTGTACTCCACAGTTAGTTTGATGTTAGGGTTAATGTTGTTAAGGTATTGGTGGAAGGAAATAAGTTCATCTTCTGAACCGGACCAAAACAGGCAAACATCATCAATATAGCGTCCCCACCATATAACCCGGTCAAATAAATGGTTATTAGAAGGATCCAAAATGAAGTCATTTTCCCATTTACCCAAGTACAAACCAGCGTAGGAAGGGCTGTAGCTCCCATGGCACATCCTTTGACCTGTTAAAAAATATGGTCCTGAAAAATAAAGATGTTATGATGAAGAGTCCATTCAGTCAGTGAGACAATGAATTCTGTAGTAGGCATCTCAGTCTCAGGCCGGTTACTCAAGAAATGGTGCATAGCTGCCAAACCCTGTTCATGTTCAATGGTGGTATATAGAGATTCCACATCCATGGTGACTAAAAAGGAAGCTGTACCTATATTGTTCAATCCCTTCATTTTGTTCAACACATCTGTGGTATCTTGAAGACAGGCTGGGAGTGACGTCAGAAAAGGCTTAATAAAGTAATCAATGTACTTAGAGATGGGTTCTGTCAGACTTTCATTACCACTAATGACTGGTCTGCTGGGGGATTTTCAAGATTTTTGTGGACCTTTGGAAGAAGGTAAAGAGAAGCCACACGCGGACTGCCATTGAAAAGAAATTTGAACTCATTGTCTGAAATGTAGCCATTCTCCTTAGCTTCTGTGTGGATCCCTTTCAATTAAGTTTTTAGGTCCTCAGTAGGGTTGAAGGTAAGAGTTTGGTAGAATTCATCATTGTCTAATTGACGGTAGGCTTCTGTCACATATTTGTCTTTACTCCACACTACTGTAGCACCACCTTTGTCTGCTTTTTTAACCACAATCTGTTCATTTATGGACAATGATTCAACTGCATCCCGCTCTGTCTTAGAAAGATTACGTTGTGTTTGGTTGGAGTCTATTGTACCAGGCCTTCTGATGTAGATTCCTGTAGAAACTAAATAGGTTGATCTTTGTATTAAATTCATTAGTTGAATATGTGGGGGGCAAAGGACAGTCCTTTAGACAATACCCTTATGCAATCATCAGAAAGGGGTTCTCCAGAAATGTTGATCACAGCCTTGTTCTGGTCCTGCTCCGTGTGGTTGGATAGTCTTGATTTCTTCCTCCCCCTCCGTGTTGGCCTCTTCCGCGTCCTCTCCCTCTCTTGTTGAGGAACCTGCGTGACTCCTCTTCCTGATCTAAAACATCTTGGGAGGAGCTGGCCTCTGAGCGTCTGGGGTGATCCTCATCGTCACTGCTTGTAAAATTGAAAGAAACAGATCTAGGCTTCCTTCTCTGCAGATGTGATTCTGAATTCTTATGTGTTGGTTTTCTCCAGGCAAAGACCTTTCCATCTCTATAGTCTACTTCATCTCTTCTAAATTTTCTTAGCTTGTCTTGTTTCAATATCAGAGTGAATGTGTCTACTTTCTCTTTCAAGATCTCATCACATTGTGCTTTTTTAGAATTGTCACTGTGTTCTGTGATTTTCCTTTTTACTTCAATTTCTGTTTGGACTACTTGTCTGTCCTTTTTAGATTATTCTATTAGACGTAGCATTAGGTCAAAAGAACACTTGTTGAGAATAGTCTCCCATTTATAGCCTTCCAGTATTCTCTGTGGCTGTCATCTCATCTAGCAATGAGGTAGGGGCAATAATCCTTTGGCCCTCTTCATGGGAATAGGAAAATCTTGTAGCCTATTGGGTAAAATCCATAGTTTGAGTTGTAAAATGTCCTAAAAAAAACAGAAAGAAATGACTGTGGAGCTGCTTCCTCTAAGCACCACCCAAGTGCTATGTTTAACTAGTAGAAAGAGGAGGAAGGGAAGCGCTACTAAGGTACACAATAGTACATTTTGGTAGATAGAAGGTGCTCTTTGGTAAAATGGGTAAATTGGTCATCAAAAAGAAAGGAGGACCAAGGCACTCTTCATATAATTAATTTAAATACCTTTATTTGTATGGCATGTTCGATAGAAACAAGGTTTTAAAAATCTGACGTGTTTCGGCTGCATGGCCTTCGTCAGGGAGTACAAAAAAAGGAATACAATGTCCTCTTTTGAACAGCTTTTCCAATTAGCCCTAATTGGAAGAGGGAGTGGTTACACAATTGATTGGACACACCTAGTAAGCAATACTATACACATTAAAAGGTGAAATACTGTAGCTGAGTTATCATAAAAATACAACTCCAAGCTAGAAGTATCAGAAGACTAAAAAGGTAGTTCTAACCTTAAATATGACTGGGAGAAGTGTCAAGAATAAGAAAGCAATATCTTCCATAGTACACTAGAACAACAAAACATGAACAACAACAGTCTAACCATAGCTGAGGGCAAATTAAGCAAAATGTCCACTGGATGACAGCAAATGGACCCATCACGACCCTACAGGAAGGGTGAGAAATCCATATCTTCATTTAAATGAATTATATGAAGAGTGCCTTGGTCCTCCTTTCTTTTTGATAACTATTGTTATCCATCAATAATGATAAGCCACCAGGTATAGACCACCTTGATGGGAAACTATTGACAATGGTAGCAGACTTTATTGACATACCTATTTGCTATATCTTTAACCAAAGCCTAAAGGTGTGTGTTCCACAAGCATGGAATGAAGCTATAGTTCCACTGCCTAAAAATAGTAACAGCTGCCCAATCATTTTGCTGCCTGTTCTTAGTAAAATGATGGAGAGAATTGTGTTTGAGAAAATACAATGCTATTTTTCAGAGAACAAGTTATAGGAGCGGGGAGTGCGTCATTATAGCTTATTTATTATCAGAGCCTGTACCAAGACAAGAGATCACAATCATCTATTGATTAACAAAATATTGAATAACAATTTGTATTTTGCATAGAATTGTGGACTGTAGCATTTACTTTTAAATCGTTCAATAGACAATCAATATTGCAGAAAGCACAGACGAGGTTTGGCACTCGCTATAGACGGTATGCATTTTTAGTTTTAAAAGTCGCTGCATAGATGAAACATTGTGCCCACACCTCTACAAACATGTGCTAAAATGTGCCATTGTGCTTTCTTTTAGAAACTGACATGGCCTAGTTCCAACATTTCCAAAACATACAGCAAATGAGGGTGTTTTTGTTACCATAAAAGGCCTTTTCTAGGCATGGGCTTTGTTTATAAACCATGCATAAATGTCTTACAAAATTCTGGCATACGTGGAGATTCTAGGATTTGTGTGCAGCAACAAATTATTTGGATTTATCAAACTGTCGCATACAACATATACACATGTTTTCATTGATGAATCAGAGCCATACTGTTTGTGCGCTTGTGAAGGAGCGTCACAACCCTGCCTAGAAAACGCCCTCCTTCCACCTTTAATGGTAACAAAAACGCCCTAATTTCCTGTATGATTTGGAAATGTTGGAACTGGGCCATGTCCGTTTACATTGTTTTTGACAGAATAGCTAAATCTATCACATTTCTGTAAAGGACAGAATGTTTTAATCTTATGCAGTTACCTTTTCAACAACAACAAAAAGCATGCTGGTAGAGTAGGTCTCTCGAAGTCTACAGCACTGCATCGTAGTGCTTGAGCCGTTACTACAGACCTGGGTTTGATCCCAGGCTTTGTCATAGCAGAACGGAAGACCCATGCGGCAGCGCACAATTGGCCCAGCGCTGTCCGGGTTAGGGAGGGTTTGGCCCAGCTGGGATTTTCTTGTCCCATCGCGCTCTAGCGACTCCTTGTGGTGCGCCTGCAAGCTGACTTCAGTTGCCAGCTGGACAGTGTTTCCTCCGATACATTGGTACCGCTGGCTTCCGGGTTAAGTGAGCAGTGTGTCAAGAAGCAGTGTGGCTTGGTTGGGTTGTGTTTCGGGGTACTAATGGCTCTCGATCTTCGCCTCTCCTGAGTCTGCAGGGGAGTTGCATTGATGGGACAAGACTGTAACTACCAATTGGGGAGAAAAAGGGGTAAAAGTACAACAAAAGGCTGCATGCTGCTATGCTATCTCCTTACCAAAGGCATCTGTTTTATCATTAGCATACGTTTGTATGTTTTTAATAGCCTACCATTATTATAATTCCTGTGCATCAAACACCTCCATTTCCCCCAAAATAACAATATTTGTTTGTACTACAATTATTCAACCACTAGAAGTTGTCCGTGTGCATGCTCTCAGATTTGCATGGCGATAGGGACACTTTCCTGTCAAGTTCAAATGTGATAAATTGTCACGTTCGTCATATTGATGAGACCAAGGCACAGCGTGATAAGCACACATTCTTCTTTTAATTAACGAAAAACACTAAACAAACTAACAAAACAACAAAACGAACGGGAAGCTGTAAGACACGAGTGCTGACAGGCAACTGCACATAGACAATACAAAAACTAAACCAACCACCCTTGTCACACCCTGACCTAACCAAAATAATAAAGAAAACAAAGATAACTAAGGTCAGGGAGTGACATAAGTACCAACCTTTTTGGGAAAAGTGGCACGCACAAGGTTTAGAGTCTGTCTTGTGCCTAGGCACGCATCTTTGATGAGGCTCCTGGTCTTTCACCTTCACATTCCTCTGATTATGACTGCATGCACCTGAAACCAGAAACAAATCAAATGTACCATGTTATGACAACAACACACAACCTTATGTACTGTACTCCATTTAAATATCTGAATGCTAAATCCTATCATGTTTCATAGTTAACTCACAGATTATGATGTCACAAATGTTCAGATTTTGAAATGATCGTTTCCCCTTCCGCCCCTTGTAGCTGTTTCCCCGGGAGACGTTATTTAGGAATACAAGCTATTTTAAAGGAAGCTTTATGAATATCTATCTAACTAAAAATGTATTTCATAAGACTAAGTACAGTGTTACAAGTACACAGCATTTGAAGAGGATGGGAACATTTAAAAAAAACTCAGAATCTGTGTTCTGTGTCCTGATTCACCATACAACTGAAAACCCCCACAACACCACAGACATTCCATTCCCTAGTGACACAGAGGGTTCAGCACTGGCTGCAGAGCTGAAGAGTGCAGGTCTAAAACCCACATGTGTAGATGATCAAAATATGAATTGTAAAATATATGGTTGTGTTTGTGTGATTAAATACCGTTCAAATGTCCTATAAATGAAATGCTGTGTGTCTATATCACCTTGTAGTGGGCCTACAATATAATCTTCAAAAGCACAAGCATTTCGCTACACCTGCATTAACATTTGCTAGTCACGTGTATGTGGCCAATACAATTGGATTAAATCTGGAGAGAAACATAATGGGGATGTATTCCAATCTGCTTGATTAAGAAACTAGAATTTTGCACGCTGAGAATTTGTGGTAGTATTAGGTAAAACTTAAATATAACATTTTCTAAATGTTCTTGAAATATTCTGAGGACCTCCAAGATAAGGTAAAATGTATATTGTGTGAACATCAATGGAATATTATGTAAAACCTAAAAAAAAAAATATGCTGTGAACATCATAAACACGGACTATTTGGAAATTGTGGAACATTGTGAAACATTGTGGGAATGTTCTGTGCAGGTACAATATGTGAATATCTATCACAAGAATATTATTGCAACAAGAACGTTCTTGTAACATCAGGTGAATGTTTTTTGCACCCTAAAAGAAACATAGAATCATCTGCAAAAAGGGGCAGTTCATCTTTTGTGATGTCCCCACAATGTTCCCACCAGCCTGTTCCCTCAACCTAATGAAACATTCCGGGAACCTTTAAAGAACAGACTAAATGCGTTCTGGGAACGTTCTTGCAACATCAGGCAAATGTTTTATACAAACATTGTAGAATCATCAGCACGACTGAACAGTTTTTGCGTAATGAGAACATTTGCCATAACCTAACAAATGTTCTGGGAACGTTTACAGAACCAATTTTGGTTTGCTGGGTAGAGACCCACAGAGAGACATAAAGAAAGATCATGACGCCCCGCTAGGGTGGAGAAACAAGATGTTTAACTCCCTCAGATCATTTAGCAGTATTTGTACACTCAGGAAAGATGCAGAGCATCAGTGGTGTGGATGTGTGGGCAGGCGGGGAGATACATGTCTCCTGTGGCAGTGGGGACTGCACTACGAATAAATTCAGCCCTTCCTCCCCAGAGATTGCCTTCAATCACAGAGCATAAGGTGTCAATGCTTCGCCCTGCACAGTGCACAGAGCAGGGAATTACCTTCTGGAAAAAAGATTGCTGAGCTGAGCTGGGTCTAATAGGACATGGGAACAGGCTGAAGAGGATGGCCTGCTAATTAACCAACCCACAATCAGAGCGCACAATCTGGGCCTTCCTCACCACAATCTGGGCCTGCTTCCAACGGGCCATGTTCAACCCTAGGATACATGATGATGTTCAGGTAGCCAACAGGAGTGATAGAATAACGTCTTTCTGGCAACATAAAAAGCAGTCCACAAAGTAAGCCTTGGGACCGCAAAAGTCCTTTAAGCAATTACATGTACGTTATAACCCTTAAAACATATTAACAACAGCAATCTTGCATTGGACATTTGCCTGTTGTATTCCAATAATCTATTGAGAACCAGTCAGCACAAAGATATATGCACTGTAGCCTTCACATGGAGGGTTTAACAATAGATTGTTTTTCACCCGATTTCTGAATATCTTTATTTGGGACAATATTCTATAAAATTGTGCATAAATCATTTCAGAGCCTACTGAAATGTACCCAGCAACTCAATGGCACATATATATGGAACCACATAGCATCAAAGGCCATCATTTGCTATGTGGTTACTTATTACAACCCAGAATATTAAATTCGCAATTTACATATCAATTTTTATGCATCTAAAAGCAAAAACTCTTTATTAAAGCATTTTCCATTTGGAATAATAGGGGGTTTCCACTACTTTTTTTAATTGACAAAACAAAGACATGACTAGTGAATTAAAGCAATTGTCTATTGCCACTGAATCATAGCGTGTGTATAATTTTGCCGTAAATGGTTATTAACTGGTACAGAAACCATGTATTTGTATAATAGCCAGTAATCATTCCCCCTCAGAATATGTTTTCTCCTGATATACAGGGTTAAAGAATGGCTCTGTGGTCAGTTCCATTTAGCAGGTCACCAAAATTGATTTGCTGCATAAGGAATGTTTTTATTTTTTTTGCTGTGCTCTGGCTCAGCAATGGTATTCTGCTCACATAATCAAGGATAAGCACTGCCTGTCTACCCAAGCTACTACTTGGTCCCACAGGGAAAACTGACTTGTAACAGGAAAACCTGCATGAATACTAATTAGCCTACTTGGCTTTAACAGCTTTGGCGAGCCCATCTCATAGGAATTTGCAGAATATGATGCTTTTCCATATTAATTACCCCATCTGAAAATAGGGACAGAGAGAGGGTGAGGGAGAGAGAGTGAGAGAGCGAGAGAGAGAGCGAAAGAGAGAGTGGGGATCACGGGAATACCTATAAGCATGGACTCTGCTCCATCTTAAATACAGTTAATTATAATGTGATTTTGAACATTTCAAGCCAGAATCTGTTGGCCTGGAGCTGTGGTTCAGGGACTAAATCCCAGAGCCCTTCCTGCCCAACTCCCACTCTACACCAGGGCAATAGATGGCCTTCTAATGGTATTTATGAAAGGAAGGGATGAAGAGCGAGACAGAGAGAGTGAGAGAACGAGAGAGAGAGAGAGAGAGAGAGAGAGTGAGAGAGCGAGAGAGAGAGAGAGAGAGAGAGAGAGAGAGAGAGAGAGAGAGAGAGAGAGAGAGAGAGAGAGAGAGAGAGAGAGAGAGAGAGAGAGAGAGAGAGAGAGAGAGAGAGAGAGAGAGAGAGAGAGAGAGAAAAAGCCAATAGTGAAAATGTAGGCCACAACAAAAGCACCACAGCAGTCTGCAGTGCACCCACAGCTTCAAGCAATGGGCAAGTCGGACTAGAACATACCACTGAGCTAAACCAAGTTCAATCAAAGAGTGCTCCTTTTAATCTAACATTATTTTTGGGATATACTGGTGTACAAAAAGTCACATGTGGATGTGGTGTACAATTTTCCGTTTCAGTTGTACTGCTTTATGGCATTAGTCTTCTTTGTGTTCAGTGACATTTATGGAACCCATGACAACTCGCCATTTGACAATGAGGTATCCATTGGTTGTGCAAAAATATCATACTTTTATGAATCCCATTCAAATCCTCTCATACATCTTCCTTGGCCATGTTGACCGGAATTCATTTGGCCTTTTGTGTTTGAGAATCTCACCTGGGCTTTAGAGAGCGAGCTAAGCAGACCTCTGTGTCCGCCCGCCCGCCCGGCTCCCCTGCCTGTGCAGAAGGCCTTCCTCTGTAACCTACGCTCTCATTCACAGACATCATTCATGTGCAAATCACCCCGCAGCCCATTGTCCCTAGCTTGCTCTGTCAGATACTTGCTGAATCAAGGAATACTGTAATGGTGGGGCTCAAGATATTTTCGATTAGTGGAAAGTGGTGGTTCTGTATGGCTCAGTTGGTACAGCATGGCTCTTGCAATGCCCGGATTGTGGTTTCGATTCCCAGGGCCTACCATACGTCAAAAATATGCAAACTTTGACATATAAAGTGGTAATACGGCTAAATCAGGGCTGCTCAGATGGATTTGTTTGTCACTTTAGCCAGGTATAAGATGCACTCATGCACTCATACGAGCCATATTGTATCGAGTCCCATTTGAATTCAAGAAGATTGATGCATCATGACAGATACATATTCAGCCATAGTGAATCAGGAGCATAGACCCCCAAGCAAAATTGACTCTGGTATAAAATCTAGGTGATGTATGGAGCAACATGTAAACACAATCAACTTTATCTATAGGGGTTCAGGTTGATTAAATGACACTGCTTTGGTTTCAGCATCAGAGGCCAAAAACTCAAATCTTGGCTAAAGCAAAGATACTCTTTCACTAAAAGTGTTGATCAGAAAAAAAGGCTGTTTAACTCACCATAATGGTTCCTGATGTCTTTGTAACAGCCCAAGCTTGTTTTAATCAAAAGCACAGCCTTTGTCTCCTCGACACACATACCCAGAGAAGCTGTCAAAGAGACCACAGAATGAATGACTGTTTAATTGAGGCCTATTGAGACAGAGGATCAAATGACCTTGCTTTAAATTATTCTTCTCTGATAAAAAAAAATTAAAGTGGAGTAGGGGAGAATGGGAGAACGGAAGGTGCACACTCGAAACTTGTCCAGCGAGCGAGAATACATTACACAAAGACCCAGTATGCAAATAACATACTGCAACCATATTATTGTTGGTGAGGGTTTAACTTTGCCACTTGCTTTCATGTGAATCTTCTTCCTTTCAATGACGATTCTAAATTCCTCTCAAGACAAAAAAAAACAATAAATTGAGACAAACACGCTTTTGAAGTTGTAACACTGCATCCAAACTGTGTTGTAAATGAGTGTGAGTGTGTGAGTTGAGGAGCAGGCAAAAAAATGGGAATCGTTTTCAACCCAGCAGGAATGTTTCATTCAATAATTAGATTTTTTTTTAAACCCTCGAAAAACAACCTAGAAATGGCATCATATTGTTAGTCAAAGTGAGATTGAAACTCGTTACTCATGTTTTGTTGTTATGATCTATACTCCTAACAGCACCGTCAAGATTCTGCCTTCTCACATCATTGGTGTTCAACTATTTAACCAAAAAGCTGAATAGTTTTTTTTTTCGGGCAACAGTGATGCCTTTTAATATTGACAAAGTCCTCTGTCTAGTAAACTACATAATGTGCCTGCAACAAACCCTTGTCTGGCTGAATCCGCATACTTCAGTCCTCAGAGGACTGCAAATTATACACAAAACATTCAGTATTGTGAGATAAGTGAAGAACATTGGTTAACACTTTATTTAGATAGTCTATTTGTAGATCAGTAACATTTCAACTAACATTTTTTTTAAAATTTAAACTTAACTAGGCAAGTCAGTTAAGAACAAATTCTTATTTACAACGATGGACTACCCAAGCCAAACAGACAAACCTGGGCAATTTGTGCGCTGCCCTATGGGACTCCCAATCCCGGCCGGTTGTGACAAAGCCTGGAATCGAACCAGGGTCTGCAGTGACACCTCTAGCACTGAGATGCAAAACCTTAGACCGCTGAGCCACTCGCCACACTATCTACTACCCCTAATCCTAGTCCTAATCCTAACCTTAACCCTTATCCTAAACTTAAATTTAACCCCTACCCTATCCCTATCCCTAACCTTAAACCTTACTCTAACCCTTATTCTAAACCTAACTCTAACCTTAGGAAGCAGTTGCTTATCAACAAATAGTTTGTTGATAGTATGACCATCTGTAGAGCATCTACAGATGGATTATTAGGACAGTCCAAAAAGTGTGACTGAACATGGTATTCAAATTTGAAAATTTCTTCAGGTAAAATACATCTTGACAAAAATGTTGATTATTCTGGGTTGTGTGTAAGAAATGCCAGCCAACAGTGATGATAAAAACAGGTGGATTGTTGCCTCAATTGAATGGGGGATAATTTAACCCTTGTGTTGTCTTAAGTGTCAAAAATGACCCGCCCCTATCATTAGCAGTAGAGAAAACCCCCTAAATTATGTTTTTTCAACTTGAAATTCGATGACTTTTCCTAGAATGACCCCAACATTAGAAAAAGTGAAACATCGCCTTTGTTCATATTTCATTTTTGACCCGGCGGTTATAAAATAATTTACACACCACATGCACGCACGCACGCACGCACGCACACACACACACACACACACACACACACACACACACACACACACACACACACACACACACACACACACACACACACACACACACACACACACACACACACACACACACACACACGATGAGACATTGAGATTGTGTGCTAGAGATTGAACTCAGACAAAACTAAAACTTTGTTGTGCATGTGCAGCATCTCCCCTCCAGGACCCCACACATGACTTCACAAACAAATTAAAAACAATTTCAGACAAATTAAAAACAATTTCAGACAAAATAAACATTTCTTGAAAGCATTGTTTACTAATGGGGAATGCAGTCAGAAGCTGTATAGGTACTACAGATGACAGTCCCCCCAGTTCTCTCTTTGCTGAAGCCATGAATGCATGTTTCAGTGCCCAACAGGTCGTAGATCTGATTTTTTCAGATGTCCAAGGAGGAACTAGAGAACAATGATTTAGAAGAGGAGGAGGCATCTGAAGAAGAAGATGGGGAAGAATACAACCCAGAGCACGATGCATCATCTTCAGATGAATACGAAATCCCCAAAGCTGAAAGAGAGACATTTTTGTCAAAGAACAGCAAAATATCATGGTCCTTGTCACCATATGACAACCAGGGCAGGATGGCAGCACAAAATGTCATAAGGATGACCCCAGGGCCCACAAGACATGCAGTTGCCCACGACCAGGACATCGCCTCAACATTCAACATGTTCATCACACCAGTTATCGAAAAAATCATCCTGGAGATGACAAATTTGGAGGGTTTCTATAAATATGGAGACAACTGGAAAAGGATGGATGAGATTGACCTGCGTGCCTACATAGGGCTGCTAATCTTAGCGGGTGTGTATAGGTCCCGAGTCGAGTCGACGTGTAGTGTCTGGGATGCAGAGAGTGGAGAGCGATTTTCCGTGCCACGATGCCACTGAAAGTCGTTCACACGTTCTCAAGAATGCTACGATTTGATAACCGTGAGTCAAGACCTGCAAGACGTGTGAGAGACAAACTGCCGGCCATAAGCGAGGTCTGGGAGAAGTGGGTGGAGCGTCTGTCATACCTCTACAACCCTGGGCCTGAAGTAACAGTGGATGAGCAACTGGTTCCATTCAGAGTAACATTTTTATTTTCATATCTGTAATGTAAGTGATATTCACTGTTCATTTTATTATGTATTGCTGTAATATCATTGAATTATGTGATAGTTTTCTGTGACACTGAAACTAATTACTGATTGTAATGTCTTTTGTCAAAAGGTCGCTGTCCTTTCCGGCAGTATATGCCCAGCAAGGACTGTAAAACAAATACTATGTGCAGCACATGAGAAATAGATCTGCAAAGTCCATGCACACACACTTGCATACTGTCCTACATGTGCTAATTAGAGTTGATTGATTTATGTTCTTCACGTTTTTGTTTCTTATCTATTATCTTATTTTATTCGTATTTATTGTTGTTGTTTATACACCTTGTGGGTGGGGGCAATGGTTCAAAAAATGGGAGAAGACTAGTATATTGAAGTTGAGTTCCTCATTGTACAGAATATAAGAATATATCACTATGTTGCCAAAAAGTTCAAGACTGTTATTGTTTACCTTCAATAAAATGCATTCAAAACTACTTTCTGTACATTTCTGCCACTTTCTTAGGCTATACAGGTGCTATCTCTTGCAAAAAAATGATGTTAACACCTATGTAGTACCTTCAGCAATAATAATAATAATAATAATAAACCTCTAATTAAGTAAAGAAAATAATTAGCCTTTTTCTCAGAAGTGGCTTCCATCTGGCCACTCTCCCATAAAGCCCAGATTGGTGAGGTGCTGTAAAGACTGTTCTCCCATCTCAGCCAAGGAACTCTGTAGTCCTGTGTGGTTATTGGGTTCTTGGTCACCTCCTTGACCAACGTCCATCTTGCCCAGTTGTTCAGTTTGGTCAGACGGCCAGCTCTAGGCAGAGTCTGGGTAGTTCAATATTTTTCAATCTCCAATGATGGAGACCACTGTGCTCTTGGAATCGTTCAAAACTCTAGAAATTATTTGATACCCTTTCCCAGATATACGCCTCATAACAATTCTATCTTGGAGATCTACAGACAGTTCCTTGGACTTCATGGTTTAGTTTCTGCTCTGACGTGCACTGTCAACTGTGGACCTTATATAGACAGATGAGTTTATTTCTAAATCATGTCCAAACAACTGAATTGGCCACATGTGGACTCCATTTAAATTGTGACATCTCAAGGATGATCAAAGGAAAGTGGATGCACCTGAGCTTAAGTTTTAAATGTCACAGCAAAGGAGGGTGAATACTTACAGTTGAAGTCAGAAGTCTACATACACCTTAGTCAAATACATTTAAACTCAGTTTTTCACAATTCCTGACGTTTGTTAGAGTAAAAACTCCCTGTTTAAGGTCAGTTAGGTTCACTACTTTATTTTAAGAATGTGAAATGTCAGAATAATAGCAGAGAGAAGGATTTATTTCAGGATTCACATTTGCAGTGGGTCAGAAGTTTACATATACTCAATGAGTATTTGGTAGCATTGCCTTTAAATTGTTTAACTTGGGTCAAACGTTTAGGGTAGCCTTCCACAAGCTTCCCACAATAAGTTGGGTGAATTTTGGCCCATTCCTCCTGACAGAGCTGGTGTAACTGAGTCAGGTTTGTAGGCCTCCTTGCTCGCACACACTTTTCAGTTCTGCCCACAAATTTTCTATAGGATTGAGGTCAGAGCTTTGTAATGGCCACTCCAATACCTTGACTTTGTTGTCCTTAAGCCATTTTGCCACAACTTTGGAAGTATGCTTGGGATCATTGTCCATTTGGAAGGCCCATTTGCGACCAAGCTTTAAGTTCCTGACTGATGTCTTGAGATGTTGCTTCAATATATCCACATCATTTTCCTACCTCATGATGCCATCTATTTTGTGAAGTGCACCAGTCCCTCCTGCAGCAAAGCACCCCCATAACATGATGCTGCCACCCCTGTGCTTCACGGTTGGGATTGGTGTCCTTCGGCTTGCAAGCCTCCCCCTTTTTCCTCCAAACAGTTCTATTTTTGTTTCATCAGACCAGAGGACATTTCTCCAAAAAGTACGATCTTTGTTCCCATGTGCAGTTGCAAACCGTAGTCTGGCTTTTTTATGGCGGTTTTGGAGCAGTGGCTTCTTTCTTCTTCCTTTCGCACCAAAGTACGTTCATCTCTAGGAGACAGACCGCGTCTCCTTCCCGAGCGTTATGACAGCAGCGTGGTCCCATGGTGTTTATACTTGTGTACTATTGTTTGTACAGATGAACGTGGTACCTTCAGGCATTTGGAAATTGCTCCCAAGGATGAACCAGACCTGTGGAGGTCTACAATTATTTTCTGAGGTCTTGGCTGATTTCTTTTGATTTTCCCATGATGTCAAGCAAAGAGGCACTGATTTTGAAGGTAGGCCTTGAAATACATCCACAGGTACACCTCCAAATGACTGAATTGATGTCAATTAGCCTATCAGAAGCTTCTAAAGCCATGACATAATTTTCTGGAATTTTCCAAGCTGTTTAAAGGCACAGTCAACTTAGTGTATGTAAACTTCTGACCCACTGGAATTGTGATACAGTGAATTATAAGTGAAATAATCTGTCTGTAAACAATGTTTGGAAAAATGACTTGTGTCATGCATAAAGTAGATGTCCTAACCAACTTGCCAAAACTTTAGTTTGTTTACAAGAAATTTGTGGAGTGGTTGAAAAACGAGTTTTAATGACTCCATCGTAAGTGTATGTAAACTTCCGACTGTATCTGTAAGGTCCCTAAAGTCAAGCAGTGAATTTCAAACACAGATTTAACCACAAAGACCAGGGAGGTTTATCAATGTCTCGCAAAGAAGGGCACCTATTGATGGATAGGTAAAAATAAAAAAGCTGACATTTTTGTGGTTGAAAAACAAGTTTTAATGACTCCAACCTAAGTGCATGTAAACTTCCGACTTCAAATGTATGTAAATGAGACATTTATGTATTTAATTTTGAATACATTTGAAAGAATTCCCAAAACCTGTTTTCACTTTAACATTATTGTCTATTGTGTGTGGGTGAGAAAAAAAAGTAATACATTTTGAATTCAGGCTGTAACACAACCAAATGTGGAATAATTTAAGGGGTATGAATACTTTCTGAAGGCACTGTAACAGACAAAACAACTATTTAATTCTGTGCTGAGGTGCAGATACAGGTCTTTCTGTCACGCCTGCTCCCGCACTTCCACCATGGCTCTCGAGGGCGCCAGAATCTCCAGCATTGCGCACTCCTGCCATCATCATTATGCACACCTGCCTTCCCCCGTCATGCGCATCAGCGATTATTGGACTCACCTGGACTCAATCACCTCTGTCATTACCTTCCCTATATCTGTCTGGTTCAGCGCTCTGTTCCCTGCTTCTGCATTGATTGTCGTCTGTCTTTGTGTTTCCCAGTTCTGACACTGTTCCTGTCCTGTTGCATGTCCGTTCCAAATTAAATGTTGACTCCCCGTACCTGCCTCCCTTCTCCAGCGTTGTCCCCTACAGCTTTCCCTGGTGGACAGAATACTATCAGTGGATTCAATACATATACATGTATAGGTTACTGCCAAAATAAAGGAAACCGTTGAGTAAATGAGGGATACAAAGTATATTGAAAGTAGGTGCTTCCACACAGGTGTGGTTCCTTAGTATATTAAGCAATTAACATCCCATCATGCTTTGGTTCATGTATAAAAATGCCCAGTTGCCCATTATTTTGGCCTCCATGGCTAATAGAAGAGATCTCAGTGACTTTGAAAGAGGGGTTTCAAAGGAGCATAGGGGGTTTACATATGTGTGTATGTGTGTGTGTCAGTCACCAGACCTCAGCTCAATTGAACACATATGGGAGATTCTGGAGAGGCGCCTGAGACAGCATTTTCCACCACAATCAACAAAACACCAAATGATGGAATCTTTCTCGGAATAATGGAGTCGCATCCCTCCAATAGAGTTCCAAACACTTGTAGAATCTATGCCAAAGCTCATTGAAACTGTTCTGACGGCTCGTGGCGGCCCGACGCCCTATTAAGACACTTTATGTTGGTGTTTCTTTACCTTGTTTGGAGCCATGAAAAGGCTTTGTGGGAGCACTTTAGACTGGAGCATTTACCAAAGTGACAAACTAAAAGCATGTCCTTCATGTGTCCTTGAGATACTGTATGCAAGAAGTATACAGGTAAAATAAACAGTTGCCTTCCAGTGGAAAGGAATTCATCTTACATGGTACAAAAAGGCATAGAGCTTCTTTATATTAGGCATTCTCTGCTCCAAGAGGGAACTCTTTGGAGATTTGATGGAGAGTGAATTTTTCATTTCTACAGCACTTTCGGATGCCTCAAAGACACTGCGGGGCATTTTAAACAGGAACATAGGCCTGCCCTACAGGGTGTTGCCCATAGAATTGCAAGACACAACAATCTAGTCATTCCATTTCAAGGTTTTATTAGTTGTATGTAGAGGATACACATCAATAGAGGCTCCTCAGAGGCGGAAGGGGAGGACCATCCTCCTCAATGAATTTCATAAAAAATAAAATAGTGAAACTTTAAAGTTATACTTTTTAGATAAAACTATACTAAATATATTCACGTCACCAAATAACTGATTAAAATACATGGTTTTGCAATGAAGGTTTACAGTAGTTTCAGAAGACCTCTGTAGGGTAGCACCACAGTGTAGCACCAGCTAGCTTCTGTCCTTCTCTGGGTCCATTGACTTCCTTACAAAACATAGGAGGCTCATGGTTCTTACCCACTTCCATAGACTTACACAGTAAATATGACAACTTCCGGAGGACGTCCTCCAACCTATCAGAGCTCTTGCAGCATGAACTGACATGTTGTCCACCCAATCAAATGATCAGTCAATGAATCTAGTATTGAAAGCATAAGCTACAGCTAGCTAGCACTGCTAGTAGTTGAGTAGTTAACTCAAATAGAGAGAGAGACAACAGTTTAACAGTTTTGAACAAATTAAGTTATTTCAAAATTAATATGAAGCGAGAGAGAGAGAGAGAGAGAGAGACCGAGCTATATTTGGTATAACTTTCACTTTCATATAACTTTCACTTATCTAGCGAATGCAGGTGCCTAGTTTAGCCTAGCTGGTGTCGTGACATTGTATTAGTTAATATGACAACTGTTGCTCATCGAATGATTAAAGGTTTCTAATTGCGTGATTAACTGAATCAAGCAATTATTAACTCATTAACCTGGGGCACCATGGGAAAATTTGTTTTATTGAGTTTCTATTTCCCAAATGAACTCAAAGAATATCAGAATATTTACAACAGCCGCTAATTAATCAGTTACCTCTACAGTCTCGTTCTGAACGTCGCATAATCCGGGAATCTGCACGGACCCGGGTCTCACCAATGAGTTCGTACCACACCAATCTTAGTTGAGTATTTATTTACTAGAAAGCTAAAATGATGATAAAATATATACATACACAAAAACACATTCTAGGCTATGGATTAGAACTTAGTATAACGGGCCAACACACTATGGCGCGTGTTACCCAAAACGGGGATTTAAAAGAGAGAGAAAAAGAGAAAGTACACGAGAGAAATATACATTTGGGTGAATTTGTCAGCTATGCTTATTCTAACCCTTATTCTTGCCCCAAACTGCTGCTCTTATGGGTCAGAATATAATGATGTAATTACGTGGGGAAGGTCTCCGTGGATTCTCCGCGTGGACCGTTCGGACTGCTCAATGACGCACTTCTCCGGCGCAGCTCTTTGGTTGTCCTCACGATGTCAGTGTCCTTTTGGCTTAGGAGTCTGTTCCCTCGCCCTTGCTCTGGAAGGGCTCTTCTGAGGACAGACAGCTCTGTAGCTCAGAGCTCACAGCGTAGGAATGAAACAGTGTAGATACCACAATTCGATGGGGAGTGGAGGCTAGGTGGTTCGACTTGAATTCACCCGCTTAGACACAGCTACTCATCCGTAGCTTGGGTAGAAAAATATTTCTTTGTCTTCAAACTTCCATTTTGGGTTTGTTGACTTTTTAGACCTTGGCTGTAGCTTGGGTCACTTAGTCTCATCTGTAAATTCTTCACTCACAGGTTTTATATCCTCGGGTCAGAAGTAGGCATAAAGGCCTTTAGGGCAATTCTCTGGGCGTACCAAGTTAACAGGCAAGGTCTAGATTTGACTCAAATCCAATTTTAACTTCACATTTCATCTTTACCAAAGCATTCTCTTTGATTTGGACATTTTCCACACTACGTACAATGCTTAAACATCAAACATATACTAGGTAAACTGTTGACGTTACAATGTTTTCGTAATAACGTCATCTATTAACCTTTAATAACAAAACAAAAATGACATACATTTTCATATTCAATCTATCGTCATGACCACCATTGTGGCTGACGGAAACCATTGTTCCAAAGTCCCTTTATTTCATGTTTAATGTTCTGAGGCTGGTTCTCCATATTTAGGGGACAAAGGAATGTTGTGTGGCCTAAGATTTACCAGGGACGTGAGGGGTCATAAAACTCCCACATCTTCAGACCCCTAGATCTCTCCTCCTCTGTTGGGGTTGAGAGATAATCTGTAGGGTTGTGGTCTCCTGTAACC
Source organism: Oncorhynchus tshawytscha (assembly GCF_018296145.1). Classification (NCBI taxonomy): domain Eukaryota; kingdom Metazoa; phylum Chordata; class Actinopteri; order Salmoniformes; family Salmonidae; genus Oncorhynchus; species Oncorhynchus tshawytscha. Next base: position 33,506,498 of record NC_056436.1, on the reverse strand, counting down.
TGACCTGATCAGGACAGTCAGGACACTGGCTATGGCTATCCAACACTGGAACTCTTCCAAGTCAAGGTAAGATTTAGATTTTATAAATGTATTGCCAGCGGGGCCCACCGGTGTAACTGCTAAACTGCTTTCTGACTGTACACTGTACTGCATGACTGTAGAGGGTTTACTAATGCGTTAGTTATAGTATGTTGGCTATGAGAAACAGTGACATAGGCCTACACGCTGAATAATAAAAAATGATGAATCCCGTATTGGTCTTTCACAGTAGGACAAACACAAGCTGTACTGTGCAAGTAGGCTAATAGTAGGCCTACCATTGAAACATATCCATGTAAAGAAATGTCCAGATTTTCAGATTGATGCAAATAATCATGATATCATTCTGACAGCTACTTTGTAGCTACTATTTTTAACATTTAATTTGGGAAAGCCTTCCCATCTACCAGAAGATGCTTAGGCCTATCATTAGCATGGCTATATTTTTTCTATTCCTTAATAGTTTGAAACCTGGACGCTTTACTTCATATTATGAGGCATGTCTTACTTTACTTGAAAGTAGCCTATAGCCAAAATCCCACCATAGAAACGTGGAGGCAATTATTTTTTTAATAAGGACTCACTCATAGGCTTTCTCTTGTTCTATTGGTTTTCTTTCAACTTTCTTTCATTGTCTAACAGCCAAATCATATTAGCAACCCATGATAGTTGCATATTTAAACCCCCCTCTTTCAAAATATATAATGGATAGTTCCAGCTCTGTCCATGAAACCGCTCACATGTGCGGCGCACATTTTAGAACAGTTTTGCTGCCAGAAAAGGCTCCGCTGATAGCCAGGGGTAGCAGAGGTAAGGTGTTGGGACTGCTGTTGGGACAGCTTTATGTAGGCCCTAACAGTTTATGGGCACCGTTTGTCACTGTTGTAGTCCAATTAATGTATTGTTTAGTTTTGTGTTGTGTCGTGTAGTGTAGTGAGTTTGCCCCACGATTGACATGCTAAAACCACCACTGCACACACACATGGTATACACCATCCAACAAAATGCTTACTTGCAGGTTCCTTCACGACAATGCAACAAATTAAGAAATACAAAAAATAAAAGAATATGATCATAAAGTAAATGGCTCAGTAGAATAAAATAAACATTTTAGCATAAGTATACAAGAAGGCAGAATTGATTTAAGTGATAATGCCCGAGAAGCAGGTGTTTGGAGGATATATTGGCACAGGTGTTAGGCCGGAGACCAAATCAAGAAAATGTGCTCTCTAGTCAGGACACTGTTGTTCAGAGGAGCTAGCCAACAACACAGCTAACACAATCACTTCTAACGGAAGCTGGAAAGACTGCAAACTAGCTGCATTGTGTTTAATTTTACCTGTTTCTATTGACATTTCTTTCTATATATCCATAAAAACGATGCCAGCTGATGCATGATTTCGACTGGCTAAGAAAAGTTGTCTGCCTGTCTCTCTCGTCCCGACAAGTTCATTACTACAGCTGGAGATCTAATTTCAATATTGAAACAATGTTGCAAATGTCGGAGAGACAGACAGCAAGGTTTATACAAATCTCTGCAGTTGAAAACCAAACGCTAGTCTGAAAGAAACGGGAGATAATGTCTAGATGCTTTTTATAGTGAAGATCAAGTTTAGAAATTGCCTGGCTGGCCTGATGAGACAGTGGATTGCGCAGTGAGATGGAACAGAGTAAATAGGCATTTCAACGTCATAGCTTTAGCCAGTGGTAACATGTTGAAGACACCGGTTGGTTTTAACCAATCAGCATCCAGGATTAGACCCACCTGTTGTATAATGTCCAATATTTACATGTGTTTTGGTGTAGGGGGATTGGGGGAAAAGTGTATCAATTGTTCAGTAACCAGAGTCTGGTAGCGGCAGTTGTAGCATGAATGTACTGTATACAGTATGTGTGTGTGTGTGTGTGTGTGAGGATCTGTACCCTGCTGAAGGTGCCGCAGGTGTTTTTAATAACAGTGACCCATTCTTTGCTTTATGGTTTAATAGATGCAAATCAAAGCTACTTTTTGTGTAATTGTAAACTTAGAAAATTGAAAGTGAACACTCACACTGTTGGTTAAATGGTTTGTTATGAGTGCTATGAGTGCATCCTGCATGGCCATACACAAGCATAAAAGAGCATTTTTTTCTATGGTAGACCGTTGTGATAGAAACTACACATTATATGGCATGTGTTCACATCACATCCAACTAAGACTCGGCTTTGTAATTGGGAGTGATGATGGTATGTAAAATGATCCATATTGCAAGTAGCCCATGTTTGATGCTTCAACAACAGATCTCATACTGTATGTTGAAGAGCCGATGCTCTAATATTGTCTGTATTATCCAATAAGTATGTATACTTCAAGAAGCCATTGAGCCTTGAATCACAGAATCTCCCCTGACATGTCAGGGTGCTCTAGCAAACAAACAGCAGAGAACTGAGGACACCATCCAACCTGGAACTGAGTAAGTAGTGTTTGGTCCGATGCTATTTTGAAAGCCAAGAAGAAAAATAAAAAATTAAAAAATTAAAAATAAAGGACATTACAATGATATATTTTACTTTATGGGGATTGAATGCTGAGTTAAGGCTTGCAAGGACAGACCAGATGCAAATTCAATTAGCACTAAGGTGTGAAGTAAAAGGTGTCGAGGCCTTTGGGCCCAACAAGTGGCAGGAGTCTTTGAAGCACCATTCACTGGAATTTTCTACAAGAACTCTGCCTCCAAAAATAAAAGCTTCTCCCAAGTGGGTATGACACTCCTGTTTCCTGCTGCACTGCTGCTTGGATTCCACCTGGCGATCTGTTCACCGTCTCCCCCACCACACTCCCCCGTCTCTCCCGAGCTTTTGCTCACCTCCAGCACACACGCACTGTTTGGGCGAGTGACTCTGAACTTACAATGGCTAGCCCCAAGTCGTTATATATTGAATTTCTTTCTTATGCAGTTTGCTATTTTCCTCATGAATCCTGCATGCTTTGTTGACTACAAACTTTCTTAACCCAACCGTGGGACAGACTCTGACTCTCTATTGGTTACACAGACTTTTGCCCTCCCATCCTATCCTAACCACCTCTTCACCTCTAATCACCTCTTGCCGGCTATATATTCATGTTACCTGATGAAATTGCTGTACAATTGTCACGATCGTTATAATGAGTGGACCAAAGCGCAGCGTGATCTGGGTTCCACATCTTTTTATTACTAAGTGAAACTCACAGCAAAACAAAACAATAAATCTCAAACTAAACGTGAAGCTAACAAGTGTTAACAGGCAACTATCCATAGTCAAGATCCCACAAAGGGGAAATGGCTGCCTAAATATGAGCCCAAATCAGAGACAACGATAAACAGCTGCCTCTGATTGGGAACCATACCAGGCCAACATAGATGTATAAATCACCTAGATAACCCACCCTAGTCACACCCCGACCTAACCAACATAGAGAATAGAAAAATCAGGAAAATGAGAAATAAGTGCACTCAGGCTATCCGGAAGGCCAAAGGTAGTTCCCTTAAGGAGCAGTTCTCTCTCTGTGGGTCTAACCCCAAGAAGTTCTGGAAAACGGTTAAAGACCTGGAGAATAAACTCTCTCCCTCACAGCTGCCCATGTCCCTTAATGTTGATGATGTGGTTGTCACTGACAAGAAGCTCATGAATGAGCTCTTTAATCACCACTTCATTAAGTCAGGATTCCTATTTGACTCAGCCATGCCTCCTTGCCCGTCCAACATTTCCTCAACTCCCACCCATTCTGTGACTATCCCCAATGCTTCTCCCTCTTTTTTCCCCTGCCACGCTACAAAGTTTCTCCCTGCAGGCAGTCACTGAGTATGAGGTGCCAAAGGAGCTCCTTAAACTTGACCCCAAAAAAGCATCTGGGTCAGATGGTTTAGATCCTTTCTTCTTTAAGGTGAGAGCCCCTATTATCGCCAAGCCTATCTCTGATCTTTTTAACCTGTCTCTCCTCTCTGGGGAGGTTCCCATTGCTTGGAAGGCAGCTACGGTTCGTCCTTTATTTAAAGGAGGATATCAAGCCGAACCTAACTGTTACGGGCCTATTTCTATTTTGCCCTGTTTATCAAAAGTGTTTTTGTCATCATTGTAAGCCTGCCACACACACACTATACGATACATTTATTAAACAAGAATGAGTATGAGTTTTTGTCACAACCTGGCTCGTGGGAAGTGACAAAGAGCTTTTATAGGACCAGGGCACAAATAATAATAATAATAATCAATAATTTCGCTCTTTATTTAGCCATCTTACATATGAAACCTTATTTGTTCATCAATAACTGTGAATAACTCACCACAGGTTAATGAGTAGGGTGTGCTTGAAAGGATGCACATAACTCTGCAATGTTGGGCTGTATTGGAGAGAGTTTCAGTCTTAAATCGTTTTCCACACACAGTCTGTGCCTGTATTTCGTTTTCATGCTAGTGAGGGCCGAGAATCCACTCTCACATTGGTGCGTGGTTGCAACGGGCATCAGTGTCTTACCAGCGCGATTTGCCAAGGCAAGAAACTCTGAGCGCAGCCCTATCCAGAAATCTGGCAGTGGCTTCTGATTAAATTAAATTTTCACAGAACTGCTTGTTGCAATTTTGATGGGGCTCTTGTTCAGATATCGGTAACTGAACTGTAGGCAGGGCATGAAAGGGATAATGAATCCAGTACCTGAGTAATTGCGCACCCAGCTCACTCAGGTGCTTCGCATATCACATTTGACATTTTCCGTAAGCTTGAGGTCATTTGCACACAAAAAATCATATGATGGAAAGACCTGTGTGTTGTTAATGCAGACAGAAAAGATCTCCAACTTCTTAGTCCTAGCCTCAATTTTGTCCCGCACATTGAATATAGTTGCGGAGAGTCTCCGAGAGTCTCCCTGTAATCCTCGATTCAGATCATTCAGGCGAGAAAAAACATCACCCAGATAGGCCAGTCGTGTGTCAGACAAGTGAAAATGATGGTCAGTAAAGAAAACTTTAAGCTCGTCTCTCAACGTTAAAAAAACGTGTCTATACTTTGCCCCTTGATAACCAGCGCACCATGTTGCAGCGTATGTTGTAAAAGCGTTACATGGTCGCTGCCCAAATCATTGCATAATGCAGAAAATACACAAGAGTTCAAGGGCCTTGCTTTAACAAAGTTAACCATTTTCACTGTAGTGTCCAAAACGTCTTTACAGTTGTCAGGCATTCCCTTGGCAGCAAGAGCCTCTCGGGGGATGCTGCAGTGTACCCAAGTGGTGTCGGCAGCGACTGCTTGCACGCGCCTTACAACTCCACTATGTCTCCCTGTCATGGCTTTTGCGCCATCAGTACAGATACACACAACTACTGTGCTTCTCTTAGAGTGCAGGGTATAAAGTCTGAACATCTGCTGTCTCAGCCACTGCCTGTCACCAAGAGAGTACCCCAAGGCTCGATCCTAGGCCCCATGCTCTTCTCAATTTACAGGCAGTAGGAAGCTCTCTCATCCCTTTATATGCAGATGATAGTCTTATACTCAGCTGGCCCCTCCCGGATTTTGTGTTAAATGCTCTACAATAAAGATTTCTTAGTGTCCCACAAGCATTCTCTACCCGTAAACTTGTTCTAAACACCTCCAAAACAAAGGTCATGTGGTTTGGTAAGAAGAATGCCCCTCTCCCCACAGGTGTGATTACTACCTCAGAGGGTTGAGCTTGAGGTAGTCACCTCATACAAGTACTTGGGAGTATGGCTAGACGGTGCACTGTCCTTCTCTCAGCACATATCAAAGCTGCAGGCTAAAGTTAAATCTAGACTTGGTTTCCTCTATCGTAATCGCTCCTCTTTCACCCAAGCGGCCAAACTAACCCTGATTCAGATGACCATCCTACCCATGCTAGATTACGGAGAATTTGTAGATCGGCAGGTAACGGTGCTCTCGAGCGGCTAGATTTTCTTTACCATTCGGGCCATCAGATTTGCTACCAATGCTCCTTATAGGACACATCACTGCACTCTATACTCCTCTGTAAACTGGTCATCTCTGTATACCCGTCGCAAAATCCACTGGTTGATGCTTATTTATAAAACCCTCTTGGCCTCACTCCCCCCTATCTACTGCAGCCCTCATCCTCCAAATACAGCACCTGTTCTACCAGTCACATTCTGTTAAAGGTCCCCAAAGCACACACATCCCTGGGTCACTTCTCTTTTCAGCTGACTGCAGCTAGCGACTAGAAAGAGCTGCAACAAACACTCAAACTGGACAGTTTTATCTCAATCTCTTCATTCAAAGACTCAGTCATGGACACGCTTACTGACAGTTGTGGCTGCTTAGTGTGATGTATTGTTGTCTCTACCTTCTTGCCCTTTGTGCTGTTGTCTGTGCCCAATAATGTTTGTACCATGTTTTGTGCTGCTACAATGTTGGTGTTATGTTGTGTTGCTGCCTTGCTATGTTGTTGTCTTAGGTCTCTCTTTATGTAGTGTTGTCTCTCTTGTCGTGATGTGTTTTGTCCTATATTTAAATTTTATTTATTTTTTAATCCCCGTCCCCGCAGTAGGCCTTTTGATAGGCCGTCATTGTAAATAAGAATGTTCTCTTAACTGACTTGCCTAGTTAAATAAAGGTTAATTAAATTTAAAAAATGATTTGCAGCCTGCTACCACTGTGTCAATCAGGAAAAGTTATCTTCCAAGCTATTTATTGTGTTGTTATACACCGTGTATACAAAACATTAAGAACACCTGCTCTTTCCATGACAGACTGACCAGGTAAAAGCTATGATCCCTTATTGATGTCACTTGTTATATCCACTTCAATCAGTGTAAATGAAGAGGAGACAGGTTAAAGAAGGATTTTTAAACCTTGAGGCATGAGATTGTGTATGTGGGCCATTCAGAGGGTGAATGGGCAAAACAAAAGATTGAAGTGCCTTTGAACAGGGTATGGTAGGTTATGGTATGTGCCAGGCACACCGGTTGTAACAAGAACTGCAACACTGCTGGATTTTTCACGCTCAACCGTTTCCTGTGTGTATCAAGAATGGTCCACAACCTAAAGGACATCAAGCCAACTTGACACAACTGTGGGAAGCATTGGAGTCAACCAGGACCAGTGGTTGACTCCAATGTGGAACGCTTGACACCTTGTAGTCCATCCCCCGATGATTTGAGGCTGTTCTGAGGGCAAAGGGGTGTGTGTGTGTGTGTGTGGGGGGTAGGAAGGTGTTCCTAATGTTTGGTATACTCTGTGTATTTTGTACAATATACCTCCTCTCACAGAGTTATCTGCTGCACCAAGTATCTGTTGACCTGCTCCTTAACACGGATATTATGTTAGGGAGCCTTTTAGCAAACTCCAAATTATCCCGACACATTCCCTTTCTGCGTGAGGTGCAGGGCTGGCTGAAGCCATTACTGGTAATGAGTGTGGAGTCCTACTTTAGAAGGTTCAGGCATATAAAGTCACCTAAAAGCTGACTAATGGAATCCTACCGATGTACTGAACGCCAGGGGCTTTTACAATATTACAACATAACATGGCTTTGCAAATGCTCAATATTCTATAGACATGATACAGATTAACTTTCATGTACGATTCAGAAAGGCGAGCTCTCACAAGAGGTTATTTACAGAACTGGAAAACAGGCTGAGGGCCAGTGGAGATGCTGCATGGTTCAGGTGAATTTATTTCCAAGGCATTTTAACTAGTGTAATGAATAGTCACTGTCATTGACATGCACTGCTACTTGAAGGGTGAAAAGGAAAAAGCTGGATGGGAGGAGGGAGGTTGATGGGTTTAACAAACTGCATGTTTTTTTCCACAAAATTAATTATTATGTCTTTTGAGTACTGTATGTCTACTCGACACATAATTTGATCACAAAGCATTATACACAAATAGAACATGAAAACATGATTGTACTTCTTCTGAGCAATAAAAAATGAGTGAGTTTGAAATGTCATAGCAAATGAAAAGGCCCATGGGAAATGAAAAAGGAAAAAGAATACAGGTCTGATATACAGGTCTGATATAATCATTGTATATAAGTACAACTTGTTTCAAAAACATACATTGTGATCATTGTGGATCTGTTAACACGACGGTACATCTTGTCCTGGGCGATGGGCCACTTCAACAGGTCCGCAGGTCGTTTGGTAAAATCCAGAGTGGCCATTGTTCTTTGTCATTTCACAGGTGACTCACGTCACTACACTCAAGCATGCTAGATGCAGACCACTCGGAGATGCTAGCAGCATTCAAAATGCATGATTTCCAGCCTAGTGCAAACAAATCGCTTCAAAAGACCCGTTTAATCTATTTCAAGCTGTTATTATGAGTTGTAAGAGTCATTCAGATAAAGAGACTGAAGCAGGGTTAACATCGGTGCGTTTGAAAACTCTTCACATACTTTAACCATAGTAAGAGGTATCAGGTTTATCATTATACCTTTTTTTATGATACAGTATGCATACAGTTTACAACGTAGAGAGAGTTTAGTCGGGTAACAAATGGAAGAAAAATAAACAGTATGCAGATGTTCTCTAAAGCGCTTTCTCTCAGCAGCTTCTGTTAAGAATCCCTTTTCTCAGGTAGTCAGTGCTAAAAATCCTCAGAGTTGTCATTGTTCGTATTGTATTGAGGGCGCAGAGCTGCTTCTATCTCGGAGTTGCTGTCGTCTGACTCTCCCCAAAAAGCTACAAAATAAATAACAAACCCAACATTTGACGCCTGAAACTGAATCATGAAATTCATAAAAGCAGAGATGGGGGGGGTATTCAAATGCAAATAGGAACCGATAGTCATTGTGAAATGCATACTAATTACACATGTAACATGGCTATTACAGAGAGCAAGATCTTGAATAATTGTCCATGTGCCCTTTTCACACCCATTTGTGATCCATACTAAGATGGATGATTCTGACATTAGCATAACATAACATCTCACATGGTTCACAATATTGCTAACTTATTGCTAACAACTAGCTAGCCTGCTTGGAGATATGACAAAGATAGACAGCATTTTTTAGGCTTTGTAATGCATTCTAAAACTCACCTTTAGACTGTACAGCAGAGTAGGTTTTCATTTTTGTCGTTTCTCTCCTGAAAATACAAAGAAAACAGTCAATAGCCCTGTGTTTTGTTGATAGAGCATCATTTCAAGAAGCAATAGTTAATTGTGACAGTGGTCTTTCACATTGAGAGCACTTAAGATTTCAAATGTGTATGGCAGTTGTGTCCAATAAGGAAAACCTCACCAGTTGTGCCAAAAGACACACAAACCTTTTATAATCTCATACAAGAAACAATGGTTCAGAATTCACACAAGTCAAGCACATAACAGGTAAATAGCCTTAAAGGATAAAAAATTATATTGTTGCCACACAGTCAGTGAAATCCTAGAAAAACCATCAATAAAAGCTCAGTACATGTCCCATCAATCAAACGCACAACTCACACCAACAAATACCTTGTTTCTTGTACCAGTGCCCTTACCAAAATGTGTATCTAACACACACGTTACAAGGATGCCTATCCAAACATGGAGGAGCCAGACTTCCAAGCCTAAGCCCGTTTTAAAGGAAAGGAAAACCAAAGGAAACTTCCTTGACTCCTGTTCTAATCGTGCTGAAGGACTTCCACAAGCCCCCACTTTATTCAGAAGTGGTCCAAAGACAGGGTTGCTGGGTTCCCATAGCATCAGTGATGTCGCTATGTAAATGTAGGACCCCTGAAAAGGCTTTGATGTGCCTTGATGCATATGCAGTAGGCCGTTCCACTTTTAAAGGCCTCTTCAATTTACATCATCACAGGGCCTATTCACAACCACCACAATACATCCCAATCATCTTTCGGGTTATCGTATATCCATATGGCCAGTTGTTTATATTTTTATGTCCTACGGTGAAAGTCTTTTCTTTGAGATGTAACAAAAATAGGGCAGAGTTTGCTCTCTCTCTCTCTCTCTCACACACACACACACACACACACACACACACAGGTTGTGTTGATTCATCTGCATCCATGTGTCCCTCAATTGAAACGCATGACCCCTTTGATTGCCATCCTCACAATTACCCCCTTCTCCCCAAGCACAGCCTTGGCAGAGCCAAATGTGACTGCTGTACATCGAGTATATGAACTCAATTATGTTATAGGTATATATATATATATTTTTGAAATCCTCCCAACTCCCCATTTCTAACAGTGAGAAGATTGCTTTCCAATACAATGCATTCAATTATGTAGCCGGCATAACTATTACGGTGTGACCATCACATATCAATAAGCTTCCTGGCAGATATTTGGATGATGTCTACCTCTTGCCTCAAGGCAAGAGAAAAAGAGTATAACTCTGAAAACCTTTGGCACTCCGAGCAGGCAAAACAAAATAGAGCCAGTCAAAAAACCAAGGTCAAGAAAGTAGATGTGTGGGACGAGGCAAGGATGCAATCACAAATGATTAGCCTGTCTGCATCTTAAAAGGGCACCTTGCATACAGTATGTCCTTCTGAAACCCAGAGCAAGGCTTTTGTTGGGGGCCTTAAGCCTTTTAGATTACACCTTTCTTGTTCAAAAAGGTACAGATTCAGATATGATTCAATTAGATATTCTTTATGCAGGAAAATGGCAAAATGTAACATTCATTTATTCAGACTAGACAAATATACAGTGCCTTCAGAAAGTATTCACACCCCTTGACTTTTTCCACATTCTCTTTTTTACAGCCTGAATTTAAAATGGATTCAATTGAGATTTTTTGTCACTGGCCCACACACACACACAATACCCCATAATGTCAAAGTGGAATTGTATTTTTAGACATTTTTACAAAATTATTTTAAAATGAAAAGCTGAAATGTCCTGAGTCAATATGTATTCCTCCCCTTTGTTATGGCAAGCCTAAATAAGTTCAGGAGTACAAATTTGCTGAACAAGTCACATAATAAGTTGCATGGACTCACTCTGTGTCACGCCCTGACCTTAGAGATCCTTTTAATTCTCTATTTGGTTAGGTCAGGGGGTGACGAGGGTGGGCAATCTGTTTTCTATTGTTTCTACTGTTTTCTGTTTTCTTTGTTGGCCTGGTATGGTTCCCAATCAGAGGCAGCTGTCTATCGTTGTCTCTGATTGGGGATCATATTTAGGCAGCCTTTTTCCACCTGTTGTTTGTGGGATCTTGTTTTTGTGTAGCTGCCTGTGAGCAGCCCAGAACCACAAGTTTCGTTTTTGGTGAGTTTCATATTTATTAAACATGTGGAACTGCAAGTAAGCTGCGCCTTGGTCCATTCATTCAGACGAGCGTGACACTCTGTGTGCAGTAATAGTGTTTAACATGATTTGTGAATGACTACCTCATCTCTGTACCCCACGCACACGATTACAGTTGACGTCAGAAGTTTACATACACCTTAGCCAAATACAATTAAACTCTGTTTTTCACAATTCCTGACATTCAATCCTAGTAAAAATCCCATGTCATAGGTTAGTTAGGATCACCACTTGATTATACGTAAGAATGTGAAATGTCAGAATGGTAGAGAATTATTTATTTCAGCTTTTATTTCTTCCATCACATTTCCAGTGGGTCAGAAGTTTACATACACTCAATTAGTATTTGGTAGCATTGCCTTTAAAATTGTTTAACTTGGGTCAAACTTTTCAGGTAGCCTTCCACAAGCTTCCCACTAAGTTGGTTGCATTTTGGCCCATTCCTCTAGACAGAGCTGGTGTAACTGAGTCAGGTTTGTAGGCCTCCTTGCTCGCACACGCTTTTTCAGTTCTGCCCACAAATGTTCTATAGGATTGAGGTCAGGGCTTTGTGATGGCCACTTCAATACCTTGACTTTGTTGTCCTTAAGCCATTTTGCCACAACTTCAGAAGTATGCTTGGAGTCATTGTCCATTTGGAAGACCCATTTGCGACCAAGCTTTAACTTCCTGACTGATGACTTGATGTTGCTTCAATATATCCACATAATTTTCCTACCTCATGGTGCCATCTAATTTTGTGAAGTGCACTAGTCCCTCCTGTAGCAAAGCACCCCCACAACAGGATGCTGCCACCCTCGTGCTTCACGGTTGGGATGGTGTTGTTCGACTTGCAAGCCTCCCCCTTTTACCTCCAAACATAACGATGGTCATTATGGCCAAACAATTCTATTTTTGTTTCATCAGACCAGAGGACATTTCTCCAAAAAGTATGATCTTTGTCCCAATGTGCAGTTGCTAACCGTAGTCTGGCTTTTGTATGGCAGTTTTGGAGCAGTGGCTTCTTCCTTGCTGAGCGGCCTTTCAGGTTATGTTGATTATAGGACTGGTTTTACTGTGAATATAGATACTTTTGTACCTGTTTCCTCCAGCATATTCACAAGGTCCTTTGCTGTTGTTCTGGGATTGATTTGCACTTTTCACACCAAAGTACATTCACCTCTAGGAGACACAACGCGTCTCCTTCCTGAGCGGTATGATGGCTACGTGGTCCCATGGTATTTATACTTGCGTACTATTGTTTGTACAGATGAACGTGGTACCTTCAGGCATTTGGAAATTGCTCCCAAGGATGAACCAGACTTGTGGAGGTCTACAAATAATTTTTCTGAGGTCTTGGCTGATTTCTTTAGATTTTCCCATGATGTCAAGCAAAGAAGCACTGAGTTTGAAGGTAGGCCTTGAAATACATCCACAGGTACACCTCCAATTGACTCAAATTATGTCAATTAGCCTATCAGAAGCTTCTAAAGCCATGACATTTTCTGGAATTTTCCTGTTTTAAAGGCACAGTCAACTTAGTGTATGTAAACTTCTGACCCACTGGAATTGTGATACAGTGAAATAATGTCTTGTAAACAATTGTTGGAAAAAATGACTTGTGTTATGCACAAAGTAGATGTCCTAACTAACTTGCCAAAAATAGTTTGTTGACAAGAAATTTGTGGAGTGGTTGAAAAACAAGTTTTAATGACTCCAACTTAAGTGTATGTAAACCTCTGACTTCAACTGTATCTGTAAGGTCCCTAAAGTTAAGCAGTGAATTTCAAACACAGTTTCAACCACTTGACTAGGCAGGTTTACCAATGTCTCGCAAAGAAGGGCACCTATTGATGGATGGGTAAAAATAAAAAAGCTGACATTTTTATATCCCTTTGAGCATGGTGAAATCATTAAATACACTTTGGATCGTGTATCAATGCACCCAGTCACTACAAAGATACAGACGTCCTACCGGATTCAGTTGCCAGAGAGGAAGGAAACCGCTCAGATTTCACTGAGGCCAATGGTGACTTTAAAACAGTTAGAGTTTAATGGCTGTGATAAAGAGAACTGAGGATGGATCAACAACATTATATAGTTACTCCACAATACTAACCTTATGGACATAATGAAAAAGAAGCATTTACTGAAAAAATATTCCAAAACATGCATCTTATTTGCAACAAGGCACTAAAGTAATACTGCAAGAAATGTGACAAAGCAATTAACTTTGGGCAAATCCAATACAACACATTTCCGAGTACCACTCTCCATATTTTCAAGCTTAGTGGTGGCTGCATCATGTTATGGGTATGCTTGTAATCATTAAAGACTGGGGAGTTTTTCAGGATTAAAAAATATGCATAATGGAGCTAAGCACAGGCAAAATCCTAGAGGAAAACCTGGTTCAGTCTGCTTTCCACCAGACACTGGGAGATCAACTCACCTTTAAGCAGGACAATAATTAATACTTTCTGAAGGCACTGTAAGTCAACCATAACGAGTTGTACTTACCTACAAAATACAAAAATACTTCAGCTATAAAATGACTCACAGCCCTGATCCAATTTGTCAAAGTTACAGTGGAAGCTGTTTGCAACCTTGCAGTGGACATATTTAAATGAACACATTTTAGACTTTATTCCATGTTCAAAAGAACTTTGTAAGATTGTCTTCTTAGCAGCCATTATACCCAGCATAAAAATCTGTATTTTTTTATGTCATGTTCAAATCACCTTTAAGTAGGAGCAATTCTCACGAGAACGTCAACATCCACAAGTATAGATTAAGTGTCAGACACTCCTGTAACATTTTTTGCTTCTCATTGAGAGAATGTTTGATTTAGGGAATACCAGACAGATAAAACTGTAATTACACAAAACGCACACGCAAACAATCAATAGTTAAATGGTCAAGTCATAATTTTGGGAAGTGCAACCTTGTAGTTCTGACTACACAGTTTATCCATAAGAGCATTCATGAAGTCTTAGTGCAAGGTGAGCTTCAAATTAAATATTTTTAAAAACGGTCTGTACTTTTCAGAAAATTGGCACTTGAAGTGAAAGTGGAACAGCAAAGAGTGTCTTGTCGTGATGTGTTTAGTCCTATATTTTTATTTTAATCCCAGCCCCCGTCCCTGCAGGAGGCCTTTTGCTTTTTTGGTAGGCCATCATTGTAAATAAGAATTTGTTCTTTTAACTGACTTGCCTTGTTAACTAAAAGACGAAGTCTGGTTTGCTACTTCCCATTTAGCCTGCTGCTACACAAACATAACTTGTCAAACACAGTCCCTCTTATTTTGGATACGGACGTATTTTACAAAATTATACATCAGCTGTTACGGCATTGCATCCTAGGCTATGACATCTGAAAACACAGACATGATCAATATGTATGTATATATTCACATTCCTTTTTTAAATCTCAAGACATTTACAGCAACATGTTACTTCTTCTCCCTGCCACTGTAATGACGGTAATAAATACATGTTTCCGGGGAATAAATTGGACTATTCTCTTAACTTCCGCAGGCAGCATGGGAATGATCCGTCAGCTGCTCCACTTCAGACAGGGATCGGACTGATTTTCAAGACTGGGCCATTACCATAGAGAGCCCAGGATGCCAATGACCCCTTCAAATCTAATATTACATTTCCATAAACATTTATGCCAGTTCATATTGTGCTGAGTTTCCCTTAATTGAGGCAATGATCTGAATATGTAAGACAGACCGGGCTGGCCACTGTTTTGCACTCTGGTAGACAGAGGTGAATGTAATGTGAAAAATGCTGCAAATTATAGCTACCATTGAAATGCCTCCTTTTTGGAGAGTCTCCTTCCTGGTTTATGTGATTGTTACATATTACTGTATACCTTATGCTATATCTACAATAAGGTTTGTGAGCAGGACTGGCATCCTTCATTCACAACTTCATGATTTTTTCCCTAACATTTGATTATTGCCTATCATTAGGTTATAGGCCTCGTAGAATTAAGAATTGTATGATACATTTGGTACAAATGATACAAAGGAAATATCAATATAACCAATCATGTCATAGCCCTTATAAAAGAATTCCACAATTACAAATCCGTATTATCCCACTGCATGTGAAAAAGCAGACTTTGGGGAAAAATAATTAGACATACTTATTGCTAGTGTCCAAGTAAAGGAGACCTAGACCTATGACTGCCTCCTTCACTTCTCATATGCTATCTTTTTCAAACTGCACTATATAATGATTGTGAATGTTTTTGTAATGAGTTCATTGGAATGAAGGTAATTTGATGATGTTCTTCCATAATGGAAAAGCTATACAGGGTGGTGGATTCTGTCTGGAAAAATAATGCTTACCTTGCATTTCATATACTGTTAGCACAGCCTGTTAGAGAATGCTGCCTCTATTTACACTGTCTTTTTTAAGCTCCTAACACCCACACAGAAATGCTAATAGCACAGGCACTCTAGCACAGCGTTTGTCTAAAGGTAAAGGGAAAAAAAGAGGGAGACCCATCACCCCATCACTCCCATCAACTCCTACTCCCTTCCCAGCTATGACCCACAGCTAAATTGTTTAGATGTTGAATAAAGCAGAGGATTATAGTAGGATGGAGCACTCAGGGGATTCACCGATTTCCACTCTGTGCTCTCTAATGTATGAGTGCTCTCTGCTGGCCATAAAGGAAAACTGCAGCACTGGAAATAGTGCCACAGATTCACACTCGGGTACATTCATTGATAGTAGGTGGCTCCTTCATTGGAATCAGAGCTGCTTGACAGAACAGAACACGTTGACTGACAGAAATAAAATGTAATATTGTTATTCAATTCAATTCTAGACCATTGAAATGAGTTACAAATGATATACTGAACAAAAAAAATTAGAACGTGCAAAAAATGTTAAAGGTTTTACTAGAAATCGGTCAATTTTAATAAAATTTCAAATTGTATTAGAGTCACATGCGCCAAATACAACAGGTTACAAACACCTTACTTACGAGCCCCTAACCAACAATGCAGTTAAACTAAATAAAAAAGAAGAAAAAAGTAACATGTAATTAATGAGCTGTAGTAAAATAACAATAGCGAGACTGTATACAGGGGGGAACCAGTACAGAGTCAATGTGCGGGGGTACCGGTTAGTCGAGGTAATATGTACATGAAGGTAGAGTTATTAAAGTGACTATGCATAGATGATAACAAGAGAGTAGCAGCAGTGTGTGTGTGGGGGGGGGGCAATGCAAATAGTCTGGGTAGCCATTTGATTAGATGTTCAAGAGTCTCATGGCTTGGGGGAAGAAGCTGTTGAGAGGCCTCTTGGACCTAGACTTGGCGCTCCGGTACCGCTTGCCGTGTGGTAGCAGAGAGAACAGTCTATGACTTGGTTGGTTGGAGTCTTCGACAATTTTTAGGGCCTTCATCTGACACCGCCGATATAGCGGTCCTGGATGACAGGAAGCTTTGCCCCTTGATGTACTGGGCCGTACGCACTACCCTCTGTAGTGCCTTGCGGTCGGAGGCCGAGCAGTTGCCATACCAGGCAGTGATGCAACCAGTCAGGATGCTCTCGATGGTGCAGCTGTAGAAACCTTTTGCAGATCTGAGGACCCATGCCAAATCTTTTCAGTCTCCTGAGGGGGAATAGGTTTTGTCGTGGCCTCTTTACGACTACCTGGTGTGCTTGGACCACGTTAGTTTGTGGTGATGTGGACACCAAAGAAATTGAAGTTCTCAACCTGCTCCACTACAACCCTGTCGATGAGAATGTGAGCGTGCTTGGTCCTCTTTTTCCTGTAGTCCACAATCATGTCCTTTGTCTTGATCACGTTGAGAGAGAGGTTGTTGTCCTGGCACCACACGGTCAGGTCTCTGACCTCCTCCCTATAGGCTGTTTCGTCGTTGTCGGTGATCCGGCCTACTACGGTTGTGTCAATGGCAAACTTCATGGTGTTGTATCTGTGCCTGGCCGTGCAGTCATAAGTGAACAGGGAGTACAGGATGGGACTGAGCACTCACCCCTGAGGGGCCCCTGTGTTGAGGATCAGCGTGGCGGATGTGTTGTTACCTACCCTTACCACCCGGGGGCGGCCCGTCAGGAAGTCCAGGATCCAGTTGCAGAGGGAGGTGTGTAGTCCCAGGGTCCTTAGCTTATTGATGAGCTTTGGGGGCACTATGGTATTGAACGCTGAGCTGTAGTCAATGTATAGCATTGTCACATAGGTGTTCCTTTTGTCCATGTGGGAAAGGGCAGTGTGAAGTGCAATGTAGATGGCATCATCTGTGGATCTGTTGGGACTGTATGCAAATTGGAGTGGGTCTAGGGTTTCTGGGATGATGGTGTTGATGTGAGCCATGACCAGCCTTTCAAAGCACTTCATGGCTACAGACGTGAGTGCTACGGGTCGGTAGTCGTTTAGGCGGGTTACCTTAGTTCCTGTGCCCAAGGACACTATGGTGGTCTGCTTAAAACATGTCGGTATTAGACTCGGATAGGGAGAGGTTGAAATGTTGGTTGGTCAGCGCAAGCTCCAGTACACGTCCTGGTAATCGGCCTGGCCCTGCAGCCTTGTGAATGTTGACCTGTTTAAAAGGTCTTACTCACATTGTCAATGGAGCGCGTGATCACACAGTCTTTCGGAACAGCTGGTGCTCGCATGCATGTTTTAGTGTTATTTGCCTCGAAGCGAGCATAAAAGTAGTTTAGCTAGGCTGGTAGACTTGTGTCATTGAGCAGCTCTCGGCTGTGCTTCCCTTTGTAGTCTGTAATGGTTTGTAGGCCCTGCCACACCCGACATGCGTCAGAGCCGGTGTGGTACGATTCAATCTTAGTCCTGTATTGACACTTTGCCTGTTTTATGGTTCGTCGGAGGGCATAGCAGGATTTCTTAAGCTTCAGGTTAGAGTCCCGTTCCTTGAAAACGGCAGCTCTAGCCTTTAGCTCAGTGCGGATGTTGCCTGTAATTCATGGGTTCTGGTTGGGGAATGTACGCACGGTCACTGTTGGGATGAAGTCATCGATACACTTATTGATGAAGCCAATGACTGATGTGGTGTACTCCTCAATGCCATCGGAAGAATACCAGAACATATTCCAGTCTGTGCTAGCAAAACAGTCCTGAGCTTAGCATCTGCTTCATCTGACCACTTTTTTTATTGATCAAGTCACTGGTGCTTCCTGCTTTAATTTTTGCTTGTAAGCAGGAATCAGGAGAATATAATTATGGTCAGATTTGCCAAATGGAGGGTGAGGGAGAGCTTTCTATGCACTTTATGTGTGGAGTAAAGGTGGTCCAGAGTTGTTTTCCCTCTGGTTGCACAATTAACATGCTGACAGAAATTTGGTAAGACCGATTTAAGTTTCCCTGCATTAAAGTCCCCAGCCACTAGGAGTGCCGCCTCGGGGTGAGCGTTTTCTTGTTGCTTGTGGCGGAATACAGCTTATTCAATGCTGTCTTAGTGCCATCCTCTGATGGTGGTGGTATGTAAACAGCTACGGAAAATACAGAAACTCTCTAGGTAGATAGCTTATCATGAGATACTCTACCTCAGGTGATAAAAACCTTGAGACTTCCTTAGATATCGTGCACCAGCTGTTATTTACAAAAATACATAGTCCGCCACCCCTTATCTTACCAGACGCCGCCGTTCTATCCTGGCGATAGTGTATAACCAGCCAGCTGTATGTTGATAATGTCGTCGGTGAGCCATGGCTCCGTGAAGCATAAGATATTACAGTATTGAATATCCCGTTGGTAGTTCAATCTTCCGCATAGGTCATCGATTTTATTTTCCAAAGATTGCACCTTTGCTAGCAAAATGGAAGGCAGTGTTTTTTTTCTCCAATTGCCTTCGAATTCCTGCAGAATTCCCCCCTTTTCTCCGCCTTCTCTTCACACAAGTGACGGGGATCTGGGCATGTTCCCGGGAAAGCAGTATGTCATTCACCTCGGGCTCGTCGGACTAGTTAAAGTAACAAAAGGATTCTGCCAGTTTGTGGTGAGTTAATCACAGTCCTGATGTCCAGAAGTTATTTTCAGTCATAAGAGATGGTAGCAGCAACATTATGTACAAAATAAGTTAGAAAAGAAAAAGTTAAACAATGCAAAGGAGAAGAGAAAAAAAAACACAGAAAAATTTCAGCCTTCTTCTCCGGTTGCCCTTTGGCCCTAATCTATGGATTTCACATG
Source organism: Oncorhynchus tshawytscha (assembly GCF_018296145.1). NCBI lineage: Eukaryota > Metazoa > Chordata > Actinopteri > Salmoniformes > Salmonidae > Oncorhynchus > Oncorhynchus tshawytscha. The sequence continues at coordinate 33,487,043 of NC_056436.1, read as the reverse complement.
ACTGGGCAAGGGCACAGCCATGGGTGAGCCTGGGAGGGCATAGGCCCACCCACTTTGGAGCCAGGCCCAGGCAATCAAAATGAGTTTTTCCACACTAAAGGGCTTTATTACAGACAGCACTCCCTTCAGATGATCCCACAGGTGAAGAAATTCAATGTGGAGGTCCTGGGCTGGCATGGTTACACGTGGTCTGCAGTTGTGAGGCCAGTTGGACATTAAGCCAAATTCTCTAAAACAACGCTTATGGTAGAGATATGAACATCCAATTCTCTGGCAACAGCTCTGGTGGACATTCCTGCAGTCAGCACCCCAATTGCACGCTCTTTCAAAACTTGAGACATCTGTGGCATTGTGTTGTGACAAAACTGCACATTTAGAGTGGCCTTTTATTGTCCCCAACACATGTTGCACCTGTGTAATGATTAATCAGCTTCTTGATATGCCACACCTGTCAGGTGGATGGAATATCTTGGCAAATGAGAAATGCACAATAACAGGGATGTAAACAAATTTGTGCAAAACATTTGAGAGAAATGTTTTTTGTGCATATGGAACAATTCTGGGATATTTTATTTCAGCGCATGAAACATGGGACAAATAATTTACATGTAGCATTATATGTTTGTTCAGTATACAAATTGTTTTAACTACCTAAGTTAGACAACCTACTTATTGGAATGTGACACATTTTCTAATTCCATTTTCTACTTACTTTTATCATGAATAGAAATGAAAACACTTTACATTGTCTGATTAAAAGCCCAGTGCAGTCAAAAAGTTGATTTTCCTGTGTTGTATATACATTGAGTACACAAAATATTATGTTCTTTCCATGACATAGCTTAGACCGGGTTTCACCTTGTTAGTCTATGATCCCTTATTGATGAAACTCGTTAAATCCACTTCAAATCAGCGTAGATGAAGGAGAGCAGACAGGTTAAAGAAGGATTTTTAATCCTTGATACAATTAAGACATGGAGTGTGCATGTGCGCCATTCATAGTGCATTCGGAAAGTATTCAGACCCCTTGACTTTTTCCACATTTTGTTACGTTACAGCCTTATTCTAAAATCGGTTAAATAGTCCCCCCCCTTATCAATCTACACACAATACCCCATAATGACAAAGCAAAAACAGGTTTTTAGAAATGTTTAAAAATGTATTAAAAAAACTGAAATATCACATTTATATAAATATTCAGGCCCTTTACGCAGTACTTTGTTGAAGCACCTTTGGGAGCGATTGAAGCCTCGAGTCTTCTTGAGTATGACACTACAAGCTTGGCACACCTGTATTGGGAAATTTCTCCCAATCTTCTCTGCAGATCCTCTCAAGCTCTATCAGGTTGGATGGGGAGCGTCACTACACAGCTATTTTTAAGTCTCTCCAGAGATCAGATTCAAGTCCGGGCTCTGGCTGGGCCACTCAAGGACATTCAGAGACTTGACTCGAAGCCACTCCTGCGTTGTCTTGGCTGTGTGCTTAGGGTCATTGTCCTGTTGGAAGGTGAACCTACGCCCGAGGTCCTGAGCGCTGTGGAACAGGTTTTCATCAAGGATCTCTGTACTTTGCTCGGTTCATCTTTCCCTCTATCCTGACTAGTCTCCCAGTTCCTGCCAGTGAAAAATATCTCCACACCATTGATGCTGCCATCACCATGATTCACCGCAGGGATGGTGCCACGTTTCCTCCAGACGTGACGTTTGGCATTCAGGCCAACGAGTTCAATCTTGGTTTCATCAGACCAGAGAATCTTGCTTCTCATGGTCTGAGAATCTTTAAGCGCCTTTAGGCAAACTCCAAGCAGGCTGTCATGTGCCTTCCGTCTGGCCACTCTATCATAAAGGCCTGATTGATGGAGTGCTGCAGAGATTGTTGTCCTTTTGGAAAGTTCACTCATCTCCACAGAGGAAATCTGGAGCTTTGTCAGAGCAACCAGTGGGTATTTGTTCACCTCCCTGACCAAGGCCCTTCTCCCCCGATTGCTCAGTTTGGCCAGGCTGCCAGCTCTAGGAAGAGTCTTGGTGGTTCCAAACATCTTCCATTTAAGAATGATGGAGGCCACTGTGTTCTTGGGGACCTTCAATGCTTTAGAAATGTTTTGGTACTCTTCCCCAGATCTGTGCCGCGACACAATCCTGTCTCGGAGCGCTACGAACAATTCTGAGGACAAAAGGGTGGGGGCGGGAGGGGTTGTTTGAAAAGACCACCTGAAATTCAGCCTGTTTTTAAATTAGTCGATAGACAAATATGAGAGAGTGCTAAACCGCTCTGCCAATAATAGCTAATTTTCCATTTTCCACTCCCCACTCAAACCACTCTGACAGCCCTAGTAAAATTCTTGCTTGAGAAATTGCTAAGAAGCAATTTATTTTTATTTTTTTATAAACCATTTTTTATTTTAGACAATCACAGTATGGTACTTAATTGCTACCCGTAAAAACGTCTGCTTTAACCTATCAGACAGATGTATACACTATATGAATACTGTTAGATATGGTGTGATTGACTGTGGGAGGAGGAGAGGAACTCAATGCAGGAGAGTGACCTCGTCTGACAGTATCACCTCAATGCTGTCTGTGCCCGTTTCTCTTGCCCAGTTCCAAATCAACTCACAGTGGCTATATGGAGTTACACCCATATTGCTTACACAATTACAATGCTTTCAGATCTACAAATGAAGGGCCATCAAGTGTCTAGGGGTAGGAGCAAGCATTTGTTTTTAGACTGGGCATGTGTCTGCCTTTGTCGTGAATTCACAATGGGAAAAAAATTGTCACCATATTATTTCTCTGCCGAAAGTCTCTGAACACATTTCTGTCAGCTGCGCTCTAAATCAGGCTCTGTTAGTTTGTCTGCATGTTCGTTGGTCTCTCTACCTGGCACCTTCTGGTGCCTGATCTCGGTTTTTCCTCCCGCTCGCTCTCCCTTCCCCTCCCTCCCTGCCAGTGTTCTGTGAGAGATGTGCCACACACATCGCTTCTTCCTGCCTCTCCTCCAGAGGGCTAATTTCTGATTATGACACTTTGTGTCTGTCTGAGTGATTGGGGGGGGGGGGCGAATGCCTGAGCACATCCTGTTGTCCAAGGGAACGCTCCACACTAATTGTCAAGTCAAGGTTTTTGTCAAGCAGGAAGAAGGCATCACAACCACATCACTCACTGATTACTGGAGAGATCACCTATGTTTTCTTTTTCAGTGTGAGAATCTTTTCTTAGATCAAGGCCAGGCCCAAAAAAACAAGGAAAAAAAGCAAAGAAAATATAAAAACAAGAAAGGAAAAGGAACATCTGAAATGCCTACAGTAAAACAAAGAAAAACAGCATAATGAATCTTGCACAACAGGAAGCAGTGGCATGCACCCCCAGACAAAGGGAAACAAGTAGTCTTTACATGGAGTGCAGCTGCTTATTAAGTCTCACTCCTTGCATTATTCCTTTCATCCCCACTCAACCACAAAGTGATTTTGCTTTACCACTCACAATGGCAGCAAAAGATTTCTAATGGATGAATCCTTAATAAACTGTTGTTGCAGCTCAGTCTGCTTGGCCGTGACTTATAATACAATAAACAGCACATTCTATACTCTGAAAAACACTGTGGAGGAGAGAGAAAAATACTGAATATAAAAGACCTTGATTCTCTCCAATGCCATAATAGTGAAATGAGCACATATAAATGTGTTAAGAGTATTTCTTTGCATCTTGTATCGAATGCGCGTATTTAATCTGTAAAGCTTATTAAAGGCAGAGTCATTGCTATGCAAAGAGGCACCCAGCGCTTTTCTCTTGCTTTTCAGCGGAGTGTAGTGTGTGGCCAATAGGACTGCCCCCCCCCCCGCCTCTCATTCTGCATTCATAACATGCAACATTTGCACAATGCATCTCTCAAAGGCTCCTGAATAGAGGACCGTAATACTCATGTAAACAACTGCAAACCAATTACTTAATGAATCAGGCCCACACATAATGAGGAGCCATACAAAGGCCTATAAATGCATTTTTTTTGCACCAAAGCCTCTGCTTTAAACTACAATCCCTCAGCTGTAGTCTAGGCTTAACTGGGAAATCATAATTATTGTCTAAGACAACAGAGAGGAAGCCATTTTTTGAGTCCAGCCACAGAGTCGTTTGATGTCACTCATCAGCTCACTGACAAAATAAAGCAAATCATAAAAAATAAAAAAAAGGATGAAGTAGAGGGGAAGAGAGGAAAATACATAAGGACAGGGTGAGAGAGGAGTAGAGAAAGGGGGAAAGAGATGGGGAGAGAGACATTGAGATAGGGAAAGACGTGGCAGAGCATGCTGCAGTGTTATGCTTCTGTTCAAGTGCAGGGTTTCCAGACCACTTGTAGAAGCAATAAAGCGCAAGAAGTGACTGTGGTAAGTGGAATGCTTAAAACGGAAGCATCCGGGGGTGAGGAATCACAGAGGAGCAGGAAAGAGGTGCGATGGTGACCGCTCTTAGCTGTCGCTCTTACAACAGATCACTCCTCCCCTGACCAGAATAGGTGTCAAGCATGCAAAACTAGTCATTAGTCTCATTTCAATAATTTATGCACAGGACCAACACGGCCACAGTGGCCAATCAGAGTGGTGTGATTCTCTCCATTTCCTCGACATTTACATGTGTTTTATCGCCTTCCCATGCTCCTTAATGACAGTGGAGACAGAGCGATCAGAGGGTCTGGAGTCTGAAATTGGCTCATGTTTATTAAAGAGGTATAGTCATTGGGCTGGCACTGGCAGACAGTAGCGCCTCAATAGAACTGGGCCATTATGCCCTTCCCTCTGCTAATAGGTAGACTGAGAGACCCGCTGGCCTGGCCAGGGAGACGCACACTTTGGGCCCTTGTGTCAGCGTGGTGCCCAGTAATCACATGAAATCAGAGAAGATTATTCCTCATAACGTTTACCCAGCCATTACCTTCCCAAATGGGCTCCCGGTGAAGAGCTGCTCTGAGGACCTACAATTGCAGATTTTGATGAAGTCGTGTTGATATTCAAATGTGTGAAAAACATGCAGCTATTCAGACGTTCTTTTCCTACCACTCAACACTTTGATTTGAGCAGCCTAAATGCAATTCAGGATGTGGGGAAGCTCTGGAAATGAAGGGATGTGTCATCTTAAAACTCCTCCTTGTAAGTCTTCTTTTCAAAACAGTTGTTTCTGATTTTCTATTTGTTGAAACACAGTTTGTACACAGTGCAAACCATTTGGGGTCAGATTTGATTTTCCAAACATGTTTAGTTGGCAACGGTCTGGTTTTATAGCTAGGCTCCTAAAACACAAACCCAATAAATAGTGAGAGCAGGCTTTAGGCTTGATAACAGTCTGGCCTTTTGTTTTCATGCACAAGTTAATGGGTGGCGCCCCCTTGATCTAATGGAAATTAACAGGGAATTATGAGAGCTACATGCAGATGTACATCATTACCTTTGGTGTCTGGTGGCCTATTTCCATAAAGGGTGTAAAGAAGAACAATGTCCTTACCAAGGGTAAGGGTCTTGATGAGAGGAGCGCTCAACCCTCCCAGTATTCTCTTCATAGCCATCATTTATTCCTTAAAGAGCAAACAAGACAGATCAAACATTTTGACGTGCATCTAATCACACGATAATCTGTTGTGTATTGACATGTAGGTAAATAGACGGCGAGGAAAAGCACAGAAGACTGACAAAATAAAACCTGTACACAGGGTGGTATTCTTTATACAACACTTGTGCCAATTCTTTATAGAACATAGAACAGTGAGACATATGGTCAGTGTTGACTGATGATTAGGCCACGGTGGCTCGCTGGAGGGGTGGGGTGGTGCAGGCGCTGTCTCCCCTTACCTGACAGATCCTCCTCGTCTCCAGAGCTCTGCTGCCTCGCCTGCGTGGCAGACTGTTTAAGCAGCTGATATGCTTTTGTCTCTGTTCCAAAAACACAAAATGTCAGAGTTAAATATTGACTCAAGGCCCAGGTTTCCAACTTTCAGAGGCTGTGTGTTTGATGAGACAACACGCTCCGATGGCTGGCTCTTTGGGCCTTCTGATGAACAGTGGGTCAAAACACAGCGCAGGGCAGGCTAAGCTGTGTATTTAAGCAGTGTGCATACACACGCCAAGGGGAGTAACCGTTTCCACGACACCATAACCACCCTCCACCTTATCTCTGTATCAGGTTGGCAGGCACCCCAACTCGGAAGAGAGAGATTTTCTTTCAATAAAACACTAACTACTTCCATATACAGTGGATTAGGTCTGATATTTGAGAACTACACAGGCTTTACAATCTATAGAGCAGCTAGCTGTATGTCATAAATGGCCAATTGTCTCAAGTTGATGACACTAACACACTACGGAAAATCGAAACATAAAAGCGTTATATCTGGTCGTTTTAATCCAAGTTCAGGCCAGGGGTCGAGTTTACGCATCCAAGCGTGCTATCCATAGGTAAGAATCCTTTGAACTCTGTGGGCCACAAATGTATGTTTGGCCTTCCAGAAATGATGAAACAATGGAACATTTGTATGCCAAATATATCTAAGTATCTGTCCATTGTAGTTGTCTTGTCTGTCAAATCGTTTGCTCGGACTAACAAGTGCATGTCACTTTGAGCATTTACAGCCACACATTATTAACTCATTACCTTTGGTTGCCCAGCAGTGGCTCCAGCCATGAAACTGGACTGGAAATGTTTCTTTTCAAAACAATATTTTTATTTTAATTAGTTGAGAGTTGAAACTGGACTAGTTCTGTGGTCCTGCGTCCTTGGGGGTGTTCCACACATGAAACGCCCAGTAGGAAATCCCATAGCCTAGTGTAATAAGAAATCATTTTGAATTTCTGAGATTCTGGCTGTGGACTAGTACACAGGCCGCTTTCAGATCCTGTCTTTTCAAGTCTGCTGCTGCACAGCATTGTTTATAAGATAATGAGAACCAATGACAGATCTTTGGCTACACCCCGGTGTCCTGACAATTAAACAGCTGCATTATGCGGGGCGCGAATTATCAATTTGGCCTCGCCTCTGCTCTGGCCGGCTGAAAACACGCACTGTTTCTCCAATATAATTAGAGGAACTGCACAGCTCTTCAGGTGGGACTTTGACCCCAGATTCACCTTGATCATCCTACCACAGCCATCCATTTAAAAAGAGCCCATTATCGGCTGCTGTGGGAGGAAAACAAACGGCACACAAGAACTCTGAATGCAGGGCTCGGTACTGCCTTTTTACCTTTAATAGGAATACTTTCCACGGGGCTCTCGTCTTGGCTGTCCTCTTCACCACTTTGTAGTCCTGTAAAAGAAAGGGAGGCCCACACAGAGCTCAGAGACAGGGGGAGGCTAGGCTGGGACTCTGGGTTTCCCTTTGTCTGAATAGAAGGCCCTATGAAGACTGAGGCTGCCAGGGATTCAGAAAGAGGCCTATGGTGAAAGTGTTGCGATTCTTTGTCATATGGGGGAAGTTTCCTTTCAGTGCAGCGATTGCTCATACTTAACAGAAATGGCACCATTCTACAAACGCTCACATCCCAACCTCTCTGTCTCACTGGGCAATTACCGACTTTCCTCAGTTTGAAATGTTGTGTAAACTTAAGTTGCAGTATGTGCAAATTACTTCTGATTATAATTTTTTCAGTCTAAAAACATTCGCATCATTGGACAGGGTCATAATCACAACTTCCCTCGTTAGTTTTAGTCTTGAGGCTGGCTATACAGTTTCATTATCATAACCGAGTGATGCATCACTACAAAAGAGTAGCACCTTAGCTAACAACTGCCCATACCGAAATGGTGAAAGAGAGGGATAATGACCTTGCATCCCTGAGGCGCCGTGCTCCTGAGAAGGTCTGGCTGGTTGGACCTCCGCAACGCTGTCATTGAGGAACGAGGGAAGGCCACAAGATGAAGACTCACTCTCCACCGAGGGGCACTCCTCACTGGACCGGGACAGAAGTGTCCTCAGCAGCACTTTGGCCTGCAACCATGGCAAATTAAAACCACATTATAACTGCTCCCACATTGTGAAGGGAGTGTCAAATTGAACTCCTAACGACTAAACAAGTAATCTACCCAGGCCTGGCTGTGGTACAGAGTACTGCACACATCCTGACTGTGACAAAGAAAATAACTAGAAATTCTCTCTGGTTTAAGCAAAAGAGATTATCCTCCCTCTCTCTTTCTACTCTCCCTCCCTCACACACACTCCTCTCATCCATGAGATTAGACAAGTGCCTAAAGAACGCAATCATCCTCGCGTTAACGTGAAATGCGTTAAGTTATCTCCACTTGGCGGAGAGGATTGAGACAAACTGCTCTCTTCCTTCCTCTCAACTTATCTCCCGGGAGACGAGGACACACACAATTAAGAAGAGCTGCTCTATGTGAGGAGGAGGAGGGAGATGGACACCGTGATTTCATTCACCGTATCAAACCAGCCATCATCATCATCATCTGAGCGATAGGCCCTCTCTTGTCTTCAAAGCCTGCCTCTCGGCTCAGACGGCCCTTCACAACTTTTAATGAGCGTTAATATGAAGGGGAAGATCAGGACGATTTAGAAACAGACAAACCTGTACAATATTAGTTGTGATCGGCAGGTCATCGGGAGACTGATAGCGTGTACAGGCTTTCATATCCTGAGAGGAGAACAAACACCCAATCTGATCTTTTCTTCCTACTCAACACTCACAATCCAAAATGTCCTGATCCCTCCTCGTGATATTTCTCTTTTTAAATATATTCCAAATGCACCACGTAGTGGAGAGAGCTCTCAGAAACCACTGCAATTGAAATATCAATGAATGCAACGGTTGGCCCTTCAATATTCAAAGGGTCTCTGAGTGTGCATGCGAGATGCATGCTCCCGTTGGTCACAGAGTGGTGAAGGCTGTGTGGCAAGATGTGAATGGAAATTCTGTTTGGGCTCGTGTGTGAGAATGAAGGAGAATAAGCTGTTGTGTGGGTTTGTGAGAGGGGGCAAGAGAGAGAGAGAGAGAGGGGGGCGAGAGAGAGAGCGAGAGAGAGGGGGCGAGAGAGAGAGAGCGAGAGAGAGAGCGAGAGAGAGAGAGAGGGGGGGCGAGAGAGGGGCGAGAGAGGGAGAGGGGGCGAGAGAGAGAGAGAGGGGACGAGAGAGAGATAATGGGCGAGAGAGATAATGAGAGGGGGGAGGGGGAGAGAGAAATAGAGGGGATGAGAGAGAATGAGAGAGAGAGAGAGAGAGAGAGGTTTACACTCAGGCTCTTCTAGATGCGCTTGGACATGGTGATCAGGATTGCGGCACCTCTCTTCTCTTTGTCAGTTCATATTTTTAAGAGCCTCTACAGCCTCGCAAGAACCAGAGCTAAAATGCTAGCAGCCTTTTCAGGAGATTGGACACAAATAAGATTTATTTTTTGAAACGGATTTATATTGAAAGAAAGAAATATTCCCTACTCAATCAGATGTTAAGAGATTCATCTGTACAGACCTATTCATTGATTTGTGATACAGTTACAGTTGAAGTCAGAAGTTTACATACAGTGGGGCAAAAAAGTATTTAGTCAGCCACCAATTGTGCAAGTTCTCCCACTTAAAAAGATGAGAGGCCTGTAATTTTCATTAAAAGGTACACTTCAACTATGACAGACAAAATAGGAATTTATTTTCCCAGAAAATCACAGTAGGATTTTTAATGAATTTTTTGCAAATTATGGTGGAAAATAAGTATTGCCTTTAAACAACTTGGAAAATTCCAGAAAATGATGTCATGGCTTTAGAAGCTTCTGATAGGCTAATTGACATCATTTGAGTCAATTGGAGGTGTACCTGTGGATGTATTTCAAGGCCGACCTTCAAACTCAGTGCCTCTTTGCTTGACCTCATGGGAAATCAAAAATAAATCAGCCAAGACCTCAGAAAATGAATTGTAGACCTCCACAAGTCTGGTTCATCCTTGGGAGCAATTTCCAAACGCCTGAAGGTATCACGTTCATCTGTACAAACAAAAGTATACAAGTATAAACACCATGGGACCACGCAGCCGTCATACCACTCAGGAAGGAGACGCGTTCTGTCTCCTAGAGATCAACGTACTTTGGTACGAAAAGTGCAACTCAATCCCAGAACAACAGCAAAGGACCTTGTGAAGATGCTGGAGGAAACAGATACAAAAGTATCTATATCCACAGTAAAATCAGTCCTATAATCAACATAACCTGAAAGGCCTCTCAGCAAGGAAGAAGCCACTCCTCCAAAACCGCCATACAAGTCAGACTACGGTTAGCAACTGCACATTGGGACAAAGATCGTACTTTTTGGAGAAATGTCCTCTGGTCTGATGAAACAAAAATAGTTGTTTGGCCATAATGACCATCGTTATGTTTGGAGGAAAAAGGGGGAGGCTTGTAAGCCGAAGAACACCACCCCAACCGTGAAGCACGGGGTTGGCATCATCCTGTTGTGGGGTTGCTTTGCTGTAGGAGGGACTGCTGCGCTTCACAAAAGAGATGGCATCATGAAGTAGGAAAATTATGTGGATATATTGAAGCAACATCTTAACATCTTCTCAAGGGTAGGGGGCAGCATTTGGAATTTTGGATGAAAAGCATGCCCAAATTAAACTGCCTTCTACTCAGGCCCAGAAGATAGGATATGCATATAATTAGTAGATTTGGATAGAAAACACTAAAGTTTCCAAAACTGTTCAAATAATGTCTGTGAGTATAACAGAACTGATTTGGCAGGCGAAAACCTGAGAAAAATCCATTCAGGAAGTAGGAATTTGTTTGATGCCATTACAGTGTCCATTGACTTAGGACTCAAATTGCAGTTCCTATGCCTTCCACTAGATGTCAACAGTCTTTAGAAATTGTTTCAGGCTTGTATTCTGAAAAATTAGGGAGTAAGAGCAGTCTGAATGAGTGGACCCTGCCATGTCACAGAACTTTTTCATGCGCGTGACCAGAGAGAGTACCTTTCTTGTTCACCTTATATATTGACGAAGTTATTGTCCGGTTGAAATATTATTGATTATTTAGGCTAAAAACAACCTGAGGATTGAATATAAACATCGTTTGACATGTTTCTATGAACTTTACAGATACAATTTTGCATTTTCTTGTCTGCCTGTTGTGACTGCGTTTGAGCCTGTGGATTACTGAAGAAAACACAAAGAAAACGGAGGTTTTCGGATATAAAGAGACTTTATCGAACAAAAGGAACAATAAATGAATGTCTTCTGAGTGCAAACATATGAAGATCAAAAGTAAGTGATTCATTTTCTCTCTATTTCTGACTTGTGTAACGCTTCTACTTGGCTGGCTACTGTTTAATGATTTGTCTGCTGGGCTATGTTCTCAAATAATTGGAAGGTATGCTTTCGCCGTAAAGCATTTTTGAAATCTTACTGGTTGGAGTCACAAGAAGTTCATCTTTAAACCAATGTAAAATACAATGTAAAATAGTTGTATCTTTTCTGAATTTTTATAATGAGTATTTCTGTATTTGAATTTGGCGCTCTGCAATCTCACTGGATGTTGGCCTGGTGGGACGCTAGCGTCCCACATACTCTAGAGAAGACATCAGTCAGGATGTTAAAGCTTGGTTGCAAATGGGCCTTCCAAATGGACAATGACCCCAAGCATACTTCCAAAGTTGTGGCAGAATGACTTAAGGACAACAAAGTCAAGGTATTGGAGTAGAGGTCGACCAATTTTATGATTTTTCAATGCCGATACCGATTATTGGAGGACCAAAAAAGCCAATACCGATTAATTGGCCAATTTTTATTTAATTATTTGTAATAATGACAATTACAACAATACTGCATGAAAACTTATTTTAACTTAATATGATACATCAATAAAATCAATTTAGCCTCAAATAAATAATGAAACATGTTCAATTTGGTTTAAATAATGCAAAAACAAAAGTGTTGAAGAAAGTGAAAGTGCAATATGTGCCATGTAAGAAAGCTAACGTTTAAGTTCCTTGCACAGAACATATGAAAGCTGGTGGTTCCTTTTAACATGAGTATTCAATATTCCCAGGTAAGAAGTTTTAAGTTGTAGTTATTATAGGACTATTTCTCTCTACCATTTGTATTTCATATACCTTTGACTATTGGATGTTCTTATAGGCACGTTAGTATTGCCAGTGTAACAGTATAGCTTCCGTCCCTCTCCTCGCCCGTACCTGGCCTTGAACCAGGAACACATCGACAACAGCCACCCTCAAAGCAGCGTTACCCATGCAGAGCAAGGGGAATAACTACTCCAACTCTCAGAGCGAGTGACTTTTGAAACGCTATTAGCGAGCACCCTGCTAACTAGCTAGCCATTTCACATCGGTTACACCAGCCTAATCTCGGGAGTTGATGGGCTTGAAGTCTTAAATAGCGCAATGCTTGAAGCACAGCAAAGAGCTGGCAAAACGCACAAAAGTGCTGTTTGAATGAATGCTTAACAGCCTGCTGGTGCCTACCATCGCTCAGTCAGACTGTATTATCAAATCATAGACTTAATTAATACATAATAACACACAGAAATACGAGCCTTAGGTCATTAATATGGTCGAACCCGGAGACTATCATCTAAAAAACAAGACGTTTATTCTTTCAGTGAAATACAGAACCGTTCTGTATTCTAACGGGTGGCATCCATAAGTCTAAATATTGCTGTTACATTGCGCAACCTTCAATGTTATGTCATAATTACGTAGAATTCTGGCAAATTAGGCGGCCCAAACTGTTGCATATAACCTGACTCTGCGTGCAATGAACGCAAGAGAATTGACAATTTCACCAGGTTAATATTGCCTGCTAACCTGGATTTCTTTTAGCTAAATATGCAGGTTTAAAAATATATACTTCTGTGTATTGATTTTAAGAAAGGCATTGATGTTTATTGTTAAGTACACATTGGAGCAAGGACAGTCCTTTTTCGCGAATACGCACCGCATCGATTATATGCGACGCAGGACACGCTAGATAAACTAGTAATATCATCAACCATGTGTAGTTAACTAGTGATTATGATTTTTATAAGATACGTTTAATGCTAGCTAGCAACTTACCTTGGCTTACTGCATTCGCGTAACAGGCAGGCTCCTCGTGGAGTGCAATGAGAAGCAGGTGGTTAGAGCGTTGGACTAGTTAACAATAAGGTTGCAAGATTGAATGCCCGAGCTGACAAGGTATTAGTATCGGCCAAATCGATGTCCAAAAATACAGATTTCCGATTGTTATGAAAACCTGAAATCGGCCTTAATTAAATCGGCCATTCCGATTAATCGGTCGACGTCTATATTGGAGTGGCCATCACAAAGCCCTGACCTCAATCCTATAGAAAATGTGTGGGCAGAACTGAAAAAGCGTGTGCGAGCAAGGAGGCCTACAAACCTGACTCAGTTACACCAGTTCTGTCAGGAGGAATGAGCCAAAATTCACCCAACTTATTATGGGAAGCTTGTGGAAGGCTACTCAAAATGTTTGACCCACGTTAAACAATTTAAAGGCAATGCTACCAAATACTAATTGAGTGTATGTAAACTTCTGACCCACTGGGAATGTGATGAAAGAAATAAAACATTCGCTCTACTAATATTCTGACATTTCACATTCTTAAAATAAAGTGGTGAGCCAAAATTCACTCTACTAAGACAGGGAATTCTTACGAGGATTAAATGTCAGAAATTGTGAAAAACTGAGTTTAAATGTATTTGACTAAGGTGTATGTAAACTTTCCGACTTCAACTGTACGTGTCAAATTAACAATGACAACCCTGAGCACACAAACAAAGAGCACACAAACAAAGAAAGCAACAGAGGATTCAGGAAGGAAGATGAGTAGCAATGATGGTACCTTACTCTTATGTCAATCTTTCATCCTCTGTGGGCCTGGTGAATAGTCTGTCATTTCATGGCCGGTTTAATTGGGCATGCTCTGCTGCAAGGTCAATGAGTAGGGAATTTCAAAGACTCCCGCCTCTGTTGTGAAGAAGGTCTAATGGCTGCCTCATTCACGTGGGCCTGGGCCACAGCAATACTTCAGCTAATAACAAATTAAAGGCCTGTGTTTTTTAGGACAATAAGCCACAGGATGAAAGGAGTCTGGGCAGAGCCTGTTATTTGCGATTAGCACATGGGTCAGAGTTTCCTTTGGCCAAGGTCACCCTGTGTAGCAATCTGACGAACGGGAAGCACTACATTTCACACACATACAAAGTGTGAGTCTGTCTGTACAGATGTTTTTTCCGGGTCTCCTGAGTGGCGCAGCAGTCGAAGGCACTCTGCATCGCAGTGCTAGAGGCAGAACTACAGACCCGGGTCACAACCGGACGTGATCGGGTGTCCCATTGGGCGGCGCAGAATTGGCCCAGCGTTGTCCAGGTTAGGGGAGGGTTTGGCTGGGGCCTTTACTTGGCTCATCGCGCTCTAGCAACTCCTTGTGGCGGGCCTGGAGCCTGCAGACTGACCTCGATCGTCAGGCGAATGGTGTTTCCTCCGACACATTGGTGCAGCTGGCTTCAAAGTGAAGCGGGCGGGTGTTAAGAAGCGCGGTTTGGCGGGTCATGTTTCAGAGAACGCATGACTCAACCTTCGCTTCCCGAGCCCTTTGGAGTTTGCAGTGATGAGACAAGATCGAAAATAGAAAAAAATCTAAATAATAATAAGAAATAAGTATATCCTTGTAATGCATGACATGTTCTTCCTGTGCATGACAGAGTATGTACTGTAAGAAAAGGTACTGTACCCTGAAGTGTATTGTGAGATGCATACCTTGGCACTATAGGAGGCGTTGTATGGCAGCAGCAGTGGAGTGAACAGCTGGACGAGGCGCTCGGGGGTGAGGACATGGTAGTCCTTCAGCAGAAGGGCGTGCTTGAACCAGCGATCCCACAGAGGAGCAGCATCAGGGGGGAGACGGGAGCTGCAGCATGGAGGACACGCTGTACCGTGAGCGAGGATCACAGGCTTGTATCTTACCACAGTAAGATACAACATAAACATACTTTATTACAGTGAGAGAATGCATTTATACATATACTGTCCATCTATATAGTGTAAACACTCCAAATATAAACAATTATGGAGTTGGGTCATTCATGCATGTAATGGTGAGAAAGAAAAACTCAATGGAAAGAAACACACAAGGTGTGCCTAAAGAAAAAGGTAGTGTAGTTTGACATCTTGATATATTGACCAAAGTTGGCTTATTTTATATTTGTAGTGTAAACACTCCAAATATAAACAATTATGGAGTTGGGTCATTCATGCATGTAATGGTGAGAAAGAAAAACTCAATGGAAAGAAACACACAAGGTGTGCCTAAAGAAAAAGGTAGTGTAGTTTGACATCTTGATATATTGACCAAAGTTGGCTTATTTTATATTTGTGAATTGAAGTTAACCTAATGACACATAAGTTGGCTACATACTGAGAAAAGGTCAAGCGACCACAGTAGGGTATAAAAGATACTGTATCTCAAGACACTTTCTTTTTGCCTGAATACAATAAGGTATTCAGGCATAGCAGAGCTTGGAGCTATGGTTCAAAATGGAGCTCCTCATTATCAAAAGAAACCAGTCACAGATAGGGCATTTCATTTGCTCATGACATTCACACACACACAGAGTTACTGCTTGAGGTAACACCAATGACCTTTACATTTGTGGAGGATGGAGATGTGTTCACGGACATTCAATTCAAATCTCAACCTGTTCTAAATATGTGCTTCCCCTCTCCTCTGAACTCCAATCAAACCTTCAAGAAAAATGCACAGGAACTAATCTGCTCTTTGTCTGAAAAATGGAATTCATCTTTGAATCGGTTCACTTTTCATTTGGACGGTGAGATTGTCTATTGGACTCGGTCACTTTTAGAGCACTGATATCTCTGCTCAATGACTCCATTATAGCTCACATTTATTACAGGAGCAGAGTTGAAAATGTTCCCATCTTGACTCACTCAGACTTGATGGAATATTTAGCAAATATAATACTAAGGGACCCTGAAGCAGCAACACAAGACCAATTGAAGCATTTTTCTACCTGGGTTTTTACAGCACATACATGCCGTCTTAAATAATTATCAAGTAATTATCCAAAAATAACTATCAAAAGCAATTAATAATTTTCCCTAGAAAAACAAAAGGACGCAAAGGAGAAAATAAACATTCTGTACATGAAGGCTCAATTTCAAAGGGTCATAACATTACTGACCAGCATGAACCTGAAGATCATTTTAACTGCCTCACCTAACACACACTTCTATATACGATTGAAAAGAAATGCATCAAATTATAAATTTTCAAAACAGTGACATCAACAAACAAAAAAAAGACTTATCTGGTGCAGAGTTCAAAGAAGCCTTACCTTATTTTCCTGGGCTCAGTGGTGGACCAGTTGGAGCTAACTAGCTCTTCGGGTAACAGGCAACCCATTGACATGGTCCATGACAACCTCTGAAGCTGGTGAAGGACGACTGCTCCACATGCATCAAGGTCCTCTCCATTCAAGCCTGCCCTGGCGTTACAAAGGCTGACGAATATATAGAGCGGAGTGAGCCATCGCCATGGAACCCGGGGCTCAGCCTAGCAGCCCACAGGTCAGGAGTATAGAGCACAGCAGCTGTTCTCAGTACACCCCATGTTAGGGATGAGCCAACACACACAAGCCCCAAACACATGGCAAAGGCCACAGCAAGAGACAAACGCACACAATTCACCGTCTGACAACCAGGTGACAGTAGTTCTGATCATTCTGCCAAAAAGGCAAGAAGTTGGGAATGTTATTTCCTTCCCTGCTATTCTATTGCAAACACTTATTGATAATAAAACATTTGTATCTTTATCCTCTTGTACAAAAATGTAATATATTTAGAAAAGTGTTCACTTTCGTTTCAAATGACACATAGCCAGTGCATTTCAATGACTCCCAAATGCCAAGAGGACCATAATTCAGCAGCAAAGTGTGGTTACTATGACAATCCTGTGTCTTTGAAAAACCCTTAGAAACCAAGATGTGCTGAAAGAGCATTGTTGGTGCCAAGTGATGACACTTAATTTAAAGTGAGAGCCCTTGGCGGCAGGTTGATACATTTTCCCCAGATCCATGAATACTGGTTGATAATGAAAATAATTGCAGCCAAACTCAAGGCAAAGACCAAAATCGTTTCTAAATATGGAAAGAGCTTACCTGATCACTTTATTGCGTTTGCTATCGGCAAGTGACGAGACACAGTACACACTTCTTTCTCCTCTGTGGAATCGTTGTTCGATGCTCTCCAGTAGATGGAAGAATCCCTCCATGGACAGTCTGAAAGAACGTATGTAAGAACGAATGTATATCAAATGAAGACACAGAAACAAAAAGTCTGACTGGATTTGAACCATACGTGTTTACAGATTTTTCCTCTCTCGGTGTGTGTTTAAGGCACTATGGTAGCATTTGTATTGACTGACATGTTAACCAATGTCAGAGATGGGCCTTCAACCATTCAATTCGATGTCAATTGATGCGGAGTGAATACCAGGCAGGAAAATAAAGTGCCTCAGCACTGGGTACACAGCTAATAAACTGACGGATTAGGAGCATAGAACAAAACTGTTCTTGTGTCTCATTTCAATATAACAGGGGCCTGGAAATTATTATAGAAAAACATTCATTTCATCCTTATTCGGACAGCTAACATAGCCCAACCTCCCAACAAGAAAAAACCCAAGATGATTTCTTTTGGTGAGAGATTTACACTTTAATCTGGCCATGTGAGGCTGTAAAATGAGAAATTGGTGCCTAATGCATGTGGATTGGGGGAATCCATCTCTTTCTTGAGCATTAAGCTCTGGGTGGCCCTCATTGAATTCCCCAGAAACCCCAGCCGAGATCCTGAGCCCCCCAACATAAAAGGGGCAAAAAGAATGTATGACAATCTATAATGGGCTCCGGGGTTAGAGGTCAGCAAACAATTGCTCCTTCCCTTTTGCAGGTTGTTTCCTGGTAACATCCTGATTAAGCTGGCAGCTTGAATTATATCCATGACATGTAGTGCACCATCCATCTGCGCTAAGTCCTCTTCAATGCAGCTGAAGTAGCATGGGTAAAAGCTCTGCCTTTTTTCCTCCCGTCAGCGTGGGCCTTGAAATTGTCATCAACTTACTCTACATTTTATTTGTCAGTGCTCTTCAAAAAGGGACCTTTTAACTAAAAAAAGGGAATTAGTTGTGTGCACCAAACCTCTCCGTATTGTTGTGAGGGCTTCATCGCGAGGTCTCATACCACACGTTTGGTGTTGCTGTGTGTGTGTCTGAGTCTCGACATCATCAGGAGTGTATTATCAGTAGGGATGGAGGGGGGGGTCAGCCTCTGGCGAGTGATATAACACTGACACTGTGTACAGTAGAGATTTCACCAGGATTTCCTAAAATGTAATGGTTTCAACATGAGTGATTGGTGTCAGATCACTTTCAGGGCATTTCTTTCACACACAAAGAAAAGGGAAAATGCTGGAAAATACTAATAGTTGTATCAAATGGAGGGACCTGGTTAAACAAATAACACTGTACAATAATTCTCACTATTAAACGGTTGTATGTGAGAGTACACAATAACCAGTCAATTCAGATTAACCAGTACAATCCAGACAGCCTTTGTCCGTTTGGAACCATTTCTAAGTAATGCCCTTGATTAAGGGGGTTCGTACTCAGACACTTCATATAGCTACAGAATCTCCACATGATTTTTAGAGAAAAAAAACATCTCACAGCTGACGTAGCCATGACGTTGTTGTCTTAACAACAACATAATACAAGTAATTCCCAGTCACCACAAGAGACATTACACAGCATCTTCTATTTATGTACATATTTCCATCGTCAACATTTTTTTAAAAACTACTTTTTAATCACTTATTTGTTAATATTAAGATAATTTTACTGCACTAAAGACAGCTTACAGGTAAGCATTTCACTATATCAGTGGGTTTTTTTTTTTACTTGTCATGTTTTGTGTGGACCCAAGAAAGAATAGCTGCTGCTTCTGCAAAAGCTAATGGGGATCCTAAATAAATAAACACTGCATCCCTGTGAAAGACTCCAGCCATTACGATGAGCACTAAAGAAAACCCAAGAGGGTTTCTGTTCTCTACTCCCTCACCCAGGTCACACCAGGGGGAAATATAATGGAATAATGGAATGAATTGCCAACGCTTGTTTTCCTGCCTGGGAGCTGAATGGGAAAAGCGATATAAACTCTAACCTTGACGTTGAGTGAGGCCGCGTGGCACTGGAGACAGGCTGCTCTGAGCTTCACATCAAAGCGTTGTCTCTCCCCCTCATACACAGGGCTCCATGTTAACAATGGAGAGCTCAGATTCTCCCCTCCCCATCGCCGCCACAACCAACCACTCTACAGCTTCTCTAAAGGGCACAGTGGAACATTTAAATAGAGTACACAACATCTAAACAAAAACATTCATTGTTCAGGTTCCAAGTACAATAATTTGTCTGTTTTATTTTCATTCCATGTCAAACTTCAACCCTGATACCAAGCAAACAATACATTTTTGTTGTTGTAGCAGATCAAATGTTAAAATAGTTTGGACTGTAAAAAGAAATGCTGTATTTTGGTGGCCTTGGAAAACATTTGTACAATACACATGTACAACTGGAAGATGAGGCCTATGCATTGAGGAATATACACCCATGCATTGCAAAATCTAAAAATCACAGACAAGCTAGTTATTTATAAGAAATACTTTTGAGTTTCACCCCCAAACAGCTACTTGTCTACCAACACATATACTGAGAATTACAGACAGAGGAAAGATGCACATTATAGCTACGCTGCGCATTATAGCTACGTCTATAGCCTGCCATCAGACTTTATTCAGAGGACAGGAAAGATCTGGATTAATGGACAGAAATTGTCACTCCGTTCACTGTGCAAGCCATCCTTAAAATCAGAGGACACCAAGCGCTGGATTTCTTAGTGTGAGTGCCTGTCCACATGCCCACCCTCCAGAACACTCTATGGAGCCACAAATGTCCTCCTCCACTGAGACTTCCTGAGGTCTCCCAAGCAGAAAATTGCTCTGTTACAGCATTATCTTGGATTAAGGCAATAATGTTTGTCACGGGTCCTAAACCCTCCCTATAAGGTGCACTGAGGCTAAAGCGGCTGCTGCTGAGAAGAAGTGAGTGCGGTGGGTCGTGTGGAGCAGGACTCCCACCATCCTCTCTGGCGGCTACAGATGTGGCGCAAGTCAACTGTCTTGAGCAGAATCCCCAGTGCAGCTTAGCTATCCTGCAGCCCAGTTCAGCTTGGCCACTCTGGAACATTCTCATGTAAAGCTGTAGCTTCGCTGCTTTAGCCTGCCCCTCTGTTTAATTTACTCAACAATAAAACTGAATTAAACAGATAGGCTGGGAGGAAAATGTAGAAAAATGTTTACAAAATTAAAAAGAACTGTGTTTGTTATGATGGCTGACCATAAGGGTTTAATTGAATATCCTCAAATGAATAGACAGCTCTTTCCAGTGCAGTGCAACACTTCACTGAGACCGAAATGTAAAGTACATAACGAACTCCTACCTTTTCAATGGGATTTCTGGAGACGTGGATTCGCTACGTGATTCTGGTCTGTTCCTAGGCTCTGGAATGTCCAGTAATTGACTGTGAACACTGGCGCTGCGGAGCTCCCTCTCGCTGGGTGGAATAGCACTCCTCTGTGGTGGGCTGTCTGTCCTCCTGGTGTGGCTGGCTGTCCTCCTGGTGTGGCTGGCTGTATGGACTACACCCTCTGGCACCTTTGGTAGCTCAGCCAGGTCAGACTCAGTCAGGGAGGTGGACAAGTCACTACCAATGCTGGTCACTGACAGCTCCATACTGGAACTGGATCTACTAAGGGTTTCACTCTTCTCTAAAAACACATAAACAACAGGCTATTTGAATCAGTGTGTATATGTAGCATCATAAGTAAAAATATATGCATTTCAGCAATTCCTTAAAAGGAACACGTTTCAATCAGATTGCTAAGGAATAAAATACTAGCTAGTACAGTGAAACAACGTACAACATACAGAGTCTGGATATCTTCTGGCATTTAATATCTTTCAGTAATAAGATCACCAACCTGGCACATCTTGAGATTCTTTTCCCAAGTCAGTTTGAGGCAGTGATCTTTGCAGAACTCTCTCCACATCTTCTTTTATGCTCTCCTGATGACCAGACCCTCTACCCCGAGTGTATTCTGCAGGTGAATTCCTGTCCCACATATGGCTGATAGTGCTGGGCGATGGGCTATTCTTCTCAGGCCTCGTCAAGGTCACCCGAGGTGAAGTCAGTTGTTCATCACCTCCAAAAGGCACACCGGCGCTGGCTGTTAAGGTACGAACAGATGGAACCACTGCCGCCGTCCTTTCATGTTTGTCACACAAATTACAGCCGTCGGGGGAATCGTTTGAGCCTGAAATGTCAACTGATAAAGACGCTCCGCTCTCGGCAACGACCTCTCTGGAAACTTTGGAGTCATTCGAAAGGCCACTTTGCAGGCATTCCGAGGCATGTGATGGATGATTTGGTGAATGACGCTCCGCTTGTCGTAAGTGTATATTTGCGGTGGCATCTTCAGCCGCGGAACTTCTGGAGGTCTGGCGACCCATGAAGATTACAGATGGTTGGCGTAAACCCCTGGCCTGTGGTGAGGGGGACTCACCCTGAGGATAGCAATTCAACAAATCTCCCTGAAAAACAGGAAACAATTTAAAAAAAGGTAACCCGGTTAATCAATGTTACTCACGGTTACTCAATGTCAAATAGCAAAATGTTTATCAAAAGCAATGCATTTTGGAGATCATATCTAGGGATGCAGGTGTATTGTGTAACTCCAGTTAAATTGACTGCTAATTCATATCATTATGCTCAAATCATATCCCCAAGAGCAACATTTTTTCTTGTCACAGTCCACATTCCAATTTGAGCAATGAAAATTCGAAAGACAATGGTACTTCAATTAATATATAATCATAATAACACGGCGTACCATACCATGGCAAAATAGCGTGAAATGGTCAAGGATACCCTTCAGCCACAAGCAGCAAAGACATTTCAAGTTGGTGTAATATTGCTCCTACAATTTTCTGCTTCTATAATTCTGTTTATTCTCCTAAAAATGCAACACTTGCAAATTAGGTTATAAGGGCTTTTTCTTCAAAAACAAACAGCAGGGTGTTTTAAAAGTATCACTTTTTTCTGTTAAAAACGCTATTTATTTGGGTCAAGGTCATATTTATTTCCAAAAGCCTCTTTCAGAAGAATGTTACACGATCAATGTTTTAACTTCTAATCGTATAAGCAATCCTCTGTACAAGTTGTGATTCATGTCTGCTGTGGCACCAAGGGGGTCGGAGAGAAAGCTAAAAAAAAAAACCTTCCTCCAAACATAATAACAAAAAGTATGGCTTCTGTTTCTTTTCTGATAAGAGTCTTAAATACCAAACAGTTAGCTGCTTAATAACATTCACTGTAAACCATGCAGCTCTGCCCAGCAGATCCACAAAGTAGGTAAAAAATAGGAAAAGTTAATTTCTTGGCTGAGTGATTCCATCGGTAGCTGCAGGGCAAAGTAGAAAGTGTTTCACTAAAGTAGCAATTGATTCTTCTATCAATCTGCGGCACGCGCGTGCTCTTCCAAGGAATGTATTAAATATGAAAATCATATCCCGTTATCATCTGTCTCCAGCTTTCAGCCCGGTAAGCTTCCCTTAATGAATGCTGTAGCCTGAGGGACATGCACACTGCCAGCAATGGCTTGTATGCATAATGGAGTGACGGTACCATTTTGCTCATTACAATATCGCCAAGCTGAGGGGGGGTTGTGCACACAGTCACAAGTGACTGCTCTAGACAGCATGCTCCAAGTTATTATGAGATGTCTTAGACATTTCATCTAAAAGAGCTTTAACTGCGTTAAGTGAAGGAAGAAGCAGCTATAGGCTTGAACTACATCGCTTGTACAGATGCACCAGCCAGGATTAGACACCTGCATTATTACAGACACAGTTAAAATGTATACTGCTCTACAGATTTGCTCTGCATAATGTCTACTTTTCTTTGTTGTTCCAAAGCTGAAAACACAGTTCGATAGAGCTAAGATTTGCATTATCCTACAAAAAAAAAAGAGAGAGATTTGCCATAAGAAGAGAATACTGTGTGAGTCAAATATTTTGGGCCAAATCTTCTGGAACTCTAAAATATAAGGATTGCATAATACATGATACACATTTCCCAAAGACTATTTTGGACTGTATAACTTTTAAATCACATAAATGACCCTTATATAAAATGAATTGCACAAAACATAGGGCACCCTGCATTAACAAACAGCAGACTACTACTACAGCCAGAATGAAACATACAGGTAGTTTAGTTGCAAGTCATGTATGTTCTTTGAAAAATGTGTTAATTTATTCTAATCAAAGGTTAGGCTTACATCTATCTTCTAATTTACGTTTTTTTTGTAATTTCAAGAGAATCTTAATTATTATTATTACCTTGTCTATTTTAAGATTTGGCTCTTCTTTCTTCTGCCTTGCTGCCATAAATCTGGAAATTCTATTCAAGCATTCAACCTGAGAAATTCAGGAAAAAAATACAGTCAGTAGAGCACAATTCATTTAGCAAATGTCCCTTTTCAAAGTGATCAATAATTCTATATCTACTGTACCGTTTTTCAATTCTTCAACAAAAAAAAAGGGATACATCGTTGGACATTGTCCTTATCAGAAAGATCTACATAATGAACATGTCATTATCTTGGTAATTGTATACATAGGATGTTTCTTCAGTGTGATAAAACCATGTTAAACATGTTCTGCAAACACATTTAAAAACATAGACAAGAGGAGCGGGTGAAATCCAAAGTGTCCAAACATGAGAGTTAGTCACCACGGGTATTCCCCAGTGAGTGTCCTCCATGGTGCCTGCAACACTCTTAATCATCTGAGTAGCCAGACTGACTGCCCTAATCCCAACTCCAATTAAACAGTCTAATGGTGCAGTTAAGGGCACTAGGATTAACTCCAACATCCCAGGCCTTTTCTTCAAAACAATACAAATTGCACACAAAAAAAGCTACTTTTGTTTATCAAAATGACTAAATACACTTGTTATCTATTTGCACTGATTCGACAGCGACTGATATCAACAATGAAGTCACGAGTGATTATGATTACGGTCAGCATCATTTGTATGTATGTGTGTGGTCGTACTGTATTGTACTGGAGAAATAGGCTGAAATATCTAAACAAGAAAACAAATAGTGACTTAGTATACAAAATATCTACAATTGAATGTTAAAGGTACCTTTTCACAGTTGTTTGACTGCTTGACAATGAAGCCATAGCACACTTGTAACAGGAAGATGAATGAAACAATGTGACAACAGAAAATTATTTATAAAAATCAACTACAAACATTTACGAATCATAAAGCATAAAAAAATAAACAAAGCAACTGCTTGAGGGGGAAAAAATAAACCTCTGGAGCACTTCACTGTCTCAATATTGGGCAATTAATTTAGCGAGTCATAATTAACCAATTTTGTTAATTTGATATTAAGCTGTAGAGCACTGTTGTTGAGTTAAGCGATAATCTGACTCGTTCATTGTTTTCTCTTGCTCATTTGCCTGCAGTGATAAACTGCAGTGTTCGAGTGTTTACTATTGTTACATCAAGCAAATGAGTGTAAATATCCCTACAGTGTACGGCAATTAGAGCATGATACTAAGGCAATTGACAATAAGAACGTCATTGAAGTGCATGCATCATATTTTTGAAATTCTAAAACATTTTTGTGTTGTGAAATGGCCTTGTAAATCATGATCCCACACTCACATTAACTATTCTTCAGTACATAAGGGACAATAGAGCATGAGCGTTAACCATAGGTTTACTGTACAGTGATCTTTATTGAATCATGTAAAAAGATTTCAATAAAAGGTGCTCTCCATCTCAATCATGTAAATCGTGGTACAGTTTGCAGAGAATCATAAACCTTTTAAATTCACAATGCCTAATAACAACTCTGCAGCTGTGTCCCAGTCTTACCTTGTGTTCATCCAGAGGGTTACGGTCAGGACAGTGCTCCTTCATGCTCATTTCAATGCACTCCACATCTCTCAGGAGCTCCAGGTTTCGAATTTTTGCCTGTTTCTCTCTCTCACAGATTTCCTTGAGATAACCACGGAGTGTGGCACACTTTATCTGAGGACTTAAGGCAATAAAGAGATGTATTTATTTAAGGACACTCATGCAAATAAAAGCCAGATGTGCAGTACTATTCCTCCACACATTATTCTAAAGAAATGGTTACTACGGCAGTGTTTCCCCTATAGTAATTTAGCTGCGGCACCCTGACACTCTCCCCCCGATTATAATATTATTATTTTTAAGACGGAATGTGCCACTATTTTAAGAGGAAAAAGTGCCACTATCTGCCACCGCCACCGCAGCCGTTGCTATTGTTTTTTCTTACGATGCAGAAGTCGCCCGACGTGACAAAAACATTTGCAGTACATAATCTGCTGTTCTATCGAGCATACAATGATGTCTGAGGGAAAAAAACAGTGTTCTTTGTTTGCAGTAACTTCTTTGTTGTTGTAATTTCACAAACGGATGTGGCGGTTTCACCATTAAGGACTCCAACTTTAAATATTTCTGCCAAGACATGCCTTTAAGATCAGAGTGACAAGTTACAATGTACAGTATATTTGTAGCATTTTGATGCATTCAGAGTATTTGGGGGGTTTTCAATTAGGTAAATGCAGATGAGCAACCCCATGCTTCAGCCCTTTTATTTAAACTTGCCCTCTAGTCTCCTTTTCCCCTCTTATCACCTAGCACCACTATTTTTTTTTTATATTACCTTTATTTAACTAGGCAAGTGAGTTAAGAACAAATTCTTATTTTCAATGACGGCCTAGGAACGAACAGTGGGTTAACTGCCTTGTTAAGGGGCAGAACGACAGATTTTTTACCTTGTCAGCTCTGGGATTCGGTCTTGCAACCTTTCGGTTACTAGTCCAACGCTCTAACCACTAGGCTACCTGCCGCCCCGATGCGGCATCAATTGGGCTACAGGTTATAATGTTTTTAAAAGGGAAAATTATATTTCAGATGGTGTCAACATACTTACATTGTCATTCATTTTGGAGTAGAATGTCCTTTTAAAAAGTCACCAGAAAGTCACCAGTCGTTCCACCCCCCAAAAACTATTCCCCCGCTACCTTTGCCACTGCTGCTGAAAAATATCCTAGGGGAAACACTGTACTATGGAGTAGGCCTATCTCTATGTTCTGTTTTCACTAGCATTCCTCATTAGTAGCTGAACAGTTTAGAACTTCAGTATACAGTGAAAAAATAAAAACGTTGCATTGTATAGGCCTAATTCATACCCGAGTGACTACCAGTGAAATAACTAGCATACTAGTATAGCCTAATAACAGTGGTACTACTAGTCTAACTATCTGTACTTACATAACCACCACAATGTCATGCCTACACAGGTTATTGCTCATCGTTACCCTGGAATAAACCGGGTGCTGTGCCCACATAAAGGAAATACAACAATTTGGGATGAAAAATAATAACTGGATAGCTAATGAGTGAACTGTTATTATGATTAAGGGTTTGATAAACAATGCACATAAAGCTAAACTGCTAGCTAACGAGCTAAATTGTTAATTGTTGGGACCCACTTACCCTCTCTTGTCAGATCTGCAGTAAGCAAACAACTCCCTCTCCAACTCAAGTCTCCTCTTTTCCCTACAGGAATAGATTAAACAGATGTTGGCTACATATTTTTTCCCATCTTTGCATCATACGAATAAAAACTATTATAGGCAACAAACAAAGACGTGTCCCCGTAACATACTAGCTTCAGCAGCCCCATGAACGCCCACAATAGTGGTCCAGATGGTCGTGCACGGAGCTAAACGTACATTAACCGTCAACATTTTCATAGTTAGCTAGCTACAGTAACGTTACAGTAGCTAGCTAATTATTAAACTACTGATTAGTCGCCTGATCTAACGTTGCTGCAGTTCTGGTAAGAATGACATGTTTTACCAGTTCGTATGAAACCGGTATTGCATACACAGTGACATGAGTAACAGTAGCTATTTAACGCTAAGCTAGCCCTATCTAGCTAGCTAACGTCGTTAGTTTGCTGTTGGTGTAACCCCCCTACTAAGTTGGTTAGTTAACGTTAGCTAGCGTAAAGAAAATATGCAATAGTTATTGTTAAACTTATACATTGAGGTTACTTACACGTCTTTTTCAAGACATAGTTGCTTGCTAGCGAGTCAATCCGCTGACCGGTAAAATAGACCAACAGCTAGCTAGTTAGCCGTTGCTAATGGTTAGTTAGCTAGCCACTTTATCCAGTGACACATGGCGTGAAAAGCAGCAGCAGTGTCGGGAGAGTGCACAACTCAAACTCGTGGTGTCAAAGGGGCCTGGCACCAAAAGGAAAACGGGTTAAAATCTTACCTTTCGTGCATGCTTTGTTGAATGGATCCAATTCTTTCATAGTATTGGTCCTCACAGAACGCCATGACAACAACGTTCCTTACCCTTTGCGCCCCGTTTTGTACAAGCAGCGAAAACGTAGCTACTGAAAAGTGTTTATGCTGGTTGCCATGAGCACCACTTCCCAGAGATCCCCTCTTGTAAACAACGGGAGCGGGAAAGTAGCGAAGTGATGTGATTTGCGCTGGTCTAGAATCAGCTTACAGACTGTACCAATGACTGTATATGAACGGTACACTCATGCAAATGAAAATGCATTTGGAATCTAAATAATTATTGCATACATACAGGGAGAACGGGCATTATTTCCCTGTAATCAAATCAAATTGTATTAGTCACATGCGCCGAATACTTACGAGACCCTAACCAACAATGCAGTTTCAAAGAAATCTGGAGAAGAAGAGATAAAAGTAACAAGTAATTAAAGAGCAGCAGTGAAATAACAATAGTGAGACTATATACAGGGGGGTACCGATACAGAGTAAATGTGTGGGGGCACCGATTATTTGAGGTAGTATGTACAGTTGAAGTCGGGAAGTTTAGACAAATACATTTAAACTCAGTTTTTCACAATTCCTGACATTTAATCCTAGTAAAAAAATCCCTGTTTTAGGTCAGTTAGGATCACCACTTTATTTTAAGAATGTGAAATGTCAGAATAATAGTAGACAGAGTTTATTTCAGCTTTTATTTCTTTCATCACATTCCCAGTGTGTCAGAAGTTTACATATACTCAATTAGTATTTGGTAGCATTGCCTTTAAAATGTTTAACTTGGGTCAAACGTTTTGAGTAGCCTTCCACAAGCTTCCCACAATAAGTTGGGTGAATTTTGGCCCATTCCTCCTGACAGAGCTGGTGTAACTGAGTCAGGTTTGTAGGCCACCTTGCTCGCACACGCTTTTTCAGTTCTGCCCACAAATGTTCTATAGAATTGAGGTCAGGGCTTTGTGATGGCCACTCCAATACCTTGACTTTGTTGTCCTTAAATTAAGCCACTTTGCCACAACTTTGGAAGTATACTTGGAGTCATTGTCCATTTGAAAGACCCATTTGCGACCAACCTTTAACTTCCTGACTGAAGTCTTGAGATGCTGCTTCGATAAATCCACATAATTTTCCTTCCTGATGCTGCCACCCCCGTGCTTCACGGTTGGGATGGTGTTCTTCGGCTTGCAAGTCTCCCCATTTTCCTCCAAACATAACAATGGTCATTATGGCCAAACAGTTCCATATTTGTTTCATCAGACCGGAGAACATTTCTCCAAAAATTATGATCTTTGTCCCCATGTGCAGTTGCAAACCATAGTCTGGCTTTTGTATGGCGGTTTTGGAGCAGTGGCTTCTTCCTTGCTGATCGGCCTTTCATGTTATGTCGATATAGGACTCGTTTTTACTGTGAATATAGATATTTTTGCAACTGTTTCCTCCAGCATCTTCACAAGGTCCTTTGCTGTTGTTCTGGGATTCATTTGCACTTTTCGCACCAAAGTATGTTCATCTCTAGGAGACAGAATGCGTCTCCTTCCTGAGCGGTATGACGGCTGCATGGTCCCATGGTGTTTATACTTGCGTACTATTGTTTGTACAGATGAACGTGGTACCTTCAGGCATTTGGAAATTGCTCCCAAGGATGAACCAGACTTGTGGAGGTTTACAATTATTTTTCTGAGGCCTTGGCTGATTTCTTTTGATTTTCCCATGATGTCAAGTAAAGAGGCACTGGGTTTGAAGGTAGGCCTTGAAATACATCCGCAGGTACACCTCCAATTGACTCAAATGATGTCAATTAGCCTATCAGAAGCTTCTAAAGCCATGACATCATTTTCTGGAATTTTCCAAGCTGTTTAAAGGCACAGTCAACTTAGTGTATGTGAACTTCTGACCCACTGGAATTGTGATACAGTGAATTATAAGTGAAATAATCTGTTTGTAAACAATTGTTGGTAAAATTACTTGTGTCATGCACAAAGTAGATGTCCTAACCGACTTGCCAAAACTATAGTTTGTTAACAAGAAATTTGTGGAGTGGTTGAAAAACGAGTTTTAATGACTCAACATAAGTGTATGTAAACTTCTGATTACTTGTCATCCACAACACGGCCAGGTCTCTGACTTCCTCCCTATAGGCTGTCTCATTGTTGTCGGTGATCAGACCTACCACTGTTGTGTCATCGGCAAATTTAATGATGGTGTTGGAGTTGTGCCTGGCCGTGCAGTCGTGAGTGAACAGGGAGTACAGGAGGGGACTGAGCATGCACCACTGAGAGGCCCCTGTGTTGAGGATCAGTGTGGTGGATGTGTTGTTACCTACTCTTTCCACCTAGGGGTGGCCCGTCAGGAAGTCCAGGATCCAGTTGCAGAGGGAGGTGTTTATTCCCAGGGTCCTTAGCTTATTGATGAGCTTTGAGGGCACTATGGTATTGAACGCTGAGCTGTAGTCAATGAACAGCTTCTCACATAGGTGTTCCTTTTGTCCAGTTGGGAAAGGGCAGTGTGAAGTGCAATGGAGATCGCATCATCTGTGGATCTGTTGGGGCGGTATGCAAATAGTAGTGGGGTCTAGGGTTTCTGGGATGATGGTGTTGATGTGAGCCATGACCAGCCTTTCAAAGCACTTCATGCCTACAGATGTGAGTACTACGGCTTGGTAGTCATTTAGGCAGGTTACGATAGTGTTATTGGGCACAGGGACTGTGGTGGTCTGCTTAAAACATGTTGGTATTACAGACTTGGACAGGGAGAGGTTGAAAATGTCAGTGAAGACACTTGCCAGTTGGTCAGCGCATGCTCACAGTACACGTCCTGGTAATCCGGGGTGGCAGGGTAGCCTAGTGGTTAGAGCTTTGGACTAGTAACCGGAAGGTTGCAAGTTCAAACCCCTGAGCTGACAAGGTAGAAATCTGTCGTTCTGCCCCTGAACAGGCAGTTAACCCACTGTTCCTAGGCCGTCATTGAAAATAAGAATTTGTTCTTAACTGACTTGCCTAGTTAAATAAAGGTTAAATAAAGGTTAAATAAAGGTAAAATAAAAAAGAAATAAAAAATACGTCTGGCTGTGAGGGCTTGTGAATGTTGACCTGTTTAAAGGTCTTACTCACATTGTCTGTGGAGAGCGTGATCACACAGTCTTCCGGAACAGTTGGTGCTCCCATGCGTGTTTCAGTGTTATTTGCCTCGAAGCAAGCATAAAAGTAGTTTAGCTCGTCTGGTAGACTCGTGTCACTGGGAAGCTCTCGGCTGTGCTGCCCTTTGTACTGTAATGGTTTGTAGACCCTGCCACATCCGACGAGCGTCAGAGCAGGTGTAGTATATTTGCGCGGTAAAATTAAATTACTACAGTTCATTTTTACATGTTTTGTTTGAGTTGCTTTTGAAACCAAAAGACGAATTAAAAACAGTATTGGTATTGTTGAATTCGATTTTCATAATAGCAAGCTAGGACTGATGGTTTGGTTGGCTAAACTAGCAAGTCTGTTTTGGTTACCACGGCAACTACTGCATATAGTAAACTTGCTAGCTACTTGTTTAGTGGATATTGAATATATTTCTACCGGCAAATGTGTTAAATTATAGCCATAGTATAAAATTAATAATCAACTCCGGGCTCTATGTGTTCTCTGGAAAATAATGCAACTCATAATGCAACTCCGTGGAAGGTCAGTTCCAATCCACTAGCGCGTCGTGGAACACACCTTCCAAGTCGTTCATTATTTTTTCACAGAACACATAGCCTCTCGTTGATGATCTCTGACCTAATCTAATGCCATTATGACTCGTGTAAAATAATAAATGAGAGAGAGATCGAGGCATTTTTACACGTTTTTTTTACTGCTGATGTAGTGATTTGCATTGGTCAGCAAGATTGGATATTTGGATTGACACATTATGCAAGCCAAGTTTTCTACAATGCATTATTCTACTCATGTTCTTTACTATCATTTCAGTAATTTTCTGTGATAATCTTCCCTTTTAAATACGAAGTGATGTACAGTGTAGCCTGGCTTGACATAGCAGGCCTTGAGTGGACAGAAGATGCAGCTGTAGACAGAAGATGCGGACAGAGTGGACACAAAAAAAGTGGACAGAAGATGCTTGGACAGAAGTGGTCAGAAGATGCGGCTGCTTCAGCAAGCATGGTAAGCCCCATACATCTCTTATCCCTGATCCCAATCAATTTTAGGGAGACTCAAAGAAACTAAAATGACTAGGGAAAGCTTTCTTAGCCGTGGGCTCAACGGCCTACAGAACGTGCCTCCAAAATTACCAACAGCCTGTTGTAGGTTTTTGTTAAAGGTCTGTGTTCTGCTAAATAGCTAAATAGAAGCCAAAACGAATGCATGAGTGATGCACATGTATGCC
The DNA here is from genome assembly GCF_018296145.1 of Oncorhynchus tshawytscha. Classification (NCBI taxonomy): domain Eukaryota; kingdom Metazoa; phylum Chordata; class Actinopteri; order Salmoniformes; family Salmonidae; genus Oncorhynchus; species Oncorhynchus tshawytscha. The sequence goes on along the minus strand of NC_056436.1, from coordinate 33,455,126 downwards.
AATATTACTGAACAGATAAACAGGCTCTGTTCTCTGTCCATGGTCCTGATGCAGCAGGCTTCCTCTTTTCTCCAGTAGCCAGCCACAGCATCCCCACGGATCATGCTTTGCATTTCAGAAGTTCATTGTTGACAGCTCTCTAATGTCATGCCACGTTCTGACTGATGCTACAATAGCGGCACATCGGTTTTGTGTCTCGCTACGGACGCGTCACCCACATCCGAGGTGCTGTTATTGTCAGCCCCTCCAAATGCAGCCCCTAATCAAGCAATTTCCCCAATTCCAGCCACATCAAATTGCTATTTAGCTGTTGAACTGGGGAGTTTTGCTGTCCTTTTCATATGTTAATCACCCCTATTCAACATCTCCCCGTGAGGCTATTTGTTGTGGAATAAATCCCCTTGTTTGCCTCCTGCATGTATAATTGATATTGTTGCTGGGCTCTTTGTTTGTGCTGCACAGAGCTGAAAAGCACTACTTTGGAGGTGATGAAGTGAGTGAGACTCGCAATCACTCTTCTTTCTACTGGGGCCTAACTGAGGTTGGTGAAAGTGATCAGTCCTCCTATTAGATTTGAATATTACAACACTGTATCATATGATTTGATTTGATTTGATTTGATTTATGATGGGATGCATTAGATGTTTCTGTTCATTTTACAGTCAGCTATAACTTCCCATCTGCATATGAGCAACCTTGAAACACAATCTGTAGTAGAAGCCCTAATTTTGACAATTACAGTCAGTTAGCATGTACTTGTCGAATACCAACCACAACCTGTCTATGGGTTATCCATCATAGCAAATACATTCCAATGTTTCTTTCTTTCTTGTCTTATCCTTTCCACTGACACACACATTCAGTCTCCGCTTTACGTAGGTTAACTTTCTTATCTGACTCTTGAACCTTGAGTTACATGGCAGTCTCAAGAGATAACTAAGCCTACATATTCCACTTTTACGGCCCCAGACCCATACCATACATCAAAACATACACTGCCTTCAATCCTATTTCAGTTTTACTAAGAAATGATTCAACATAAAACCATAAATGTCTGTTTCCCCTGGGAGAGTATGTATGGAATATAAACAGCACAATAGGCCTATCCACCAACAGCAGTAGTCATATACATATTGGGGAAAAGCCAGCATGTTATGTTTTATCAGTTGATGCTTAATGGTAAAATGGGGCTTTATTATTTGAGTTATAATATATGCATGGGAAAATAGAAATGTGTCCTTTTCCAATTGTATTCCCATATAGAATTATTGGCCCTTTTCGTCCTCCTCCTCGTCTTGTAGAATAGATACAGTATGTAGGGTAATTGATATGCCTTAACAGAGGTCTTGATTTGCATGAGAATTAACGGCAGTAAATTAAATTGATATTCTGTGCACATCTCAAATTATTCCTTCAGACCTTTGTTTCCCTGCTTGGCAGAGCCCGGGTTCAGCTGCTAACCAGACAGAAACATCTGGGTGGTTAGTAATTTGATAAACAGCTTATAGAAACACTCCCCAAATGATCTTCTCTGAAGACTCAGATTTTTTCTTGTGTCAAACTTGGAACAGTTGGCTAAGGCTTGGCTTTCTGTAATGCACATGTTGGGTTTATCTGTTTTGTGGCTATTCTTCCATATCCTAGGTCTTCATGGCTTTTGCTCACTCTTTTCACTACCATTTAGATTTTGGATCAGTGTTTGGGGTTAATTCAAACCCCCAGTCAATCTGACGGTGAGAGTTAAGTAAAATATTTTACAGGTTGGCTATTGTGGCCAACATATAAAGGATCTACAACTGCATTTAATATTCATTCAAAACATTGAAGACATTGTGATGAACAATAAATACAAGAAAAAGCTACATATTCTCCTGGTAATAATAGCCATGGAAGGAATAGCATTTAGTACTCAATAGGAATAAACCTCCCATTTCTAATGTGTCTAAGGGTAGGCCATTGTTTGACTGGAGCTCAGATGAGTCCAACTGAAATTGCAAATAAGGTGATTTTTTCCCCCCCACAGAATTTATTCTAGATCAGAATATAAAAGCTGTCAAGTTCTACGTATGGGCTAATTCAATGGTCACTTGTTTCTATAATTGGCTTATGCCATCAGAAAATGAGATTTGACAAGCTTTTGTCATTGTTTCAACAATTGGGCACTTGAAGTTGGCATAGCTATATTTTGATTTTCACACAGTCATATTAAAGCTGAAATGTGGCTAGCTAATGATATGAGTTATGTCCGTGTCCACCTTCAACAAATAATAAAACAGAAAATAGGTTTGTTTATTATTGCCAATCGTCACATAGGCGTCAAATTCAGTCTATTTGACACAACATGTCATTGTGGATCCAAACAAAGCAGCAACATGTTGATGTGTGTGTGGTATGTACATTAATGTGTGTTTGTTCATGTTCGTGGGTGAGACAGTCAATTATGAGTTAAGTGCTGTCAAGAGGATAAAAAGGTGCAAACAAAATCCCCTTTTTAATTGTATGGCCAGCAAAGTTAATAAAGTATGGAGTGGGGATCGATGAGACAGAGTTTCTCTGAAAGCTTTTCTTCACGGGTGAAGATTAAGAGGCAATTGGACACAGAGCGTCTCAGAAACGAACGTCAAGATGCTGTATCATCGCTGCCAGTGACTATAATTGTCCTACTAATCCAGAAGATGTCTCCAGTAAGTATTAGTCCTCCCACACATACTCTGAATGGGTGTGGTTTGAAGCTAATTTGAAAATAAAGCATTCTGTAGGATGGCCATCTCATCAGGCTAACTAGGAAGGACAGTGCACGCTAACTAGGAAGGACAGTGCACGCTAACTAGGAAGGACAGTGCACGCTAACTAGGAAAGACAGTGCATGCTAACTAGGAAAGACAGTGCATGCTAACTAGGAAGGACAGTGCATGCTAACTAGGAAAGACAGTGCATGCTAAATAGGAAGGACAGTGCATGCTAACTAGGAAGGACAGTGCATGCTAACTAGGAAGGACAGGACAGTGCATGCTAACTAGGAAAGACAGTGCATGCTAACTAGGAAAGACAGTGCACGCTAACTAGGAAGGACAGTGCACGCTAACTAGGAAGGACAGTGCATGCTAACTAGGAAAGACAGTGCACGCTAACTAGGAAGGACAGTGCATGTTAACTAGGAAGGACAGTGCATGCTAACTAGGAAGGACAGTGCATGCTAACTAGGCAGGACAGTGCATGCTAACTAGCAAGGACAGTGCATGCTAACTAGGCAGCACAGTGCATGCTAACTAGGCAGGACAGTGCATGCTAACTAGGAAGGACAGTGCATGTTAACTGGGAAGGACAGTGCATGCTAACTAGTAAGGACAGTGCATGCTAACTAGGCAGGACAGCGCATGCTAACTAGGCAGGACAGTGCATGCTAACTAGGCAGGACAGTGCATGCTCCAGTGAATATAAACCAGTTTCATTGTGCCAAATTATCTGAATTGAAAGTACTCTGTTAAAAGCAAGAGATGTCACCAGAGATGTAACCTACCTTTGAAAAGAGTGTGAAAGGTGTCCATTATTAATGCAATAGCGTAAATCATTATCAAAGGTAGGCCATTTACAGATTACTATACACACTTTTATCTCATTGTTCAATGGACAACTTGAGGCATTACATTGACCATGATGTTGCATTTGTTGGTGATTTGAATAAGCATCAGCAAAGTCTAGAGTGCTGTCTGAGAGGACAATGGATACAGTGTTGGTAAAAACAAAGCCTTCTGGATGAGGACGGTACTCTCCTGTTTGTTTGTTGCTCGGTTATGTAGATCTTGTGATGTCACAGGTTGGTGAGTGGATTCATTCTCCATTCTCTTTCTCTGGAAACTTGGCAACGGCTTTGAGAGAGAGGAAGCAGAGTATTGTCATGCACTCAGACATGAGGCAGTAAGTCGGGTGTTTGAGTGACAGACAGCGGTATCAGTGTCAGTGTGGAGGGCAGTGAATGAGGCCAGCAGTGTGTGTGTGGCAGGCTGGCTGGCTGGCTGGTTGATGAGAACCATGTTGTCAGGGTCGTGTGTGACATCCAGGGCCTGTCTGGGCCCTCACATGAGGTTAGAAGTCTATGTCAACTCGTTTAAGCTGCAGCATGTGGAAATGCACCTCCATGTTTACCAGCTCTCTGTCTGTAGCTGACAGGTAAACCATCTGTCATGTGGTGGGTCAGAGATCTGGAGTGATCCCATTACAGATGCTGTGCTGGTGCTGGGCTCACTGCAGTTTCCTTACTCTGTCTCTCTGGCATCGCCGTGGGAAGATGTTTTGGGGTGGGGGTGCTGAAATGTTCTCTCGTCCGGGGAGGTATGACAATAGCCAATAATGATACGATATTAGTAATACAGTGATGGTGATATAACCATGGCGATAATACGGTTTTATCAATACTGAAATAAAGCATCATATCCCTTGACGTTGACTGCTCATTATCTGGAAACCTCTACCCACATTGAAAGAGATGTTTGGCCCCCTCCAGCAGAGAGGCCCAGGTTACATGTCACATCCACGTCAGTGCATTAGTGAGCGTTTATTTGTTGTGTGAGGGAGCCCTCGCTCGAATCCACTTTCAAGGTCACACTCGATTGACACTGCCACTGGATGTTGTGCTTATGTGGGTTTAGTCTCAGAGGTCAAATTATCCTTTAAGTTGGAATGAAATTGGGAATAGTGGAGGCAAGGATCAGCCCTGAGCCCAGGCCCTGGCTCTCCTCAGTATTAAGCCATCACAGTGATGTAAGCTCATATAATGAACCCTTTCACCGCTACCACTGCACCAATATCCCTACAACACAGCATGCATATTGATTGCAGATTGTGAGTGTGTGAACGTATCAGCGTGTGTGATTGTCTGCGTGAAAGTGCACGTGAAAGTGTGTGTGTGTGGGTGAATGTGTGTGTGTGTGGTTTGTCTTTTTCCTGCGAGGAGCAGGGGAATCGTGTTACTCTCCGACTGATTAGAAAGCTCATGCATTGGAAATCACGACCGAGATGCTGGTCCCCATCTGCCCACAGTGCAGGTGAAAACAATTTACACATCGGCGGGCTAATGGATACATTCATAGGGAGCAGAGAGAGAGGGAGTAGAGGGTAGAGGGAGAGAGGGGCACAGTAATGGGCCTGGGCCAATGCAGGTCAGTGGCCCTGGTCAGACAGCCAAGTCAGATAGCAGCGTATCAGATGACACATAATCGCCGGGTCATGGACTAATGAGTGTGGTCGCGCCCTGGCCCCCGTTGTAAATACACTTGTAAACAATTCTGTGAGTGAAACATGGCAATAATATGTTGATTCAGCAGGTAATGAGGTGATCCCAGAATCAATACCCCCGTCACCCTCTCCCAGCCGGGCCAGTGGAGAGCAGCTAGCCAGGTTGCTGTGTGCCTCTGCGGATGACCTTTCCGCTGCAGTAAGGACACGATGCGGTCTGAAGAGGACTATTCTCGTATTGCAGGAGGTGCTGAGTGCCAGAACTTTCATTCGCAGCAAGCAAATGAACAGGCAGCCCCTGCATGCTAATGAGCGGCAGGCTATTTTCCACCTTTTTTATCTGCACATTATGCTCTTGACTTTGGAGAAGGTGGGAATTAGGTTGGACCTCAGTGTCAGACTGCCTGATGGTTCTGCTCAGGAAAACTGGTAATTGAAGCCGATGGCTGCCGCGGAGGAGGTCTGAATTTGGAAATAAACAGTTTCAAGCACTGCGCGTCATTTCTAGAGAGATGACAGGGGGAATAGAAATGAGCTGTCTGGATCTAATGTGGTTTCACAGCAGGGGAAAAAGGGTCCATCTTTTAGATAACAATTCCACTCATTAGGACTTCAATGCAGCCATAATGACAGCAGCCCCGAGTTGTTAAAATCAGAGAGGGCAATTAGGAAAAGTCCGCACCCAAAGAACCCAAATAAATGCAGATGTGTCGAAAGGAATTCTGTATGTTGTTGTTATTTGACATTGTGAGATACATCTAATTGCTTTGAAGGGGAAGTTAAAAAAATTATAATGAAATGGCCTCCTACTGAGTAGTTCTTATCGGCGTGGCAACTTTGTCATTATTGCTTCTTTATTAGCATAATGGGAAGTAGACCAATTATTTCTCCTCTCATTGGCAAAGTGACTAATTTGTGTTTGTTTCTCAGCTTATTAAGTGTGAGGCTTTAAACATCTTCATCTCAGTGTGTATGTTTGTGTGTGTGTTGATGCCTGCCAGCATGATACTATACTTACGGTTTACACCTGTTATGAAACATTGCACAGATTTCAGGATCATAATTAATGTTTTTAATTGGTGCAATTATCAAAGTATAGCCATAATTACTGGAGCTGAAGCAACAACTGACTGCCTTTGCAGCATATGGCAGTTCTGCTGAAATAAACAGAGGCTATGAGAAGGGGGACTTTTGAAAGGACATTTTTCTGCTGTATATTCCACCGCAATTTCTGGAGATGTGGCCTCTTCACCTTGTTCCCACTTGGCTACAATCTTCAGAACCCCCCGTGGTGATCACCAAACTTCTCTGTCATTCAGACGCTGGAGCCTGGCGGTAAGCTGTGTGTGTCCACTGCATCGCCCTCCCCTTAGGAGACGCTGCATCGCCCTCTTTCAATTTCCAAAGGATTATCAACAACAATGCATTTCCTCAGCAGATGTGCAAACTTTCTCTCTCCCCTTCTCCCACCCTCCTTTCTCCCCCTTTCTCCCCCCCAAACCCCCCAAATGTTTACTTGCCTGACATTTTGAGAAGCATTCCATGAGCTGAATGATGTTTCTCTATTTATAACTAGTTGCAACATGGCGGCCATGGTCACTTCCTCTGTGTCTTACAGTATAATAAACAACTTGTTTATACATCCACAAATGACTTGGTCGGTTAATCCCTGTTGCTTTTTAATGTGGCATTATTGTTGCATGTCAAAAACACAACCTTCCCGAATGTGGAATTGATGCGGCGAAGCAACCTTGATGTGGCGAGAGAGACCGCGGGGGTTTCGTAGCTCAGATAGACTTCATGCTCATGAATAAAACAGAGGGTTTAGGGCTTCCTGTGTGGCTAATTCACAGCTCTGAGGTTTCAATCTGTTTTTATGGTGCTTGGGTGGAACAATTTCGCTTCCCAGCTCCAGGGCTACAGCAGGTAGAGGATTCTCGGCTGCTCATACAAGTAATTTGTCATAATCAATCATTGCGCTTTTGTGAAGTCGACACAAGCTGCAGAGACATGATACTTTCTGCTTTGTTTGCGATTGTATGGAAGAAAATAGTTTATAACGTCATCGAAATGGAGCTTGTGTAAATATTGTGGGCCGACGTGGTTTTGTCACTCATTTTCAGTGGTGACATTACATTTTAGGGCCTGCTATTGTTTGTTTACAAAAACTTGTTTAAATGCATCCCGGTAAAGGAGATCAATCAATTGGAGACTTATTACATAATTATTGCTGATTAGCAAGACCTTGTCTTGCACCTTATACCTACACCGAGCTCTAACCAGGAGACATAAGATTAAGAAACCTGTTTCAAGCACCATCCTTCAACTTGGTCAAGTAGAGCCCTATAGCTAAAACTCCAGATACTCTCAGACCCTAGTTTCTCTGTTTCTGTCACTCAGGGCAATTAGTCATGAGCAACGCGGTTCTTTTCCTTGTAAGTCTTGTTTGCAGACTCATTACTGGGCCCTGCTGGTGTCTCCTGCACTGAGAGGAAGTCAAACAAAGCACCACTCACACCCAGCGGCTGTGCAACAGAAGCAGGGCCCGGACCCACCACTAAACGCTGAGAAGTGAAGGGCTGCGAAAACAAACCGCTATGGAACACCCTTCATTTCTACTCCCGTCGCAGTCACAACCCGCCACCTCCTCTCTCTCACCACCACTCTGAAGTGCTGGGAAAACACACCAAGGTGGTCCCCTGTACGACTCACCATTTTAAAGAACAGCACCTCCCCACCTGGTCCATCCTCTACTTACCTTCTCTACTCAGTTTAACCTGCCAAACCCTTTAATAGAAGGGTAGGCCACATAGGCCTGGATTACTGTACACCTGTGTCTTCCCAATCTCTCTTCCCTCTCCATCTCTGACACAGACAGACAGAGGGGACCAGCTAATTAAAAGCAGACAGTGTTGCTGTGGCCAGGTATAGCGTACAGTGGAGCTGAGCTAGGGGCCACAACACCACAGCAGCTCGAGCTCCGGTTCATCTCAACCAATTAGAGTGAGCATCAAAGCCGGGGCGGCCATGAAAGGGTGGGTTCAGAGGAGACATTGTTGTGTGCGTGGTCAGCAATCAGCATGGCCCCCGCTGTGAGACGGGTTCTGTTTACGCCGTTTAAACATTGTACACAGTCACGTGACGTGGCTCCCTACAGTGGAGGCCTCGTTTCGGATGTCCTTCTCATAACGCAGGACTGAACTGAATCGTGGATGTCCAGAAGGAAAACAACGTATTATGATGTGCTCTATGTTTTCTGGGACAGTTTGGGGGTAATATGCTTTACAACTTCCATGGTTTGACTCAGAAAATATTGCAGTGTGAAATTCAAATGAGGTGGAAGAATCTCATATATGAAATGATAGCCTATATGGCATTGGGAAGAGTATATGGTTTATGACATTGTTCATTCCCACCTGACTGATAAATTACCACTGAAAGTGCTGAATAATATGGTGTAGGCAAGCTACCTGCAGAAAAACATACTGCATTGAACACATTGTGTCCATGCTGTATGTGTACCGTATACTGCGTGTGTCACAGTTTATTTTCAGTGAAGATATTGGTTCTCACTTCAACTGGTTCTCCAATCCTCTCCTCTTACAAAATTAACCAATTTCCCCTCTCCTCCAATGACTCGCCTGCTATCCATATCCTCATGTCAGTTTCGAGTGTCTGAGAGAGAGAGAAAGAAAGAGAGAGAAAGAGATAGTGAGACAGAGAGAGGCAAATAAATAGTAAGTAAGAGAGAGCAAGAGAGAGAGAGAGAGAGAGAGACGTGCTTGACCTGCTGAATGGGCAGGTGCCTGCCGTCTCTGTGGGTCAGTGGGAGGAGCAGTGATAGGATCTGAGGGGAGCCAGAGGAGCCGGGATGGCCCCTGTGTTTCTCCCTAAAGCCTTGAATAAGCCTGCAGTCAGCAGAGACTGGATCCCCAGGATTAGGACGAGGGCAGGGCTGGAGTGCTGCCACTCTCCCTCTCAGCGGCTGAGCAGGAACTCCTCATTATACCTGAGGTGCAAACCATCACTCATGGTGCTTGGCCCCCTCAAACTGACTGTCCCATCACTGTCTGCCACTGGAAGGACTGCAATCTGTTATGGTTGATATATGATAAATTGGGGGTGTTGTGGTCTACATTCCTTGATCCGAAGTAAATTGGACTGACAGACCAATCTCTCTAAAAACTGAAGTCAATAACAGAAGTAAAATTTTACAGGGCAGTAGGTAGCCTAGCGGTCAGAGCGTTGGGCCAGTAACCGAAAGGTCGCTGGTTTGAATACCCGAGCTGACACGGTGAAAAATCAGTCGTTGTGCCCTTGAGCAAGGCACTTAACCCTACATTTCTCCAGGGGTGCCGTACTACTATGGCTGACCCTGTAAAACAACACATTTTACTGCACCTATCCTGTTTAAGTGACACTAAAACATCTATTTCTTTAATCTATTCTGTAGCGATTCCTTCAGGTCTTTAATTTGACGGACGAATGACACCGCCTGGGATGTGTGTGAGTGGAGGCTACATGCATGTACGTCTGCATATGTTAGCATGTCCATGTCTGAGAGGAATTTATATTCTACTGCAGCTAACGCATCCCTCACAGCGCACTGACCAAGCTAATAGCCAATCATATTGATGGGCCTTTGCTAATTTATACATTTATTTATATATTTCCTTAGCTAAACATAATTAGTGATTACTGTCCAGTGTTTGAAAAGCAATAGTTCTTAGTAAATTAGAGAATGATTATTGCATGGCAAATCTACTTCATTCTAAATATGGTAATTAATGGTCTATGCAGTGGGAGCATTGGTTAAAAGCACTAGTAACCTCACGCAAGCTTCAAATGTACCACACTCTAAATTGCTTGACATGGGTTTCTTTTGAAGGCTATATTTAATTGAATGCCATACAGTAGCCAGTTTTGAGGCTAATGGAATTTACATTATATGTAAGGGATCTGGTGAGGAGTCACTTAACCATCCATTATGCTGTGTTTTTGAGCCACACTAGTTTCTTACTCACCACATTTAAATGGCCACGATTAAATCAGGCTTGTAATATAATTAGTAACTGATAAAAGTAGAAATGTAAAATGTAGCCTCGACATTATCATATAGGAAATTGGGGGGTTGAACATTGACAGAGTGATTATGAAGTTGCTGATACACTGAGGATAAAACCACATGGATCACGATGGGTTATTTCATTTACTGGGGTGATTTAAAATAACTGACGACGCCATCACACAATATTGCTCACTATTAGTTTTGATAGAATAAAGCATGAAAAGATATGTTGTATGAAAATAATAGAAACGCTTGAAGGGTGAGCATCATCATCTCCGAGCAAGGCATCCCTGCAGAGCCACCTAGTGTCAGTAGCTACTGGAAGTTACTGCACTGCACACTGCGTGCAACGTCACCAATCATCACCTCCACACTGAACACTGAACACTGAGGGGACACAAACAGACGGATGCACTCTGGACTAACGAAGATTCCCTCTTTATACATGGAATTACAACCTTTTTTTACAAACAAACCAGGCAGTGTTGCAGCTATTGGTATATTACCCACTCCCCATCACTGTTCTACAAGCACCAAACACGTTTAACGACCGTGATGGTATTTGATTGTCTATTGAATATAGCTCAGTACTGTTTGTGATAACAATGATACTCCAAGACAAAAACAATAGTTGTCATATGTCACTGTGACCACTGACCAATAACTTCATGTTGTTGGCCAGTGTTTCAAAACTTGGGTAAGGGTGCCCCCACATGGCCACTAGTATATTGAGTCCCTGACGTTCTCAGAGGCAGGCAGCATTTCTGTCTGGGAGACTGGAGTCATACCTACTATCAGGATTATGATAAAGAATTAACTGTAATTGTAGGTTTGAATTATATTATTTTCAGAGTAATATTACATCATTTTGGGAATTATAATAATTTAATCAGTGGCAGTCTAGTGGTTAGAGTGTTGGCCCAGTAACTGGAAGGTTAATAAGATCGAATCCCCGAGCTGACAAGGTAAAAATCTGTTTTTCTGCCACTGAACAAGACATTTAACCCACTGTTCCTAGGCTGTCATTGGAAATGAGAATTTGTTCTTAACTGACTTGCCTAGCTAAATATAGGTTAAATCAGAACATGATCATTGGTCTATGTCTCAGGTCTTGAAGAATGTCACTACCTTCTCATATTGACCTCTAAACGTTAATTATATAGTTTAATCAGTGGTATTAGAACTCAGATGATACAATATGTATGTATGTCTATGTAAATGATCACAATGTTTATGTATTTTCTAATATATTTCTAATATATACTCCCATCTCAGACACACACCCACATACAAGACAAACCAGAGATAGTGCCTAAACACTCATAGACTGCAGCAACAGTTGTTTTAGTCAGACTCTGTAGCTTTAGGAGAAAGACCCAGGCTGAGGCTCTGTAATTTGCAGTCTGGTCTGAGCCTATTTCATTGTGTGTTGTTAGGCGCTGCTGTTCAACAGTATGGAAGTCTATTAGGTGAGGCAGAAATTGTAATGATGGACACTGAATTCTGGGAATCAGCTGCTCAATATAGGCCCCTTAATTGCTTAGCAACAGTGTTTCAGGCCTCTCATTTGAGATCAAGAGTTTACTGGACTGGAGACTCCGCTTTGGAGAAATAGAGCTTGTGCCATTAGATAAGACACGCTAGAAATGGGCTCTATATCTGCTTCCTCTGTGCCCTCCTCTTTCTCCCCCCCCGTCTCTATCTCTCTCTCCCTCATGCTCTCTCTCTCCAGACCCACTGAAACACCCCTCCTCCCTCCCTCCCTCCCTCTCTCCCCGAACCCTTCCCCACCAGGATGATTATGTTACCTTTCACATGGCTGATGTATTCAGTTCACTAGATTATTTTCTGTCATCTCAGTTAATTGAATTCTGTCCATCACATTTGGATGTTGTTGCATTTGCATAAAGGCTAGAGTGGTGAAGAGTGTCAAACTTCAATTTAGACAATGTCACTCAAAATAAGTATACCGGGCTCTCTCTGGAGGTGGGTATTTCCGGATTTTGCCAGATTTTAAATATATGTATTCTTGGGATGTGGGGCTCTCATATACATGTAAATATAAATAGGAAAATAACCGGATGGCTCTCTGATATTGGGTCCATGACTATATGTGTGTGTGTGTGTGTGTGTGTGTGTGTGCGTGCGTGCGCGTGCATGAGCGTACATAAATTACGTGCGTGTATGTGTACGTAGAGTGTGCGTGCGTGTATGTGTATGTAGAGTGTGCGTGCGTGGGTTGTTAGTGTGTGTGTGTGGTCATGGGGTCTGTTTTGGTTGCCCTCATGGCCAGTGTGTGACACAGACAGTGTGTGGGCTTCACTACTCCCTATTGAAGCTGATGTCTCTCAATAGGTGCTTCCTCCTACTCCCATACTCACTGTCAAGTACTTCTAACCTCCAAACTACAAGTGCCGTATGAAAACAGTGCACAGGGCCATGGTGGGAGGGGAAGTCGAAGGACCTACCACAATCCCATGTGTTAAAACGCACACACACACACACACACACACACACACACACACACACACACACTCCTCCATTGAGTTTTAAAGCAGTCTCTCCTCGGCAGGCAATCTGTTAAATCGCTGCGACTGACAGAGGGAGACGAGGCATAATAACATGTCACACAATGAAACATAGGAGAGAGAGGGGGGCAACTGTTCCTCCCTGTCAGCCAAGAAGACCTGGGCCAATTCAGATTTAATAAGTGTACCGGAATATCCAATTATGTTTGCTTTTGAAAATGGATTCATATGTCTTTAGTGGCAATTTTCATATTAGCCTCTTTCAAATAAACATCTATTAGGTTTATGTATCCCATCCTGTTTGGCACTGCAGCACAGCCCCAGCTAAAATAAGTCTGTGTCAGTTAGTCAATAAAGAGGAGCCCGAGACGACGGACAGATTAGAGTGCTTATCTCTTTTCATCAACTCTGAATGCGGACTGAATTGAAGGTCAATATCTGACGATTCTCCAGAGCTGAGCAGGTGTCTGAGAGTATGGATTTGCTGCGCTCACAGCGCCACTGGCCCTCTTTGTGGGCTCGCCAAGGCCATACTTTACATGGTGTTCCAGTCTCTTTCTCAACCCTCCTCTCCTCCATCCTTCCCTCTCTTTCTCCTCCTCCACCCCCAGGTTCTCTCCATTCTGAGACTACAGACATGTCATCCTTCCAGACAGTAGCCTCATGGTGTGAATTATCTGTGGAGGCTTAGGAAATGATGTTGTCTATTGAGAGGCCCAGAAAGGTATTCTGTTTGTATTACTCACAATAAAATGAAAGACAACAGCGAGCTGGTATCGACTGAAAGCCTGCCATCATTTCACGTGAGTGCTCTGAGGCTCTGAGACGAGATGGGAGAAACATTCCTAGTCTGGTTCTAAATTAAAGAGAACAAATATGAGGACATAAGTACAGAAGCCAAGAATCCCTCTTTCAATGGGCCATCTGTTTACAGACATTCTCAAGGTTGTTTATTATTGATTATATCTCTTTCTCCAAAACCCACGCCTCAGATAAAGAGCTGCAACAGAGTTTCAAACTTATCAGGCTGAATATGTGTGTGTGTTTGTTTCTTTATCCAAGTTATTTTTTTAAAAGAACCAAATGTAAAGGTTGTGTCTGTGGAATGGGAGTGGACCAGAGGCAGCAGCTAATGGCCTGTCGAAGACAAACGGGCTGGGACCAGGGCAGCTGTCTTCTCCTCCAGGCAGACTGACACACTGTTTGTGTTTCAGCTTAGAGCCCAGTTCAAACTCCAAAACCACACCAAACAGTGGATAAAACAACATTCCCTCTCGAGTGGTGCCACACGCGAGCCAGACGAGCGTGGCCAGGGTGTGTGTGTGTGTGTGTGTGTGTGTGTGTGTGTGTGTGTGTGTAGGGCAGAGGCTGGGTGTGGATAGCCATGGGCTGAAGGCAGCGAGGTGCTCGTATGGAGGGCCTTGTCCAGTCTGTCAGAGGGCCCTCTCGGCTACTCTCCTCTCACACAATGCCTGTGTGAAGGGGCTCACTCAAACAGGAGTCTGGATGCTGCTAAGCTGTTAGGCTGGAGCAGCAGTCTGCTGCAGCCCTTCCAGGTGTAGAGCTATCTCAGACCACTCCTCAGGCCAGCCGGCCTTACTCCTACCCCCAGGGAAGGCCACATCCGACTTTATCTGATCACACAGGCCGGTGTCCGTCAATATGTATCGATGTAGCTACAGAAACAGGCTCTCGTAGGAAGTTAAAAAAGGTCACAAAATCTATAAAGTGTTTATATATGCTGGCTATCAAAATTCTGTTCAAATTAAATTAAATATTTAGTAGTATTTGGTAGTATTTACTAATGAAGATGAAGTGATCTTGACCGCTGTCACAATAAAATGATTGAAACAGTCACACAGCTTCTTTCCTGAATTTCGAAATCTACAACCGGCTGGGTGAAAAATGTTGATATATTTTTGCTGAATAAATGAACAAAAAAAAAAAGATATTGCCCGCTGAGTATATCTTTGAATGGAGCACTTTATTTGTGTACGCATCTGTAACGTTATTGTGTCCATTTTTATTCATGCCCGTGAAGTTGTGAGCTCACCCTAAGCTTTTATTTACGTGGTAGTCTTTCTCCTGCGCTACAGGAGTGCCTGGCGAGCTGCAGATAGGTCCTTTCAGAACCTTACAATGGCCTGCTTCAGCAGCTTTTTGTTGCCGTAACGACCTCTTTCTTCTTAACATTCCAAATGGCTTTGGTTCAAACCTGAAGGCCTTGATGGACAAGGTTCTATGGAATCAATCAACTGCTTCCCGCAGAAGATTTTAACATACTTTAATGTTGGGCTTGTCTAGTTGTCCTTTTGATATATAAACCTCGCGCGACAAACGTCTAAGATCCAAGTTTCTATTCTATTTTCTCTCTTTGTGCAAAGTGGATTTTAGAGAGGCCTCAATGTGGGTGAAAATATAGCAGAGACGCAGGGGCTATGCTGAAAGCTATTGTCATCTGTGGTCATCTTGTTGGGGGCAGTATGTACGTATGCATAATTCTTGAAATAATTGAAATATACCCATATTAATATTTTGTATATTACTTATGCTAGTCAAGACATGTAATTCCTGAAAATAAAAATACATTGTATTTCCTCAAGGCATTATATAAGCAAGGCAAACATTTCATTCTTATGTTAGTGGTTTTGAAAAATAATCAAAGGACTGAGATCTGCACTAAAGAAATGAGATGCAACAATGATGCCAAAATATTTGTTCATGAATATTCAATTGTTTATTAACGAATGTATGAAAAGATGACAAATACACCTGCGATTTATTTTGTCCCGTTTGTGGCAGTGACTGTTGTAAGAGAAACAAGACAGCTACTCCACAATACTGCACGCTAGATGTGCAAAGCATCTCTACGACCTCTCCCTCCTTTCGTAAAACAGCAACATCTGCTTTGAGTTTTTATAGCCAACAACATATGTCCCGTCTTTAGTGACAAAGCTGACCACAGCTCTCACGCTGTTCCCTTTCCCTAGTCCAAACACACACCTTTAGATACCTGTCAGCCTTTATTGTACTGTCTTCTGTCACCGCAGATAAGGCAAGTTAAAGTTTAATGAAATGAGGCCCGCCTTTCATAATTTGTCACGGGCTGTGAGGTAGAAGCCCCCTGCTATGTAAACATGGAGTCCAGTGTTAACAGTCATTAGTTCTAAATGACGGCACATGGACGGTGCAGCAGAAATGTCATGCTGCAGCCATTTTTCTGTTGCTCCCACAGGACCCACAGACACTGTACTGTAGACACCAAGCGAGATGGGGGTGGACATGAACAACATCTAAAAGCACGTGATGTTCTTTAACTGTTTTGTGGCAAATCACAATTATTGTACAGCTAAATAAAATGAATCGAAATGCAGGGAGCCCTCTCACTTTACTTCCTTGGTGTTATATTAGTATGCAGTATTCAGGATTAGCTTGCCTGCTAAGATTTGGTGGTGAAGAAATAGACCATCCATCACTGAATGAGGTGTGATGATAACTGTGAGAGCTGGGTTCTGCAGTCAATGACCCACCTGTCCCTTTGGGGAGGGGAGAGGTTGGATACAGCAGCCTATACTGCTTCAGCCCCGAGGGGAGAGGATGACATTCACACTCTCTCAGTCACAAGGGCCACAGCACTACTTATACACACCGTGTCATAACCAGCCTGTCATCGGGTTGGGCTATGACTGGCTATAGTGCCTGCAGCTGCAGTGGTCAAGAAGCTCCACTAAACATCTACTGAACCCTCCATACTGTTTGACTGATGGGTCCTACCACCAACTCCCCTCGGCTCAGTGTAGTAGGGGATAAGAGGAGATCCGTATCTCTGACCATCCTTACTGGAGCAGAGTCTCAAGGAAGAACAACACAGTAGCCTGCTAGGAACTCTTGGCTTCGTGTGTGAGGGAGTAACATCCTGTATTGTTTTGGTGCAACCCTCGCCATGGTTTTGATAGGGGATTCCATCAAGAGCAACTCACCATGCTATCAGAAATTCACGTAGACCGAGATTGTGCTGAATCAGACGTGTTCTATAGATCACTTAACAAAAGCACAACGCTGCATATGGTTTCATGACAAGATATTAGGGAAGGGTCCATCTCTCTTCAGTGGTTTGTTCTGCGCTAGTCTAAACTCTGGGAAGGAGCTCATTCTAGCACTTCAATTTGTAGCTTCATTTTAGCACAGTCTGCAGTCTAGCTGAGAACACCAGTCTGCAGTCGAGCTGAGAACACCAGTCTGCAGTCTAGCTGAGAACACCAGTCTGCGGTCGAGCTGAGAACACCAGTCTGCGGTCTAGCTGAGAACACCAGTCTGCAGTCTAACTGAGAACACCAGTCTGCGGTCTAGCTGAGAACACCAGTCTGCACACCCAGCAGATACACACACATTGAAGCCATTGATGTCTTAATACTGAGAGGATCTAATTTTGCTGATCCTCTGACACTTATCCTTTAGGTAAACTCAAGCCCTTCTGTCTCTGTGTCCCTATGGCCCCCTTGCCAACAAACACAACACGGGCAGCTTTTTGAACACCCGCTTCACTGCCAGTGAAGGTCTGAGCTAACTTCCTACAATTCTACACATTTTGCAATGAGGCTGAGAGAATTTAGCATTTTTTAAAGCTAATTTCCTGCTATTCTACACATTTTGCCATTAGGCTGAGAGAAAATTGGGCCCCCACGCCTAGCATGGGCTGCAGGGTTGTGTGGCACACCGGTGTTCAGCGCTGAAAAGACACTCAGAGATGCCTGATGCCTCTGTCTTTTCACTGTGGTAGTACAGATTGATATTGTGAATAATAGCCATTTTCAGCTATACAGGAACAGAAAACAGAACTCACAGACAGACACTGTAGACACACACTGTCCAAAAACAGACACACTGACAAAGACACGCACATACACCCTGCCTGTGTGTGTGGTGTGTGTGTGTTTGCGTGTGGCTGCGGCTGTCTGGACTGGCCCTGGCTGGCTGTAATCAGTAGCTCTGTGACAGGAGGGGAGGGAGGCTGGCGGGAGGGACAGAGGGACAAGAGTGATAACAGATTGGCGACTCTGATAAACTCTCCTCTAATGGCTCTGCCTGTCCTTCTCCCTTTTTTCCACCAGCACCTATTTAGTGGAGTCTTTCACCGGCGGGGGATTAGCAACCCGGATAAGGGGAGGTAAACACGAGCAGCTTCTCTGAGCAGGAAACGGAGAGAGAGAGAGAGAGAGAGAGAGAGAGGTACAGGAAGATAGAGAGAGGGAGAGGGAGGGGGAGAGAGATGAGGAGAAAAGAGGAGAGAAAGGAAGGGAGACTGAGAGAAAATTCAAGGAGTGGCACTTACAATACCCATCCATCCTTTTTTAGTCTATTCCCCTTCTCTTCAAATGTTCATTTTGCTTTCTGGCCTCTCACCAGTGCAATAACCGCTATGTTCCTATACTCTAGTAGTGATGATGGGTTCATATACTCTCTTTGCTACATGGTAGTGATGATGGGTTCCTATACTCTCTTTACTACATAGTAGTGATGATGGGTTCCTATACTCTCTTTACTACACGGTAGTGATGATGGGTACCTATACTCCCTTTACTACATGGTAGTGATGATGGGTTCCTATACTCTCTTTACTACATGGTAGTGATGATGGGTACCTATACTCCCTTTACTACATGGTAGTGATGATGGGTTCCTATACTCTCTTTACTACATGGTAGTGATGATGGGTTCCTATACTCTCTTTACTACATGGTAGTGATGATGGGTTCCTATACTCTCTTTACTACATAGTAGTGATGATGGGTTCCTATACTCTCTTTACTACATAGTAGTGATGATGGGTTCCTATACTCTCTTTACTACACGGTAGTGATGATGGGTACCTATACTCCCTTTACTACATGGTAGTGATGATGGGTTCCTATACTCTCTTTACTACATGGTAGTGATGATGGGTTCCTATACTCTCTTTACTACACGGTAGTGATGATGGGTTCCTATACTCTCTTTACTACACGGTAGTGATGATGGGTACCTATACTCCCTTTACTACATGGTAGTGATGATGGGTTCCTATACTCTCTTTACTACATGGTAGTGATGATGGGTACCTATACTCCCTTTACTACATGGTAGTGATGATGGGTTCCTATACTCCCTTTACTACATGGTAGTGATGATGGGTTCCTATACTCCCTTTACTACATGGTAGTGATGATGGGTTCCTATACTCTCTTTACTACATGGTAGTGATGATGGGTACCTATACTCCCTTTACTACATGGTAGTGATGATGGGTTCCTATACTCTCTTTACTACATGGTAGTGATGATGGGTTCCTATACTCTCTTTACTACATGGTAGTGATGATGGGTTCCTATACTCTCTTTACTACATGGTAGTGATGATGGGTTCCTATACTCTCTTTACTACATGGTAGTGATGATGGGTTCCTATACTGTCTTTACTACACGGTAGTGATGGGTTCAAGTGCTGGGTTGCAGTTGGTGTCAAACACGGTCTAATTCTGTGTGGTTAGCGGCGAGCCGGGTGAGGGTTGACACATGACACACAGGACAGTGTAAACATGGATTAGGTAGATGTGTCAATCTCAGCATGGCAGGCTGACTGACAGACAGACACGCAGGCTGGCAGCTCTCTCTGACGCTGTCAACTTCATGGGGAACAGAGGCTACGGTTTTCTATGCACTATTTCAGCTTGGTACAATGGCCCTGTGTGAAAATAAATATACAATATGCATAAATATTGGATTACGCACGTTAATGTGTTGAAATTGACTTATTCACAGATAATTAGCCTAATTCATTTATAGTTAACTATCTTAACAAATGGCAAAAATGATCCAGTATATAGTCAGTGTCATTGCAGTATTTCCCCCGCTGCTAAATCTTTGCTGCAAATCCCCAAAATATGAAAAATAGATAAATACATATAACTGGGGAAAACATTGGGAGGGTAAAATGTTTTTAGTGTGAACTTAAATGACTCAAACCAGATATAAGATCATATTTGAGAACTAACAATCACCAAAATATAAACTGATTGATTGTGTTATAATGTTTGTGTCACTTAGATAGAATAAGAAGATGGGATAAGCCATGGTAAAATGTGTAGAATTGCAGGAAATGGGCTTTAAAACGGCAACTCTTCGCTCAACCCAATTGCAAAATGTGTAGAATTGCAGATAATGTGCTTTAAAACTGCAATTTTTTTCTCTCAGCCCCATGACAAAATGTGTAGAATTGCCGGAAACTAGCTTTGAAACTGCAAAATGTTCTCTCCGAATAAATTCTAGGGAAAAGGAAAACACTGCGTCATAGTCAGTTGCACTGTGGATTATGTGGGTTACTGTAAACAATCATGGGAAGCCAGCAATGCTGCAGTCAGATATCTAAACATTGTATGAAATAACAGGGGTTGTGAAGGGGCACTTATTTCCAGGGGCATCTTTGTCAATAAGGTTGCTTGACTACATGTGAGACCAAGACAATTTAAGTGTGCTGAGGGCTGGAGAGCAGCATCACTCAGCCTACGCTACAGTGTCAAGTGCTGCAAACAATATGCACTCACTGGAAGCACAGCTCGACTCATGAGACGACATGTTCCGATGATCGTGGCAGTGCCATTTTACAATAGCCCATGTTACAGACCTGTACACAGTGTACCTCAGTTCCTTCATCTTAGTATCTCAAAACGACTTGTTTTCGATAGCGAACAAGTTAGTGGTAAATAATTCCTCTCCTCCGATCCCTTCCCATTATTCATCTGTCAAGCGTACAGAAATGTACGGCCACGCTCAAGGCTTAACTAATCCAACAAATGCAGCAACAAGCCCAATCTGAGAGAAATCTGTCTCAAGATCCATCTCAAAGCACTGGAGGAAGACTGGAGACACACCAATGTAATCACTGCAAAGCAGCCATGAACTGTGAAGTCCTACCCTTTCAATCAAACAGCTGAGCCTGGTGGGAAGGATGGGGCTACAGTCCTGTGGCATGGTTGTGCTGATAGAAAGTAGACTTCCCCAATGAGAAAGACAGACAAGACAGAAACGTGAGTTTGTCTACAAATACAGTAAAACAAGTCTTTGTGAACTAAACAATCGTAAAAGAGATACATCTGTAAAGTATTATCAATAAACTATTCCACAGCATATCATACCCGTAACACACTAAACAATGAGTGAAAATCTCACTTTTTCATATTCTGTTACCTCATACCCAAATAATGTTTTTGACTCCTATACTCGGATTTGTGTTCAAAGCATAAATCAGAGAAAAAACACAAAAAAAATCCCATATCAAACTTGTATCTCAAAGAAGAACATTTAAAAAAATGCTTGCTATTTCCTCTTAGAGGATGATGCCATGAGCTGGCCAATCAGCAGTCTACTTGCATGAATATTTTTAATGACCGGTATACGCCCACACCATTCTGTTGTTGGGGTACGCCCACACCATTCCAACAGAAAAACTGCTTTTTAATATACTTAATTAAAACATTTGCGAAGGAAAACATTTTAACTCATATTGCAATTAATTATAGGTCATATTTCATAGAAATCGGGGAACACTGGACATTTACTTTAAAGAGCAATTAGCTATGAAAGATCCCACCAAACTAGTAAGCAAGCTAAACATGTTATACTGGCCAAATTCCCAATCTGTCTCATTTAATTAAGCCATTTAATCATGCACCAGGCTAATTGCATAATTAAATCACTGCCTCCTGGGTGCTGCTGATGTGTTTTGGGCAATCTGGCGCTACAATACCACTCATCAACACTGTTCTTGGCTGATAATGGTAATGGAATGGCCAGTGGAACTTACCATGGACAACTTTTCTGGTAAACACATATTATTGTCAACATGTATATCATAATTAGCTGTGATGCTGTAGTTGTAGTCGAGATATCCTACTGTAAATGCCATCATGTATTAATTGACTTTAATTACCTCATGTGAACAAAAATATATATGTTGCATGTTAATCATGACAATCAACAGAAACAGACAGATCAGAAAATGCATGTTCCTTGTTATTCAGTATAGCCTTTTTAAATACAGTGTACGTTGGTTATGGGGACATAAATTATATTGTGCAATACACTGTGCACAGTGGTGCATTGGAGGGTATAAGCAGGTACTGAATATGCCATATACCCACTTATTTTTCCATGGGCATTGCATATATTCACTTTTTAATCCCCACTAATACGTACCAAAGTAGTGCAGTGGAGGTATACTCAGTTTCAATGAATGAGGCTGATGGAACAGATGAGAATGTTTAGCTTAAAATGTTGATAAACTATTATTTATTCACATTTTAGGCGCATCAGGGTACAGACGGATGTAGGCCTTTGCGTGAATGTCCCAAAATGCAATTTGCGCGAAAACACCATTCTAAAATCAACAGAGAAGGAAATATCCGTTCGAAATTTTGAAAGACCAGCGATTTAAATATGCAACAACTATCATGGGTTGCTAATATGATTTGGCTGTTAGACAATCAAAGAAAGTTGAAAGAAAACCAATAGAACAAGAGAAAGCCTATGAGTGAGTCTTTATAAAAAATAATTGCCTCCACATTTCTATGGTGGGATTTTGGCTATAGACTACTTTCAAGTAAAGTAAGACATGCTTCATAATATGAAGTAAAACATCTAGGTTTCAAACTATTAAGGAATAGAAAAACTATAGCCATGCTAATGATAGGCCTAACCATATTCTGGTAGATGGGAAGGCTTTCCCAAAAACCTCTATTAAATGTTAACTACAGTAGATGCGAGGTAGCCTACCTGTCAGAATGATATCATGATTATTTGCATCAATCCAGTAGCCTAGACATTTTTTTTGTAAACTCCAACTCATGTGCTACAGAAACACCGCTAACCAAACAACAGTCCTAGGTGCTTGCACAGTTGAGTTAAAGGGTAAGTACAGACAAAAATCTAAATTGCTTGACTTTTTCCTAGACCTCAAAAGTGATCTCCTGATGTGGTTTAAGCATCGTTATGGACTTAGAACATGCAATTTTGTTGTTTTTCTGCAACAAAAACAAGTGTGACTTTGAGAGTGAAAACCAGAAAAAATGAGGAAAAATCTGAAACCTGTGAATTGTTTACATGCATCTGTTTCAATGGTAGGCCTACTATTAGCCTACTTGCACAGTACAGCTTGGGTTTGCCTGACTGTGAAAGAACAATATGGGATTCATAATAGATAATTCAGAGAATTTTTCACACAGGGCGCATTTCTTTCACAGGGTGGGGCATTTGGACATTTTTCAGTGATAATTATAGTATACCCACTTCTAAAGCCACTACTGATTGTACAGTTCACAGACAGACAATAAAAAATGTCCTACTTCATAAGTAAGATTAAATGTTTGTTCTTTATAATGTTCAAGTGGACTGGGCCTGGCCGGCAAGTGTGCTATATCCTAGTCAACTTCAATAGTTTATTTTGTGGTTTGGGATATGTGGGTGTTACTGAATATATTCTTCAGACAGACAATGCAGACAATCAATTTGAAGTTTAGACCACAGTAGTGAGTGGGTTACAATATGCAGGAAGGACGGATGTACTGTATACTGTAGTGGTTTACAGATTGCTCGCTCAATTGCACTCTATCAAGCTAAAGTTTATACAAGACATATATTTGATTATTTCACTCAATCAAAAGCCCTTCAAAATAACCACTTGAATTACTGTACACAACAAAAAATGATGTCTCACTCCTACACTACAACAAATGACAGTTGATTCAAGAAACACACATTGCATAAAAACAAACTGAATGTAAAATAAATAAAAAATACTATTGAACAATGGTGGACGTGGAAGTTCCACAATAACAAAGTCTATACCTCAGATCACGACGTAGCAACAAGCTGTAACCAACCCCTTCCATTTAGCACAATTGTGGTCAAGCGGCTTGAGTATCGCCCAGCACAAACACCTTGTGTTGTGGTCCTATGTGTCTCGGCACGAGGCAGGGCCGCTCCAGCCAAGTGTTTCAATTCCTGAAGAGCCTCCTGAAGAAATTAGTATGTAATGACCACACTCCGCAAGAAGAAAGGCCCATTATGGCTTCCACACACTGTACTTGGCTTTCATTTGCAAGCTAAATGGATGCAAAAGAAGGTCAGAGTTCACTAGCCATTCAAGTATTTGGCTTTAACAGGCTCCAGCACTCTTTAATTCAAGCAGAATGACAAGTATGGATAATCGCACTAGATAATACTCATCAAAACCAGCAGTGCTGCCATTCATTGGTACCCCCCACCACACACACACGCACACACACACACACACACACACACACACACACACACACACACACACACACACACACACACACACACACACACACACACTGTCTCCCCCTTCCACAAAATGGCTGGTGAGGCATAATGACAAAATACAAAATACATTATGCCTTTTAATTTGTAATTTTCTGGCTTTTGTGGCTGCAATCTGGTTTTGGTGTATTATTGCACACTGTATTATTTTGATGCAAATTATCCCCAGCTATACTCAACTAGTTCTAATTTCACATTGGTTTATCAGGGTACAGAAAACAGCGACAGAGAGGAAAACTGCAGCTCTAATGAATTTAAAATGGAACATTAAATATGCAATGGTTACAAATGCATGAAGACTAGTAATGCTCACAGGTTTGGATGTGCGAGGAAATGATGGTCTGCCGCATATTATGGAGACAAAGAGGCTTCACCCAGATGACACTGTGTGGCCCATTTGTAAAGAATTGCAGTTAGAGAGAAATGTCTCTTTGTGGGCACATAATAACCAAGGAGTGAATGGTTTATTTAGATACATGAGGGTGCACGGCCAAAACTGCTAATACGAGGCCCCAAGGGTGTTCATTTCATGTAATATATGCACAGGCTAATTTATTACTCTGTGACTAATTTCCATTTCTTGTGCTTGGAGTTGCCTCACTAATTATGGGATTTTTTTGGGGGGACCATTTTTTCCCCTATTTCATAATTACTCTTCCACATTCAGGAGAAGCATTGGTGCAAATGAGATGGGCCTCGCTATTTGGCATTCACAGACCCCCACACCCAGGTGAGCCCAAACACCAGACAGGGGCCCCCGAAACCCCCATTCCTGAACCCCCCCTTCCTTCCCATTCCCCAAAAGCACCCACCCTCCCAATCAGCACCCGTGGCATCTTTGATCCATTCTACACTGGCGTCAGCCTGACCATCGCTTTCCGCTCACAAATATCAGATAGGCCGGCGTGTAATTAGACTTGGGGCTTTAATTAGGAAAAGTTAACTGTCACATGAAAGCTGTCACATCTGTGATACGTACTGCTGGTTCAGTGCCTGTTCCCCAGGGGGTCTGCATCAAAAGGCCCTTCCCTGCTGAGCAGGCCCACTCTAGCATGTTCTCATGCGCCAAATCAGACCTTCCGAGTGGCTTGGGATGCGAGGGGATGGAAACGGAGGCGAAGACACACAAGTTAACAGCAACAAAAAAAAGAGTAGAGGAAGAAAAAGGACAAGGAGAAGGAGAAGAAGGAGGGGGAAAAGGGAGGATCAAAAAATCATTGAGCTGCTCTGCTCTTTCTTGTGTCTCGTTAAACGGGGAACACGGCCCAGACACAAAGGGATCTGAGGGAAAACAATGTCGCTTAACAAGACATCACTGGGTCATCATTAGCAATTTGTTGTGGCATAATTTCCCCTGCCCTTGCATAATAGGTGCCCAGGGATATGGTGAAAGGCGCCGGCGCTTTGTATGCCTTCATTTAGCTATTTATTTACTTGGCTCATGTCACAAAAGAGATCTCTCCACCTATGGAGGTGGCCAAGATAACTCTGTTATAGCTCAGCATCACAGTCCTATTAAGAAGGGTCTCCTTTAATTGACTCCCCGGGCTCATCTTTAGTTCCAGAGTTGTCCTGATCTGAACCCACCCAATGAAAGGCTTTGATTTGAAAGAATAAAACCAGTTAATTAAGGGACTGTGATTAAAGCTTTGCAAACTAGTTTTGTCTGTCGTTATTTCAAACAGCCTTGTTATGGTGGCTGCTCCATTTTTATGCTGCAGTATCAACTCCCGAGATACTAAAAGAAGAATTATTGCAGTAGTAGTGGAAAATTCTAGATTTTGATGGCTGTTAGCTCCTCTCTCTCCATTTATCTCTCACCGTTTCTCTCCCTCTCTGTTTAGAGGAGAGAATGCAACAGCTGCATACTGCTCTGGTTGTGTTAAATATGGTGAAACGGCTTGACGGCTATCACTGCCATTAATCACAAAAGGGGGGAAAAGCCTTATAATTGAATTGCGCGTTTCCTGTTTACCCGTCCACACAGATGTTACTGACAGAGGTTTCGCACTTTCAGGCTGTTCCATCATTCCCACTTTAGTGGCCCTTTTGTGATGCTGCAGACAGGGAACTGTCATTTACATTCAATAGACAAATGTCCACCGGGAGAGGGAAGAATAGATGAACTGAACTTGTGATAACAATGCTGCTATGTGAAAAACTGTCGACGGGTATATCTGGAGAATGAAAAGGACTATCATTAAGAATGTGACAGTGACAGTTGGATACGATTACAATGACATACAGTAAGACCTCGATAATGGCGTGACTGACATTCTTTTGTCGACTTCCTCTTCTCATTCAGAGTAGCTTGTATGTGCTTATATGTGTTCCATAGTACATTGGATTTATACATGTAATGCCTTCTGAATGAACCCTTTGTTGAGGATATGACATATTTGACCTTTGGTGCCTTCTTAGTGTGTCGGTTTCACTGTCGGACTAAAACGCTGCTGCTACACATGAACATCCATCTGATTATCCTGTTACCATCAGTGCTGTTACCTGGACGACAACGTCAGAACATCACTATCTTAATGTATTCTCCTCTCAGCCCCGCAAGACATTTGCATGAATTTGTTAGGCTTAACAAAGCCCGGCTGAATCTACTCAGTCCTTCATTGTGACTGTGTTAAATGTACAGACATGCACACCCCACCGTGTCTGCGTTGACATTGCGCGGCTCTCCAGCGAGGCCAAATGGGAAGATTGTGAAATCGATTTCCACATTGTATTTCACACCCTTTCATCAGTCACAGCCCTCATGCCTGGAACATTTGCGATTTTCAAAAGCACTTAACATACGTCAGCCCCTTTGTTCAAGAAGCAAACTACTTCTGAGGAGACATCAATGCAAATAAAACCAAATAGCAGAGCGAAGAGAAACTCGAGCTGAAGAACAACCAAATTACCCGTAGTTAATACGTCTTCATTACTATTTATTTTTTCTCCTGCACACCAAAGATCCCAGGCACTAATGATTTCCCGGTATTAAAGAGAACAGCCACTGCTGTCACTTTGAATATGAAACAGGGAAACAGATTATTACAGAGATTTCTTACACAACCCGCTGTGAACACCCGAATGATACTTAAAATATAATGATGTTCTTAACCACTCTCATTAACACGACGGCACAGCGCCGGAAAGAACAATGCTCTGCTTCAGGAAAGCCAAACAGGTTTTGAATTAGACCATAAAGAAAGCAGGCAATCAGTTTGAGGGAAATATTGAAGACGGAAACAAAGCCATAAGTGGTGTGGGATATGGTGTTCCCAGTCACACAGACAATGTGTACATTGCAGCCGAAACATAGTGAAGGTTTGGCTGCCCTTATCGATGGATATTCTGTCTGTGTTTTTTCACTTTTGTTCCTCTGTTGTTTTGGATTACATATCATCAAATTATGAAAGCGACATCTAAAATGATGTTTTCTTGCTGGCCAAAACATGTTTTTCGATCCACCGACTGTTGTGATAGGCATGGTTTGTGATGTTAATATTTCAACTTTGCTGTTAAATACGTCATTTCAAATGACATACTTTTTGAAGATTGGTCTCCTAATGGATTGGTCTAATTTCAAAGCGTTCTGTTCTGTCCCGAGTGAAAGTACACAAATATACTGTATACGAAAACCACATTTTGAACCTCTAATTGGAGTAATAGTGTAACATACACAGCCTGAATGTACTTTAGAGCAGGAAGCTGTCATTTGGTGATAGGCCAACATGGTGATCGGCTGCCTCAGCTTTTATTTCGACCGGCTGTGATAAGCCAGAGGCATCTTTTCAGTGGTACAAACCACTATACTACCGCTAGGTTTACAAGCCACTGAGCAAACAGTGGGAGAGTAACCCCATTCTGTGTGTTCCCATTAGTCATGGCCTGTCCTGCACTGCCATCCCAGATAGAGAGGACAACTAGGGACACAGTGGAATTGTCCACTACTTTGCAAAGCCTAAACGATTCTTTGTCACAGGGGTGTAAATAACATAGTGTTGATTGTTCTGTCAAAGATAATCTGACAGCTTGGGGAAGCAGTCATTTATCTAATGACAGCGTTTCTATGACGACAATCGATGCTTGAAGCAACCAGGGGACGGAAAAAGAACAAATCTTATTGAAAAGGCAAAAACAGTTAGTCCATCTACCCAGGAAACATTAGCTAAACACAAAACACATTGACCGTGGCTTCATCTAGTGTCATCGTTATAGCCTGCATTGACGCGCCCTTTTAATCACACTTTGACCTCCTAAGTCTCCATTGAGCTACCGTATAGCCAATGAGCATTCTTGAGTTTCTCCGTCACAATCTACATTCAAATACTTACATTCTTTATAACATATATTTGTGATACCTGGTGTGAATAGAGGGAAGATAATGGTTTGATACTGTAATGCTGGTTCTCTTTGGAGTCTGTGTCATGGGGTTTTCCACCTGGGTGGTCTGTCTCTTCAGAACCTTCATTCAGAACCTTCATTCATGGTACATCGCTGAGTTCAGTCTGTCTACATTCACCTTTAAAATTCATCCACAGAACAAATGGCAGAATTCCTTTTTTAACAGATGAAATTGCTGTTGTGGGAGGCGGAGGAGGGTATTGCATAGTTAAATGGCTCACATAATTTTAGTACTCATCTGTAAATGGAAAGTCTTCTCTCTCATTGGACTCAAAAACGTGCAGTTAAATGCTTTCTCCACTTCTTTTTGCACCACGTGGGTCAAATGTATCTCTGCTCTGTGCTCTCAATACAGCAGAACAATGGCCAGGGTTTTTAGACCACGGAGTGCCGGGAGAGTGCAGTCTGTAGTATCCCTCCAAAGATGTCCTTGGACGCCTCCCTCATTAAAGTGTCCCATTTGATATAAATTCCTCTCCTCAATGCATAGCCTTCACCTTGGGCTAATCACTTGTCCCCCAGGAAAATGAACGGCATCAGAGAAAGGACTGTGTTTTTATGATGTCTACTGCCCTGGTAATTACATGCACTGCTATGGCTGAAATGCTGAATGTTATGAATGTTGGCAAATGTATTTTGTTATGGATTATTCCTGACTGACAATAAGGGAATTGGGGAGGGGAAAGCACAATGCAGAGGTTTGGACAACAGTGCTGAGCAAACAATGGCTTAGCAAACCTTAATTTTTGTTAGTTGTTTTGTGGATGTTTTATAACATGCTTTTAACCA
The DNA here is from genome assembly GCF_018296145.1 of Oncorhynchus tshawytscha. Lineage (NCBI taxonomy): Eukaryota > Metazoa > Chordata > Actinopteri > Salmoniformes > Salmonidae > Oncorhynchus > Oncorhynchus tshawytscha. The sequence continues at coordinate 33,425,733 of NC_056436.1, read as the reverse complement.
TAGCCTGTTTAGCTATATTTTTACACAGAAACATTTTGCAATACAGTAGGTCTTAATTTGACTTCTAAAAGCTATTGCCTATTATGAACTGGGTGGGTCGAGCCCTGAATTCTGATTGGCTGAGAGCCGTGGTATATCAGACCGTATACCACAGGTATGAGAAAACATTTATTTTTACTGCTCTAATTACGTTGGTAACCAGTTAATAGGAATAAGGCACCTTGGGAGTTTGTGATATATGACCGATAAACCACGACTAAGGGCTGTGTCCAGGCACTCCGCGTTGCTTTGTGCCTAAGAACAGCCCTAAGCTGTGGTATATTGGCCATATATCACACCTCCTCAGGGCTTATTGCTTAAATATACCACTGTCATGACTTGTTTGGGTTCTTTTCAAATTATAAAAAGTTTAAATGATCCATTGCTGCTTCATATCAATGTCTTGTTTATCTAATGCCCAGGAATGGTATTATGACAGGACATTTCAATTGGGCAATGACGTGTGAAAGAAAAGACAAGAACCCCAAAAAAAGGAAGAAAGAAAGAGACAGAACCTTGACAAATATCATTCCTAACATTAGAATTGCCCCATTGTCATTACGGACAGAGAGATTAAATTCACCTCATCAGACGTGAGTATGACAGGTGCCTCAATAGGCTGATGCCAAGCGCCGAGCCAAGAAGATTAGTAGGCCACTGATATCATTCTTTCCGCCTATCAGGGATTCAGCAGGGAGGCAATTGTAATTTCTAGGCTTATTAGTCCACACTCGGAGGAGAAAACCTAGTGATAAAGCTCCCAGTGACAGCCGGGCATTCCAGAACCAAGTGCTGTCACAGTGACACTTACCAAATGCCAGCGTGCCTCTGTCCCTGTAATCCTTTCTAATAGAGATGAAAACACAATACAAAGAGGTCCTCATCAATGATCAAAACAATCCAAACATTTGCATTTTTTAGTTACAAGCCGTTTATATTAGGGAGATGTTAGTGGTGAAGAGATAGATGGTGGAGGGTGGGAGTTGGACGAGTGGAGGGGGTTGTAGGTCTCACATTGCAAATACAGATGCAGTACACACACGCGCGCACACACACACACACACACACACACTGGTATCTGTTTGAAAGTTCTCTGGAGGAGAAGTGGAGCCTGGCTCTTGTGCATGCAAGGCAGACATCTGTGCCTCGCCATCACACTCCCGGCCCAGCCTGTACCCTGTAATACAGTGCCAGTCCCAGCCCCACAGAGACCCCTGTTCTCCCCTCATTTAGCCCACAAGTGTTTGTCAAGCCTAATAAATATTCCACATCGCTTCCTCTTAATCTCACGACTGTTTGTGCATGTCTGTTGGTTACACTTGATGTAAACAATGGATGAAAACTAAGCCCTCTAAAAGACTGCCGCTATCGACACCCATGCATGCGTCCCCCATTTCTATGTACCCGTTTGGAAGGAATGCTCTAAGCTGGTGCAACACGGACGAACATAAAACCCTAAAGCACATAGGCATTACAGTCTGAGCCACGAACACCTGAATTGTCCTCCGGTCAGATTTGTTCTGGGAATCCAGGCTTTGATGGGGATGCTACTGTCTGTGCTGTTCTGGCCTGAATGAAGATATCTGGAGCTTTATTTGGCAATGTGTCTCCTTAATTAGGGCTCATTTGTAGACCAAACAGCAGCTTATCGGTTCACTGTATTTGACAGCTTAATAATCTCTACCCAGGCCTGTGTGAGCGTGACGATAATATGATTTGCTGTGTTTTTGAAGTCATGGTTTAACTGTTTTATATGCAGGCCTAGCGATAACCATCATATTATTAGGGGGGGTACATATTTGCCATTTTTTCTTCTCAGTGGAAGACAACACTGTGATTGAGCGCATTACAATAATGGTATCAATCAGGATCCCAGGGGATCTAGGGAGGATTTGGTCTCTTATTTTAGCTACTGACATTTCCCTGCAACCCCTGTCTCTGCAGAGCCACAGCCAGTGTTGAAACAGAGGAATTCTCTCGGATTTGAACTACGTTAGCCTGTTTTTCCATTGTCTTGTTACGCTAAATGGAGAAAATGACTACACGATCTAGTTGTTTTTTCTCTGTTTTCTCGATTGCTGTGAAAATTACCCTCTTATTACATTTGATCTTTTGTCTGTTGCGCCTGTGTGTGTGTGTGTGTGTGTGTGTGTGTGTGTGTGTGTGTGTGTGTGTGAGATAGGGGGGTGGGGAGGTATGGAGATGAAGATGGGTGAGTACACATTGATGGCAGCGCAGTTTAATCTACCTGGATTTGCCTTTACCAGCCGCAATTATCATTAAGCCTCTGATGTAACTAGCCCTCTCAAGAGACACCTAAAAGCAGCCGTAGACCCCCACATAATATTATATTAAATGGGACCAAAAATCGGTACACAATGCAAATGAAAAGCCAGAGAAGTATCCACTCAGTATGCATATTTCCTGTCAAGTACACTTTCTGACCCGCTGAACGCTATGCGAGGCAGAACTCAGTACTTTGGAAAATTACAGCTGATCTCTTGTTATGAGCTCCTGTCTGCCTCGCCGGCTGTGGACCTGATACTGCACACTGTGTGTATGGTAAAAACCGCTCCATTCCAATCCTGAATGAAAAGAGTTTGTCTGTGAACTGAGGAGCATGCACCGCTCATGTCCTTTTTGTATCCAGTAAATGGAAATGAAGCACTTGTTTTGTGGCGTCTGTGTGCTGTACACAACAGCGGAAGAGACCTAATTATCAGCAGGGTGAGCCGGGGTTATGCGTGGGGGATTTATGCCTATTTACCTCGCTTTCTTTCCATTGTCTACAGATATTTCTTCCGGGATGTAAACATGTGTGTATAGGGAGGGGCTAGTGGGAGGTGGTAGACAGTAGAATACTCTAGTGGAGGAAAGGTAGTGAATGCATGTGCTCAGTTCATGCAAACAGATAAGTGCTTATCATATACCCGTAGCCAGGAGGTTATATCTAATATAGCCAGGCAATTCCACCTACACACCTCCCTGAATAGAATTTGCAATCTTAACTGCAAGGGGGGGGGGGTCTCTTCCATTGTGAGCTGAGAGCATTCTGGGTATTGTATTTTCTCTATATCTCTATATACTGTTACATAGCAGGCATTAATTCCTCCATACTCTCACTCCATCCTCTCTCTGTCACACTATCCCATAGCTGCACACCTTTCATACCCTATTTGTTTGGGTTCATAAGGCCGTATTTCACAGGTATCAGAATCAAATATTGAACAGCCATCATAGCCAGCAATAGCATGTATTTATGTGTATGCGCAGTCAGAAATATCACCCTGAACAGAGCAAAATAGAAAAAAATGCATGTATTACATGTACATTGTAGTAATTTAGCAGACGTCTTATCCGGAGTGACTCACAGTTAGTGCATTCATCTAAAGACAGGTTTGTGGCACAACCACATATCACAGTCTCTTGTGTGGTGTTGTTTTCATTGCTGAAGGATATCGTTCCACATAACTGAGTCACATCGCAAACCCCAGTTTAAAGTACGTTTTTACAGTCCCTGTTTCAGTGTTGCAGGCGGATTCCTAGTGTTTATCAGCTCCGCTGTAAAAGGAGTTGAAATGAACCTTTCATTGTGTGGCACCTTTAACACCGCACCATGTCATCATCACAGAGCATTGAAATTAGCTGTTATATAATGAGCCGCTTTCTAACTTGCTGGTAAAACAGGAGTTTACACAGGGACAATATTAGTCACTCACTGGTTTGTTTCGGTTTCTTTATTTCTTTCTCTTTTTTCCCTTCCTTCTAGCGCACCTCAGCGGAGGACATTTGTGAATTTGTTTTAGGTCAATGGTTATGATGTGAACTCATTATGGAGAAGGTCAGGCCCATGCATAAATGTATTACAGCGGCTGGGTCTGGCTGGCTCAGAGGAAGATCTCAGGGTGCTTAAAGGCCTAGCCCTGGGAAGAGAGATGGGTAGACCTCACAGGAGGTTCACAGGAGCTGCCCGCCCTCCCGTCAATCCCAGTCAGCCAGCCAATCCCTCTCCCCAGCTCTATTTATTATGCACACTTCTCCAGACCGGAATGACCATACTCCACAGGGAAGCGGAGGAAAGCAGGGTTTTATATGGTGGGTATATAAATAATGATGTCAGGCCCATGACCGGGGACTCTGCTATTCCCCTTGGACTGTTGGTTCACGGCCTGTGTGCTGCAGCACTGACTGAGACTCCTGTCTCTAATGACCCATGTCAAAGATTACCCGCCACACGAATAATGAGATATCATTCCTGGTTATCTGGCTGCCACAGTGCCTATTATAATCATATAGGCTATGTGTTAGTCGCTACTGTGTCGTGTTACTCCCCTGGCAAATTTACATGAACTTGGTGATGAAGGACGTATGAAGGGTGGGAGGTTGGGTGGGTGGGTGGGTAGGTGGGGGAGGGGAGAGACATGTCTAACCACACAAAATCCCAGTGAGGGATGGCTGGACACACCTAGTGAGGAAACGCAGTATCAATGTTCCAACACAGAGCTCCTTTCTTCAGAGAGGTTATTGTCCATTCACACCCTTGGCCCTTAAACAGTCATATCCTGCCCTGTTTGGCTAAAGAACACTTTCTGTCTGTATGGGCCCGTCACTCCCTTCTCATTCATTACAATGGGGGACTTTAAGCTGCCACACTAGCTGTATAAGACCGCCCCGCACACAGGGAAGAGGGGACAGACCACCAGCACACTCGGGCCACTGTGCCCCATGATTGGTCCAAAACAAAAGCACATTGAGTCTCTCCTCGGTTGCCACGACCCCTAGGTACCAACACCCACAAGGCACTGGGGCTACTTCCTGTGCCTTCCGTTTTTCCATACATTTATTACACATCCGGACGCGGCAACAACACACCCTTCAAACTCAGAGATGGATGTTTGCTGAATGGGTTAACATTAGTGGTATTTGGTGGTCTTCTTTTTTCCGTCCATGTTAAGACAAAGGAACTTTTTGTTCGTTCTTTTTTTGTCTTGGTTCCCCCCCACCCCCCCTCCCTTCCGTCTATTTTCCTAAAGAATAAACACCCTCAAGGACATCTTTTACTGATTCATCTGCTCCCGTTTTTCCTCCTGCCCCATCCACATCCCCATCCCAGCCCAGTGTCTCTCCCCCAGCCTGAGTCTGCCTGGCCGGGACGGCTGCAGATTGACTCTTTGTTGGCTGGCGTTAATAGGATTAAATTGGGTTACTAGCTCTATCACAGAGAGCTCCAAACCATCCCTATATTTAAGTATCTCTATGGGGGCCGGGGCATTGTTGCGCTATCTGTCGTCGTCCCCCCCCCATTCGCGGCTCTCCTGGCTGGGGCAAACCTTAGGCCTGGTGAGGAGCAGGAAGGGGGCAGACAGGGGTCGGCCTCCAGGAAAATCCCAGGATTATGTCAACGCTCATTACAATGTACACAAAGACCACAGGATCAGTAGAAGCACAAACGGAGAAGTTAAGTCAAATAGGGAGGGCCAGCGGATTCTCTGCTCCAACCCCACTACTGATTAGCCTTTGTGCACTGGGACTCCCCACATTCAGCCCTGCACTGCTGGGTTAAGGATGGGCTGTGTGTGGAGTCAATGCCAGCAATGGGCTATGTTGCTAAGGTCTTCAGCTGCAGTCTGTGTAGGATGCAACATTATCTATATTCCCACTTGAGCTTTATAGGATTGCAAATGATGGAATAGTTCTTGGAAATGATATTTACTGGCAGGATAAGAGGAAGACGTTCTAGATGTCATGGTAACACCAATTAGATTCAAGCCAGGTTAGTTACTTTGAATGTTGATAATATTGTACATACTGCTGCTCACAGTTCACATACGTACGTAGCTACATTAGACAGTGGAAGCGAACAGCGAGGGATCTGTAATAATGTCTGAGGTCATACTCCACTTCAGAATCTCTGATAATGACCATAGCCAATGAAGTTGTGTCCATTAGTCAAGCTGAAGTGTCCAGCACTACATTCACACCAACCTGAGACTGACACAATGGCGTGCAAACGCCTCATTTGCATAGCGCTTAAACAAAAGAGAATCAAAAACAGAGCCGGGATTAATATTCCTGCCATCACAGATGCACCCTGGGAGGAGTGTGTGCGTGACCACTACAGTGTGACCCTCGAATGCTGGGAACATGAGGGGCCAGCCTCTGATTGATGTTTGTGTTCATTTCAATAGGTACTCAGGAATGGTGCTACTCCCCACACTAGGAACACACACTCCACACTGTGTAAATGCTCATGTTGCACTGCCCAGTATGCACACTGGTGTTAAGATATGCATAAACGGCCATGGTTCCAATTCAGCTCTAGAGCTAACACACTCTAAAGGGACTGTAGATTTACCGCCAGTCTCCACCATGTTGGCATCGCTGTCTATGTTGAGGTTCTACAGTCGCTATCACTGATGAGGCAAGAATTCATCTGGTTGACCAGGAAGTGGAGGTATAGAATAATACAATCTTCGTACACCTCCCATTCGATTCAGTGCACAAGCAGATCCTGCTCTGCCAGTACAGGCTGCCATACTGTAGTTAACTAACAAGAGGATTGTCATGAGAGAGAAAAAAACATGTTGCTCAATTCCACTGTACAGAGGACATACTGTGAAACAATACAATGGACAGACACATCCATACAGTTTCCTTTTAAGGTCACTTCTCAATAAATATCGCTGAGGGCCTTTAAGAATATTATGTGTATATATTTGTTTATTTATTTTCCCAGATTAGATCATAAAATCATGAAATTACTCTCAAATTGCTTTTTCCAGAAATCATATTTATTTTATTTTCCCCTTCCTCTCCTGTCAGCGTATTCATAAATGTTGCTGGAGAAATTCTTATTTTAGCAATCCCCAGATAGGCAGTCCCCATTTCCATAGCTTTAAATAATGTCAATCTGGGCAGACCCTGAATTGAAGCCCATGAGCCGGAAGGCACAATTTCTCCTTTTCCTACAGTCTGATAATTTTCTGAGCTATTGGCAAGTTGGGAATTTTGCAGCCTTATCACTTGGGCTCAGCGAAGTTCACTGCCACTAATCGGAGCTGGAATCACTCGTTCAAGGATTGCATGATCATGTTTTTCCTCGGCAGTGACAGCTGTCTGCACCAGCATTAGCGATGCAGATGAACCAGCCTAATAGGTTAATGCGGAACACACAAAATTGAGGTGTAATCCCCCAGCCAAATAATCGAACATTCCCTGATGTGGGAATAGAGACATTGCCTGTAACTCAATTAGGTGCAATGCAGATCAAAGCACATTTGCTTAGAATAATCTATGCCCTGGATTTTGTGTGTGTGTGTGTGTGTGTGTGTGTGTGTGTGTGTGTGTGTGTGTGTGTGTGTGAGAGAGAGAGAGAGAGAGACAGTGAGGGATATGGCGGTGTGCCTGCCCTCATAATGCTGCAGGCAAACTCAGGGCAGCAATAACATCCACCTGACAGGACCCCAGCAATAACATCCACCTGACAGGACCCCAGCAATAACATCCACCTGACAGGACCCTAGCCTGTTTATTTATTCCCTTTACTTACCCCACTGCTCACATAATGTCACACACACACACACAACATACACGCATATCATGCGTACACACACACACACACACACACAACACACACACGCATAGCATGCGTGCACACACACACACAAACCCACACCATACATACATTTGAAAATACACACACCTCGGTGGAACCTGCAGAGAACTGCTAACTAGGAGAGTGTGAGCAAACTCAGCCACAGCAGCAGTGTTTTCAGCCTAATTGAAGCTAAGTACCATACACGTGGGAGCAAATATATGTGCCGATTCATATGCATGTTTTCAGATTTGGACCTATCTCTTATTCAAATATCAATTGAATAGGGACCGCTCGGATCCTGTCCAAATGTGGCCACTAATATTGGATACTGTCCTGCATCGGATACCCTGATTACTATTAATAATCTCCTGCCATGTTTATATTTCAGGCCCTATATAGCGACCCTGTTTTATCACGGCTATGAAAATGAAGCAGCTCGCTGTATTAATGGCTATGCTGTGTCTGGGTGCAGCTGGTCATTATGGGTCCATGGTGGGTGTTGTGCTACTCTTATCCACACAGCCTTCCTGTCTGTCGCTCCGGTATTCTCTAATGCGTCACTCTGACCACAGACACTTTATTAGAGGACAAGCAACAAAAAATCCTCACTGCTTCCAGAGAGGAGTCTGCGAAGGAGAGGTCGAGCCTCATTTCTCAAAGCAGGTAGCGAGTAATGAAAGTCACACTAAGCGTCAACCAATTGGCAATTGAGAAAGGAGAGAAGACTTCAATATAAGCACTGTTTGGGGATGAGAACCGTGGAACGCACCAATTACTCCCAGTCGGTCGCCCAAAAAAACAAGAAATCAATGAGGACACAAAACCGAACAATCAGCTGCAACCAGCTATCAACGTTGTAGTGGAATATGCAAAAATGCCAATTAAATGTGTTAGCATACGCAAATTTTTTCATGATATCGGAGCATCTGTGGCATTAGGCATGGTTGTCTATGTAAAATGGAGGCAGGGAAATGAATACGCAATCTACCACTGTGTTTTCATCATTAGAGCGCTACAAATCCAGCTAGTCTGCTCAGAGCCCACAGATGGGAAAGAGAAAAATGTGTGTGCCCTCGGCTGCCAAATTAATTCCTGTCTTGACATCTTAATTCTCAGTTCTTGTGTGTGGTCAAATCAACCTACTATAGAAAAGCAATCAAGCAATTATTCCTAAATTATATTTGTCCAACACACACTGATTGGTGATTCTTTCCTTATTGGGTAAGCTCATTAATTCTGAGCAGCTTGCTTGTTATGCCTCTACCATTACTCCTTCCCCTCTCATCCTCCCTCTCTCCCTCTCTTCTTCATGCACACTTACTCCCAGCTCCCCCCTCTCACTCACTTCTCCCTCTTTTCTCTCTCTCCCTCTCTCTCTCTCTCTCTCTCTCTCTCTGTCTCTCTCTCTTCCCTTTCTCTCGCCACAGATTCAGCCTATCTGCCGCCACCAGGCCGCTGGTGTTGTGAGATGACACACACTACAAAAGCCCTATGATCTATGGCATTGTCTCTTCCTCCAATTACTATTCACACCTCTGATTAACTTTGATGCGGAACCTAATGAGATAAGGGCAATTATCAAGGCAGTGGCTGATAGTGGTCTCATTTATTCCAGCGCCTGGAACCGGCAAGTGACAAAAAACTAATGAGGAGGAGTCTGCCAGTAAAGCCCAGAGAGTTAAGGCTAGGAGAGGAGAGGAGAGGAGAGGAGAGGAGAGGAGAGGAGAGGAGAGGAGAGGAGAGGAGGGAGAGGAGAGGAGAGGAGGGAGAGGAGAGGAGGGAGAGGAGAGGAGAATCTCCAATAGCAGGACTTCTCCAGTTCATCAGCCTGGAGAAAAGCAAACTGAAATGGCCTCTGAAATGGTCTGGGTGCAGCTTGCGGCAGCATGGAGACACTCCGCATAACGGTACAGATGCTGCCTGTAAAGGAGCCAGAAAGTTTGGAGGAGAAAAGGAGCCATCTCTCTTCCCTCCAGCATCTCTCTCTTAACAGCTACTTCAAGGCTTTAACGGCCATGCTAATTGCTGGGTTTGTTTGGTGTGAGGAGCGTGGACAGTATACACTCCTTCCCCTTATCTAGGAGCATTAAAATCTTTATGCTCCACATCTGGTCGCAGTGTAAAGCCAAATGCTGTGTGGCTGAAAGGAGGGAGAACATTTGCCTGACTGAATGGTCATTATCAGGGACATAACGTACATATTAAGTATTTGAACTGAAAACCGTTATCTGTGAATGGGGTCTACACAATAGTCAATTATGTTAAAGGAAAATATACTTTACCATAATACCACGATTTTACTACAATCAAATTGTCCAATTAAATTCGACACAATACCCTACAGTATTGTATTCAATGTTTTTTAATGGCATGAACTGAATTCAAATGCTTTACATTTGCTTTATGTCATTTCTGCACTCTGTTTGACACTCTATCATGTCTCGTTGCAAACAATTATTACGTTTTAAATAAATTCACAAAAACATTTAACAAAAAAAAAAATTCAATGTTTCATTTGGTTTTTAATTTGAACATAAGGTGAGTACAATGCTTTAGCTCTTCATCAATTTCTCTCTACACTACATTCTGCTGTACTGTACTGCAAGGCAATGGAATTATTGTTGAACAATGGAATTATTGTCTATGAAAAATATAGTATAATGAAAGGGTTATTAATCTCACCGTGTCAGTCTAAGTAACTTAACAATAAATCCCCATCAAAATCCGTCAGTTTAAACTAGAGCGTCTGCATGGGCCGAGTCTCAATCCATCCGTTCCTCCTATGGCGGCCTTTCGCATCTGCGGTGGGAGGTGGCCGAGCTACAGCAGTGTTTGTCAGACCATGAGAGATCCTGAAAATCGGTCTTCTCTCAAAAACCTCTGTTGCATCCGAACAGTTTGACCACTCTATGGAAAGACGACACTCACGAACACGATGGTGTTCTCCGTTTTGCTCTACAACCCCCACAAGCCCCAAGGGACTCTGAAGTTGGTAACGCTAATGTGCCAACTTCTGTCTGTAGTGTTTGGGATGCAAACTAATATGTGGAAAGGGGAGACTCTCACAAAGACAATGGTCCTTTTGCTCTACGACCCCCATAAGTTTCACAGGACTCGTCTGAAGGTAACCCATACGAATGAATGCAAGTATGGAGGCAGTTTTGTGTAAAAAATATATTTATATATTTCCTAAGCTTTCTTATATCTCTTAAATATAGGACAGATACTTCAAAACCTTATTCCTTATGATACATTTTTTGACTGTCTTTTTCCCCATTTATGAATGTGCTTTTTCTATTGGCTATAGTAGTAAAGGCAAAATTCAATATTTGATCAAATATTTTTTAAATATATTTTCTTGATATTTAAAGAGGTTCTAAAATTCATATGAAATATGTAAATGGTCCATGGTATGACGATCATAAAAAATCCCCCCTAACAGCTTAGACTTTTAGAGGTTAATATATTGCATTTAACAATACCATTGTTCATTATAGTCGAATGGTGCTTCAAAATAATTATTTTATTATAGACCAGCAACATACACTATTACTGTAATATGGCTTAGGGCAGATGTCCAGTAAAGCTCTACAAGTAATGTACTTTAGTACATTTTTGGAGGCGCTAGTACTTTTCTAATTACTCTCTGTGGGCTGTACTTGTACTCTTACTCAAGTAGTTTCTGAAGGAAGTAACTTACTTTTTACTCAATCACTTCAGTTACATAGATTTATATTATTATATCACCGCTGTCAGATGAAAACCTCATCACTCCAAATGTTGTAAGATATATATATTTTTACATGAATCAATACTATTTGTTCCCCTTTACGTATGTAAGTATGTTTCATCACCCCTTGACCAATGAAATGTATTTTTACCATAAAGAGTCAAAAATAATCAAACTAAAAGTAGTTTTCTGATCAGACACTTTTTCTTGAGTAGCTAGTTTCTTAAGAGGGATACTTTTACTTTTACTTCAGTAAATTACAATCTAAGTAACAGTACTTTTGTAACAGTACAAATGTTCTGTACTCTACCCACCTCTGGCTTAGGGGAAGTAAAGAAACTGAATGTGAAATAAACAGTGAATTTTCCAGCACTAACTGACTGTGCGTAAAGTAGCAGGAAGTGTGTGCCTTTTGATTTGGAGTATAAAAGTAAATAATATTTGTACATCTAACACATACTCGAAGTGAATGAGCAGCCCATGAATGTGTTTCTATGAGGTAGTGGAGAGCCCTACAGACTTTAAAGCCCAAGCCCAATTAAGCCTTGCCTCATCGGGAGACAGAGAGGAGCTGAAAGCTGAATACATAAGATAATGCTGCCTCGCAAAGGAGCCGACTCACTCAGTGCAAAATTAGAGAGAGAAAATCTTGATAAAGGAAAAAAACTGACAGACAGTAGGGGGAGAAGGAAAAGAGAAGTTCCTTTCGGCCAGATTCCTTTGAAACCGGTTAACCAAATACAGCTTTTCATATTCAGCACAATTAATATTGTCCCTTTCTTGTTCTGACTGCACATCATAACGGGCCGAGGGGAAGCGAGAGAAGAGCATTTCTTTATCCAAATTGTACCCAATTTAGGGACAAAGCGGTGCCCTCTAGCTTCTCAGAAAAGGAGTCGCGGGCATAAAAGAACACTGACAGTCGACATCCAAATCTCGTTCAAGGACGCAATTTCCAAATGCTAATCATAATCTGCAGATGTTGGCCACTGATACATTTACTTATTTATTTTTTAAAACATCATGTCTGTCCCATTTGAAGCTGTGTGAAATGTAAAACAAAGATGGCCCTTGTTTTTGAGGTAAGGTGAACACAGTGGATGTGCCAGCCCAGCCAAGTTCCATGCTGCCTACCATGGCTTCTGAAGTCCTGCACACCAGAGAGATAGATGCACAGACTTCTCCCCCATCTTTTCCCTCTCTTTACATCTCTCTCTCTCTCTCTCTCTCTCTCTCTGTCTCTTTTAGAGTACCTTAGATGTGTGGTTTCTATCTGAATAAAGAAATACTTGACAGAGAGCTATAGGGAGAGAACATTTTCGACATTCTTTGCACTGCTGCTTCAAAATGAGGAGGGTGAAGAGGCTTTCCTCTCCCTCTCCTTTTTGGAGGCAGGTTCGAGGGTCTCAGGAAATGTTCAGACGGGCTCCTCCTTGAATCTGCATGGTGGTATGAGACAAACCCTAATTCATTAGATCATATTTAAATCAGTCAATCAAACCGATTAGTTCAATAGGATGACCCACTTTCACTTCTTCCACTTAGGCATTGTTGGGAAAGAAGACTTTTTTTTTTAGTTTCGATGTGTTATTCAACAACAACAAGCTGAATTACTGACATAGACTGTCTTTCATTCATTTTTATTTCTCCCTGTATCATAAAAATATCAATCAAAAATATTTGTGTCTTTGGAGCTGTTTGACTCTCAGCAACATACAAATGACCAGTTTAGCCACAGTAATAAAGGCGTCACTATGAGCACGTTGATGATGATCTTGGAACAGAGGAGCCATCCGAGGTTAGCCTAGAATCCTACCCTAGCCGCAGGTTTTCTGCGCTTCATAAGAAGAGAGTGTCTGGAATACTCAGTTATTGAGAACGCGGCATTTTGTTTCCCATGTCGAAAGTTCTGTATTTGGTCCAATGCTAACGCACACAAGGCCTTCACCCAAGATGGCTATTCTAACTGGAAGAACGCTGTTGATAGTGCCAAAGCGATTTGCTAGGCATGCCTCAAGCAAAGAGCATTTGTAAATGCACAGTTGAAAGACAAACAAGTTCGAGGTGCTATGGGAACATCGGTGTCAACACTTGTTAAAGATGGGCAGCTGACAAGAAATCGCATGTATTTGTTGGCGATTGAGTTCCTTGTTACAAACTAGCAACCACTGAACGGGACATTGCCAGTTTTTAGACTGAAAATCGCCCACTCTAGTGAGGACAAATTGACCCTACTTGATATCCTGCAAGATTCTCTGGGCCTCTCTGCTATGCCGACCATGCTTATTGCACTGAAACATGATTGACTTTTGGGGAGTCTACATGCAAGAAGTCATTTTCCACTTGACAAACATGTTCAGTCAGCACAGAAGCAGCATGCTACACCCAAGGAAAACTCAACTAATCCAACTGGCATTTGAGGGGGATCTTACAAGAAGATTTTTGGGAGAATGGAATGATCGATTACTCAGGAAGTTCCTCAGAGCATCAAGGAGGCTGCATCTCTTCTGAAAAGGTAGAAAACAATCTAGCTGTTTGGTTTTTATCAAATTGTTGGTGGTATAGCCGGTTGCGTCACTTCAGGAAAAACCTAGGGTCAGACTAGGTTTTCAATGGTGTTGCTTTAGTGTGTTCAATTCCAATGCGAGAACCCAAATGACGCCCCTGGGTATAGCTACATATTGGTATGGTGCTGAGAGAACCCCTATTGGAGGCAGAGAGAAACACTTTAAGTTTTAGCGTTCATTTCCTTCAATTTTACACATTTTGCCATGGAGCGGAGAGGAGATTTAGTAATTTTATAACTCATTTCATGCAATTCTACTCATTTTGTCATGGGGCGGTGAGAAACATGTTCAGGTTTAAAACTCATTTCCTGGAATTCTACTCATTTTGTCATGGGGCGGTGAGAAACATGTTCAGGTTTAAAACTCATTTCCTGGAATTCTACTCATTTTGTCATGGGGCGGTGAGAAACATGTTCAGGTTTAAAACTCATTTCCTGGAATTCTACTCATTTTGTCATGGGGCGGTGAGAAACATGTTCAGGTTTAAAACTCATTTCCTGGAATTCTACTCATTTTGTCATGGGGCGGTGAGAAACATGTTCAGGTTTAAAACTCATTTCCTGGAATTCTACTCATTTTGTCATGGGGCGGTGAGAAACATGTTCAGGTTTAAAACTCATTTCCTGGAATTCTACTCATTTTGTCATGGGGCGGTGAGAAACATGTTCAGGTTTAAAACTCATTTCCTGGAATTCCATGCATTTTACCATAAGGTGGAGAAAAATGTATGTAGTTTTTAATATATGATATCTGAGGGAGAGTGACAAACAAAATCAATGCGGCGCCCCGGTTGGTCATTTGGCCACTAGACCAATTTATCAATCGAAAGAATTTGAACTGACTGACAGTGACTGACATGAGAAACAAGAGAACAACTGCTGATACACAACCAAATTTAAAATGTTACCTTGTGTATTCTACTATTGTAACTCTTGAGTGAGTTGAGACCCCGACTGACAACCTAAAAATAAAAAGCTGCCCATCTCTGCTTTAGTCTGTATGACAATGATAGTTGCACACTCCTCTGCACATAATCAGTCCTTCTGATGACTTGTCAATGTGACACGAAGAAATCCATTCCTGCTCATCTCCTTCAATACGTCTCTAGAGCATCATTAATAGTCATTCATTAAATAACAGCTTGCTGCGAAAGGACCAGGTGTCCTTTGTTTTACTTCGGAGTAGAAATGAATATTCTATTGCTGTTCTCTAGCCTATATTTAGTGGGTGGCTTGTAGCAGGGTGTATAGATGCTGCTTTCTTTGAAGATGTTTCTGTCCGTTTCCTGAGCTGCGGTTGGCTCCTCGCTCCCTTTGTTGACTTTGTCCTGCCTCTCCCCAATAAACCATCCCCGGCCTGATACAATGCCAGGTTCTGTCTGAAACAATCAGGACTCGTGCCCCTCTCAAGCATGCCAAGCAAAACCCAGGCAGAGACAAACAGGCCGTGCAGCTGTCCTCAGACAAAATAAACCACTTCCGGGCCAGAGGGAAGGACTGGGGTGCTGGGCAAACCCTAAATGGACCATTGTTGTTGCTCTCCCAGAAACCCACAGTATCACACAGCACTCGATTGTGGTGGCAAATGATTATTCCCCCTCTCCTCGCTGGCGCACAAGGCAGCCTTGGTGGCAGTCTGTAGGGGAAGAAAAGGCCCACCCTACTGGAAATGTGTGGAATGGCTCCAGTCGAGTCTACGACAACACTCCACAATCAGCAGCCCGAGTGAAGCAGATTCTGCATGTCTGGCAGCCAAGGCACTCGACATGCCACAGCAGTTTGACAGGGTGCTGAAAGCGGGTTCCCATTTTAATATTCAGTGCACCAATTCATTAACATTCTATTCTGCCCCACAATGGAGACTGGAGAGGCTTTGATCCTCCACATTCTCAGATCAAGGTCACTAAGAAAATAAAATCTACATTCTATTCCTGGCGCTTTATATCTCACAGCCCCCCCCCCCACCAATAGATGAATACATTCATCATGTTCTCAATAGGGGTACTTCTGAAAGAAAATACCATGTTTTAAAATGAAATTATTTTGATCTCATAATATGAAGGGCAATTTCATCTTAAGGACAACCGTTTTGTGCAGGGCCGCTGCTGTCATTAAATGACCCTGGTAAATTGTGGCTTTGTTAAAGGACAGACCTCTTTATTCAATCCCACACTCTCACCCCCAAACAGGGCTCTGTCTGAAGCACATGCATTTGGAGTCCACTCCAATAGGGGTCTGGTTTGCATGGCAACCAAGCAATGCAACATCCCCAAAAGCCTCTTTGAAAATATATGTCCTTGCACATACGTGCAACACACACACACACACACACGCACACACGCACACACACACACACACACACACACACACACACAAGAGAGAGAATAAATCCAGTCGACGAGTCGATTATGTGATTGGACCCTGTGACAAATGGTCGAGCATGCTGCAAACACATCCCCTGTCAGTACTGGGTGTATGTGGGCAGACACAAAGCCTAATTCAAATACATAGACCCAGCACAGCTTTGGTGGGTGGGAATGATGCTCCATCAAGATGTCGTTACAACGGCCCTGTCCCCACCCACTGGCATGTATCTCCCTGCCACTGTCCCCTCCCAGGACAGCACAATGGCAGCCTCCTTTATTGCCTGTGTGGCCTGCCTGCTCAGGGGTCAGCCCTAATCCATGGGGAGTTCTCACATTGTGTTTTACCAACCAGGGTCAAACTGTTTGAAATGAGGGGGTTTAGTTAAACATCTATTAGCAAGGTCCAGTGTGTTGTTGCCTGATTTATGAGAGGCTGTTGTGCTCAGCTGTCCACATACTCCACAGCGTATGGCGTGTATGACTCATGTTATGTGACACAGCCAACACAAAGCACACCATACACCGCATACAAATGAACACTGATCCCACAGTACCCCACTACCCCTAACACGTTATCAGATATAGATCATGTGTTGCATATCATTAAAGAACACATTGAGCCTGTTCCAAAATAAAGGTACATTTATTGATGGTGACAGTCCTCTTTGCCACTGAGAGGCACCATGCTCTCCAGTGTTTACCAAAACAAGTTGAAAGAGAAACATCTGTTGTGGTGGTTTCTGTGCAGCCTGACTGTTAGCTCAGTTAGTGTAGCTGACATTGAAAGAGAGGGGAGAAACACGGACAACAATCCCACCAGCCCCTGCTGCGAGAAGACATTTCACATGGTGGCCGTCTCCTTTGATACAGCTCTTGTGATCCCTGCTGGTTTGGCTTTTAGAAGAAAGCACACACACAGACATGTACACACAGACACGTACACACACACACACACACACACACACACACACACACACACACACACACACACAGCATATGGCCTTGACAACACAAGTGCTAATCACTATGCGAAGTGTGAACATGTCCCATTATTTCTGGTATCTTGACATTTTCATAGGATTCTGTTTTTATACTATACAAAAAAATTCAAGTCAGAGAAAGAATAAATATGACTCATAAATTCCACCACAGATCAAGACATAAAAATGATATTTATTTGAGTCTTTTAACAATGTAAACGAATACTCCTTCTCGACTAAACTAGCTACTCTCCGAACAAGCATAGAATGCAAGTCCATGGCAGTAGTTATATCTGGGGCCAGAGGACAGTATGGCAGGGCCAATGAATATAACACCCTCTCAAGACTGGAGGTAAACAAGCTCCTTTAATTACAGCAGCACTACAGCAATTTCCTTGCTCACGCAGGCTACAGAACGGTCCCTATTACTTCACTCCCAGTTCCAAATGCCTAAGCTAATGACCAGTTACTAATTGGTGCTTATACCTTATATCGGTTCGTGCAGAATATAATTGCAGCTATTATGGTTGTAAATAATCCTTGAAATTAGTATCTTTTAGCAAAAATCCATGCTGAATATTGGTATGGAGAATGTTCAGGAAAAGGTCTCGGTGTCGATACCGAATCGGTTGATTTATCATTAACTAGAGGGTTCAGGGCAGAGGGAAAGCCTTTCATATAATATTGCGGTTTCCCTTCATCTTCTGTACCAGCGTTAATGGAGGCATTCTTGTAGTAGAGCTCTGGTGTGTGTGTGTGTGTGTGTGTGTGTGTGTGTGTGTGTGTGTGTGTGTGAAGAGGAGAGTTGGTGGGGGGAGGTATATTACATGTAGATCACACTTCCCAGGCTTCAGCAGCTCGTCTTTTGTGTTGGCTCTTCCGTCAGCTGATGACTCCCTAAGTGTCTCAGACAGCCGTGTGTCTGTCTGCGCCTCTGTCCACTGGCTTGTCCTGGTCACATTTCTGAAGTCCGCTGACTGCTAATGGCCGTGTCCAGACAAAGAGCCCACTCTGTGGCCACTCTGCGGTGCTGGGCCGGGGGCCAGAGAGAGCCAAGGGGGCCCGGGGAGCTGGGTGTGGGAAGAGGGTGGGCTGGAGCTGGGCAGAGCACCCGGCACTGCCTGCCTCTCTGCACCCATGTCACGCTTGTGTGACAACTGCTCCTCTGTGCTTGTTTGAACTGTCCTTCCCAATTAGCACTAATAAGAGACTCTGTAAGGATGAGCAAACATAGTGCATCCAATCACCATGCACACACACACACACGCACACACACACACACACACACACACACACACACACACACACACACACACACACACACAGAGACACACACAGACACACACACACACACACACACACACACACATGCTCTCTTACTCTCTTTCTCCCTCCTTACGCTTAGCAGGCCATGAAAATCCCAGGAGCACAACCTTGCTAATAGACGGAGAAAGCCAAACGCATCTTGTTCTGAGCATACAAGTGCTGGTAAAGAGGCAAATTAATGACAAGTCATTTGAAGGGTTTGCCTGAGAATGATTTTACCCCTGTCTTCTTGCCACTGAAGAATTGATTAGACCCTGCTCGATCAAAGTGGCTGAATCAATAAAGAGAGGCAATGAGCGGAGAAGGCATGCTCCATCCAGCCAATTTATTCACCACACTGTTTCATATGAGAGAGAGGAGAAAGAGGAAGGAGGAGAGCTCTAATCTGTCAGCTGGAAATTGGAAGGCCCTGTGAAGACTCAGTGCTAATGACGAGTCCTGGAAGGCAGGTGCACCCAATCCATTTCTCCTTTAAACTAGAGGATCAGACTGTCACCTGCTACTGACTGGATGGGCTGTCAGGCTATAACCACACGGCAGTAGGGTAAGAACGTTGGGCCATTTCGGTTACTGGCCCAGGCAAAAAAATAATAATTATGCCGATGTTCCGTTGAGCAAGGCACTTAACCATAATTGCCCTGTAACTCACTCTGAGTAAATTACTTAAATGTAAAATGTGCTCAGGTCACCTCTGTCAACTCACTTCACTATACACTCAACTAAATATACAGTAAACTATGTAACCCATAGAGATGCAAGATTGTAAAATGACACTATTGCTACATTATAGTGTCTATTTCACGTGATATTCTTCAGCTGATAACAAAGTGGACAAAAATATGAGTGTACAAATAAATGTAGAATAAATTCTAGCAAAAACTCCTACAGAATAGAAAGAATAGGAGTGTTCTGGGAAAGTGGAGAATTGTGGAATTAGTGAAGCTGCAGGGCTGTTCCTGTCTCCTTCCCTTCTCTGTTCATTGTTCCCTCGTTCATTTTGTCATGCAGAAGGCAGAAGGCAGATTTCTGAATTGTTTTAAATGTGGCGCCGAAGATTAGAGCGCTTGCCAAACACTGTGGAAACACTTAATTGATTTCCTTTGGACTGTTTACCTTTATACTGTAGCCTGGTAGAGCAGAGCAGAACAGCACAACAGAAGCAGCTCTGGCCTCTCTGTCGCCAACAGGCCTGCCAAGTACCTCATTAGTATTCCCAGCAGTGCCATTTGCCAGCCTGAGCGTTGCCGTGGTGACGCTGCCCACACAAGTGATGATAAATTGTGCTTTCACATCTACTCCCTCCCACAAAGAAGAGCAGTGAGCTGAGGAGTCCCTGGCCAGGCCCCAGGACACATCACCCAGGCTTGAGGCACCGTCGTCTGGGTGGTGCTGTGTGCTGCAGCCTGGATGTTTGGGGTAGTGTTTAGGGAGTAGGGAAGAGTACGTGTGTGTGTTGGAGATGGTGCATGCGAGCATGTGGGTGAGTTAAAAGGCAGCGAGTTAGTATAGTGGAATGTCATCTCGCATGGAGTGTAAGGGTGTGTCTTTGCATATGTGTCATCACACACTGACTTTACATTCAAGACCCACCTTTAAGGCTATCTCACATTACTGAATTCGTTCATGTATAAGTTTAACTCGGATTCATTCCTGTGAGCACATTGTCATAACAATTAACACTGATAAAACGAGCTAAAATAACAATTTGCAAGGACACAACCTCGCAGGGCGGCAGACTATAGTAATTATCTCCAACACAGAATTTCCTCAAGCTGAGGTAATTGCACTTCATTATAAAGTTTTAACAGTTGCATTTGTTATATTTTGTCAAGGTGTCAAAAAGACCAAAACAATGACAGTTAATAGGCCTGCATCTGGTTGGCACAAGATTATTTTGACAGCGACATTCATTTCTTTCCTCTGTAGGTGTCTCTTGTGGAGGCTTCATTTACCTTCCGCTGGGACACCATGTAGAGCTGTGGAGCAGGGAGGGAAGGAGGGAGGGTGGAGCAGGGAGAGAGGGTGGAGCAAGGAGAGAGGGTGGAGCAGGAAGGGGCGGTGGAGCAGGGACAGAGGGTGGAGCAGGGAGGGAGGGTGGAGCAGGGAGAGAGGGTGGAGCAGGGAGAGAGGGTGGAGTAGGGAGAGAGGGTGGAGCAGGGAGAGAGGGTGGAGCAGGGACAGAGGGTGGAGCAGGGACAGAGGGTGGAGCAGGGCCAGAGGGTGGAGCAGGGACAGAGGGTGGAGCAGGGAGGGGCGGTGAGCAGAAGGGGGGGACCATGTAAATCCTCCTTATCCTAGTTAAACAGAGTGAGCTGTATTATTCCCACATTATGGTGTGCAGCTATGTTGGTATTAAGGGCCTGGTTGATGTGAGATTCCAAGGTGCTTTATTGGAAAAAATATTCAGCAGAAGTAGAAGGTGTCTTATTTGATATTTAAATCCTTTATTTGGCAACATAAGACTTTTTTTTTAGATAGCATCTTTACTCAGAGTTTATTTTCAGCACAGTGCATGCATGCATTGGTGTAGCAACCACATTATAATTGAAATATTGAATTGTTCTATGATTTCATGTTTTGTGCTTATTTTTGCTGTGATTTCTTTTTTTACACATCATGATATAACTACTGGGCTGTTCTGGCGTGGACAAGTCTTACTAAATAAAGAAATATAATTCAAGGAGTCCCATGGCCATCCTTTTCTTACTATCACAAAAATAAACTAATTTCAGAGGTTTCAAAAGATACATTTTCAATAGATGAGAGCCAACTTTGAACGCCTAGCTGCGTTTATTAGCATAATACAATCTGTGTTCATTTTTCTCAAGGCTCTAGCTTCATTTTGGAGTCAATGGCAGAGTAGTCCTGATTCATAGTGTCACAGCTGAATACACATCCACAACTCAATATGCCTCCCCTACGATAACTTCATAGAAGACAATTTGCAAAAGCAATTATAAAATCTCAAGTAATTATGAACCAACTGAGAGGCATACTCACAACCCCTCTACAATATTTATGTGAGGACCTAATGACAGATCTCGTCACTCAATATCTTTTACTTCACACATCACAATCAGAAAGGAGGAATGTGTGTGGTAAAACAATTCCAGAACAACCGACTGCTGGTATTGTAATTGTTGCAATGACACAACAGCGAGCACAGCCCCTCACCTCCCGTTTGACGAACTTGAGGATGATCTGACCCTCCAAATCAAGCCTGATTACACGTCTCTAGGACACTAAGAAGCGACCGACTTCAAAAAGACGAGAGACAATCGGCGAATATGAACCTCGGCCTGCCGCCCCCTCAGCCCCAGCCAAGCTGAACAGCCCTAGCCAGGGGGCCATAGCTATTAAAAGATAAATGTATTTCCCCTATCCATTATTCATGATAAGCGGGGGTGGGTGGGTGGGGGGTGGGGGGGTGAGTCAGAGGCTTAGCGCAGCAGTGGATCCTACTCGGCCATGTCGGGCCAAGCCCCCGCTGGACCACAGTCTGATATAGAGGACCAGGCGACAGCTGTGGGGAGAGACAGAAAGAGACGGAGAGACAGCTAGACAGAGACAGAGAGATAGACTGCTAATATCTGCACACATGCACAAACACACACACACACACACACACACACACTTAGATGACTATAGGCCTGCCATAGAGAGGATCAGACTGTGAGACTGCATAACCTCTCAGCCAATGATTGAGTGAAGGGTCTGAGCAAATATTTTGGAGTAATATTGGACTGGAAATATCGAGTTCTAAGAAGAACTGATCTGAAGGAAAAACAGATTAGGAGGACCTGTGTGTATGTGGTCACTCATTTAGAGTTTAGTCACAGTCCAGATCAGAGCAAACACACTGAAGTGAATGTCAAACAGCCTCAGCTCTTCTCGCCATCCATTCAGCCCTCCGCTAATGTTGGCCCAGATGAAGACAGTGATGAAATCATATAAAGAATATTTTTTGTACAATATTTATTTAATTTAATCCTCTTTAGTCTTGCCTCATAAGCAGACAAAAAAAAACACTGCTCAGTGTTTGCCCTAGGATTATTTTCAGCAGCAGTGGCAAAGGTGGGGGGGGGGGCCCGCGGGCCGCATTCGGTCTAAAAATGTATTATATTTCCTTGCCATCAAAATAAGCAAAGAAAGTCCTCTATCCATCACTTTTGGCATTTTAGATGCTGTAACAGAGACTGTTACCAAGCTGGACAGAGACTGTTACCAAGCTGGACGGAGACTGTTACCAAGCTGGACAGAGACTGTTAGCAAGCTGGACAGAGACTGTTACCAAGCTGGACAGAGACTGTTACCAAGCTGGACAGAGACTGTTAGCAAGCTGGACAGAGACTGTTAGCAAGCTGGACAGAGACTGTTACCAAGCTGGACAGAGACTGTTACCAAGCTGGACAGAGACTGTTACCAAGCTGGACAGAGACTGTTAGCAAGCTGGACAGAGACTGTTACCAAGCTGGACAGAGACTGTTACCAAGCTGGACAGAGACTGTTAGCAAGCTGGACAGAGACTGTTACCAAGCTGGACAGAGACTGTTACCAAGCTGGACAGAGACTGTTACCAAGCTGGACAGAGACTGTTAGCAAGCTGGACAGAGACTGTTACCAAGCTGGACAGAGACTGTTACCAAGCTGGACAGAGACTGTTACCAAGCTGGACAGAGACCGTTAGCAAGCTGGACAGAGACCGTTAGCAAGCTGGACAGAGACTGTTACCAAGCTGGACAGAGACTGTTAGCAAGCTGGACAGAGACTGTTACCAAGCTGGACAGGCACTGTTACCCAGCTGGACAGAGACAGTTAGCAAACTGGACAGAGACTGTTAGCAAGCTGGACAGAGACTGTTAGCAAGCTGGACAGAGACTGTTAGCAAGCTGGACAGGCACTGTTACCAAGCTGGACAGGCACTGTTACCCAGCTGGACAGAGACTGTTAGCAAGCTGGACAGAGACTGTTAGCAAGCTGGACAGAGACTGTTACATAGCTGGACAGAGACCGTTACCAAGCTGGACAGAGACTGTTACCAAGCTGGACAGAGACTGTTAGCAAGCTGGACAGGCACTGTTACCAAGCTGGACAGAGACTGTTACATAGCTGGACAGAGACTGTTACCAAGCTGGACAGAGACAGTTACCAAGCTGGACAGAGACTGTTAGCAAGCTGGACAGAGACTGTTAGCAAGCTGGACAGGCACTGTTACCAAGCTGGACAGAGACTGTTACATAGCTGGACAGAGACTGTTACCAAGCTGGACAGAGACTGTTACCAAGCTGGACAGAGACTGTTAGCAAGCTGGACAGAGACTGTTAGCCAGCTGGACAGAGACTGTTAGCAAGCTGGACAGAGACTGTTAGCAAGCTGGACAGAGACTGTTACCAAGCTGGACAGGCACTGTTACCAAGCTAGACAGGCACTGTTACCAAGCTGGACAGAGACTGTTAGCAAGCTGGACAGAGACTGTTAGCAAGCTGGACAGGCACTGTTACCAAGCTGGACAGGCACTGTTACCAAGCTGGACAGGCACTGTTACCAAGCTGGACAGAGACTGTTAGCAAGCTGGACAGAGACTGTTAGCAAGCTGGACAGAGACTGTTAGCAAGCTGGACAGAGACTGTTACCAAGAGACTATAAATGTAGGTCCATTATCTTTTCAGCACAGTTTGGTTTTAGTCAATATATTTTGATAAAGGGGCGCCGCTGCTAAATTAATATAGGGGAAACACTGACCGTTGCATACTTTGGCTATCTGTCTTTGTCCCAAAATGTTGTTTTTTTCATCTCACATGGCTTATGATGAGAGACTGTGCCTGATCATTTTTTAATCAAATGCTACCCAAATTGTCTATAATTGAACACACACTGCGCAATTTTGTTACTTCGTGCCAACACCTATTTACTGTAACTGTTCAAATGATGTTTTCATTATAGGCATCTCTACCAGACAAACGCTCCAGCCCCGTTCCTTCATTCATTCTCAAAGACAACACTTTCCCTGTAATATATTTAACGAGGACAAAGATTTTGATGTTTACTGGGTGAATTTTGTAGAGAAACTTCAATTTCAAAATGCTAAAAATCAGGATTATATTATTTCCGATTTATAAAATGAAATAGTTTTTTTTAAGCAGGTTAAACCACCAGAAACAACCACCACAAACCACTTCAAACAGTATTCTCAAAGAGCAATTACAACAACAGAGTAGTCCTGTCCATTAAAAAGTATTTCCATTCAGGCACAAGTGGTCTCCATTACTTATATTTACATATCTGAGATATATTATACTGGCATAAAATGCACACTGGGGCTGTAGTGAAAAGAAGAGAAACATTACAGAGTAGAGGGCATTCTGAACACACCACTACTCAGGACTTCATGCTGGGTTCATTTGTATTTAGACAAGAGGACACAAGAGTGGAAAAAAGAAGACGAGGAGGCCAAGAGATATGTGGGAGGTGTCAGGACGAGTGTGGTGTGTATGTGTGTGTGTGTGTGTGTGTGTGTGTGTGTGTGTGTGTGTGTGTGTTTGTGTGTGTGTGTGTGTTTGTGTGTGTGTGTCAAATCAAATCAAATTGTATTGGTCACATACTCATGGTTAGCAGATGTTAATGCGAGTGTAGCGAAATACTTATGCTTCTAGATCCGTGCAATAATATCTAACAGGTAATATTTAACAAATTCCACAACAAAACCTAATACACACAATCTAGTAAAGGAATGGGATAAGAATATATAAATATATGGATGAGCAGTGACAGAGCGGCTAAGATGCAATAGATAGTAAAGAATAGATAGTGGAGGATACAGTATACACATATGAGATGAGTAATGCAAGATATGTAAACATTCTTAAAGTGGCATTATTAAAGTGACTAGTGTTCCATTTATTAAAGTGGTCAAATCAAGTCTGTAAGTAGGCGTCCGCCACTCTGTGCTAGTGATGGCTGTTGAACAATATGATGGCCTTGAGACAGAGATTGAAAAACAGCTTCTCTGTCCCAGCTTTGTGCACCTGTACTGACCACGCCTTCTGGATGGAAGCGGGGTGAACAGGTAGTGGCTTGGGTGGTTATTGTCCTTGATGATCTTTTTTGCCTTCCTGTGACATCGGGTGTTGTAGGTGTCCTGGAGTGCAGGTAGTTTGCCCCCGGTGATGCGTTGCACAGACTGCACCCCCCTCTGAAGAGCCCTTCGGTTGTGGGCGGTGCAGTTGCCGTACCAGGCGGTGATACAGCCCAACAGGATGCTCTCAACTGTGCACCTGTAAAAGATAGTGAGGGTTTTCGATGACAAGTGTGTGTGTGTGTGTATGGGTCAGTATTCTTGTTTTCCCACTACAGCATCCCAGCTTAAATGAAACACAAAGACAAAAGCGTTCATATTTTTGCTTGCATGTCAAGGATTACTTGTTCCATTGAATGTGTCTCCCATTATCTGTTCATCACTCTCTCTGACCTTTAATCTCCTGCTTGTTTCTGCTCAATGGATTCCTCTCACCGTCTCCTGTCTAAAATGTAGTCTTTCTCTCCCTTTATTTTTTTAACACTTACAAAACTGAAAAGGCCAGGCCTGGCCTGGGCCACCTGGAAGCAGCAATGGAGCTTTCTCCCAGGCCTGGCTCCCTGCCAGTTGCCAGCTGTAGCTTTGTGAGTGCCCATCTTAGTTAATTCCATGCATCGCAATTGTACTGGCCGCTGTTTACAACCACCTCCTACTCCGCCTGGGTCCCTCTCTGATTGTCCCGGGCCTCCCTTGTTTAATACTGTTTTGCAAGTTATTAAGCCCTGGAAGTCCATTAATCACAGTTCATGGGTTGTGTAAGCCCACACAACGCAGGGAGAGGGGGGGGAAGGGAGGCACACTCGCTCCCCTGAATGGGCTTAGACGGTGGTCCATTCAGATCCTAACGAGATCATTACCTCTAACTAAATACAAACCTGACCCCGCGACCTGCTGGGAAATTACGTAGGGCCCCCGGTGCAAGACATTAATATGCCGTTCCTGCCCCCGCCCCTTTCTTGCACTGCTGCGCAAACGCCCACCCCCAACTCCAACTCCAACTCCAACAACCCCCACCCCTAACCTCACCCTCCCACCTCCATTTTCACTTTCTCTCCAATGGACAGAAAACTAAACCTGTCATCAAAAGAAGCCTAATCACTGCTGTGATTGTGGTAAACCAAGCCTGACGGACATTTCACTGAGGCCTCAATGGCCACATCAGTGCCACCTCCCTGGCCAGCCCCTCTCCTTACCAGGCCCCCAGCCAATGAGCAGCAAACACCCGGGGCTTTTCAGATTACTTGACACACTGTGTCCACTTTTCTGGGACCACCTGGTAAGCTCATTTTAATACAAAACCAGTTCAGCCTTCTCTCCCTTTTTCTCCTCTAATTCTGCCTCTCAAGCCAAGCTACCACCATGAATTCTGTATAATCCATTGACCCCATGGAACATTCCTGGTTTACACTCCTCGGAAGAGGCTGGATTTGGGCGGATTACATGGTTCCAGTTCTGTTTGGAGGCACCTGCGACTGGGAACTGAGGGGGGAACAATCATGGCCACTGCGGAGAGGGATTCCCTTACCTCCTTTTTTTCTGTTTCTTTTGGATCATTAGCAGTCACCTTCCCTAATCTCTACCTGTAACTTTCATATTGTGGAGACTGTGCCAGGGTGTCACAGCTACTCAGCATGGCTACAGTGTGGGCTGCTGGGAGTTGGAGTAGGGGGTGGCAGGACAGGATGGGTGAGAGGGGGGATTGGTCGGGGGTGAGCACGGACTCTCCCTTTCCCCTCGGCTTATGTTAGGATGTTGTCACTTTCAGCATCTCAAGTGTCTCCACTTCAGAAGCTGGAGCTTAGCTGTAGCACAGAGAGGAGGTGGGGGAGAGTCTGGGAAGAGATCCTTGTTAAACAAACGCAACGTTAAACTTTGTCACGCAATCACAACTCCCATTTCACCATTTCTCAACTTCGCCTCTTTCTCCCTCGCCCCCCTCTCTTTCTCGCCCCCCCTCTCTTTCTCCCTCACCACCCCTCTCTCCCTCGCCCCCTCTTTCTCATTGGCACACACAAGCTCTCACTCTGTGGCTCTCAAGGACTCTTAAAGTAAATGCTCCTCCCAACGGACTGTCAAGTTTCCCCTGCAAACTTCATGATTTTAATTTGAGGTATTTTTAAAATATTTTTGAGCCTTTTGAGTTTTTAATTGTAAGTGTGGATTCTTAAGATGTGAATGGTAGGCAGATATGCATATTTTAAATTAGGGGTAATATCTCCACTCTAATCCTTGATAAGATCTCAATTGTTAGACGATCTGAAATGGAGATGTGGCGACAATTGGGTCTAAATTAAATAGAAACCTTAATTTACCTGGATATTATCTTCCTGTGAAATATAATCACTTGCCTTGATAACTGAGGACACCAGCAAATTCTTATAATTGACTCTCACGATTGTCATGTAACATATTCCAACACAAAATGTTGAGATAGATTAGGAAAAGCCAGTCCTATACCCACTGATAAACATTTGCACACACATTTACATTATCACACCGGAAAAACCACTCACACACTTATAGAATTACTACACCAAAAATAGGGCCTACACACACACACCAGGCTTGTGAAGTGTCTGGCAAGAGCTGTGTTGATTGTTGATTGTTACTCAACATTGACCAATTGTAATCTCGTAATGATGATCTCTGGCATTACAAGTGATTTTAACCTGCCAATGGGCCACCCCCACATGTAGTCACAGAGCACAGATCAGCCCCCCGAGGTAAACAAAAACATTATAGGAGAGCGTTCCACATTTAAGAGCCCACTAATTAAAGTCATTCCTATCTGAAGTACTTTTTTTGTGCAGTTTTTCTCAGATCACCAAACCTCCAATCCCTCTCATGTAAACAAATAAACATTCCCATAACAAAAGAGACAACACAAATAATGCAACGCACTGTGAAAACTCGCTGAGGGGAAGAGTTGAAGAAGGCATAGCATCATGATGTTGTTCAGTGTGAAGCTTCAAGGTTCAGTGTGAAGCTTCAAGCTTCAGTGTTCTGTTGATCTCCAGTGAACAACAGTTCTTTCACACCGATCTCAACAAACCATTTCTGTATGGACCTTGCTTTGTGCACGGGGGCATTGTCATGCTGAAACAGGAAAGGGCCGTCCCCAACTGTTGCCACAAAGTTGGAAGCACAGAATTGTCTAGAATGTCATTGTATGCTGTTGCGCTAAGATTTCCCTTCACTGAAACTAAGGAGCCCGAACCATGAAAAACAGTCCCAGACCATTATTCCTCTTCCACCAAACTTTACAGTTGGCACTATGCATTGGGGCAGGTAGCCTTCTTCTGGCATCTGCCAAACCCAGATTTGTCGTCAGACTGCCAGATGGTGAAGCGTGATTCGTCAATCCAGAGAATGCGTTTCCACTGCTCCAGAGTTCAATGGCAGCGAACTTTACATCCCTCCAGCCGACGCTTGGCATTGCTCATGGTGATCTTAGGCTTGTGTGTGGCTGCTCAGCCATGGAAACCCATTTCATGAAGATCCCGATGAACAGTTCTTGTATTGACATTGCTTCCAGAGGCAGTTTGGAACTTTTTTGACGCACCACACGCTTCAGCACTCTGCGGTCCTGTTCTGTGAGCTTGTGTAGCCTACCATTCCATGTTGTTGCTCCTAGACGTTTTAATTTCACAATAACAGCACTTACATTTGACCGGGGCAGCTCTACCAGGACAGACATTTGACAAACTGACTTGTTGGAAAGGTGACATCCTATGACGGTGCCACGTTGAAAGTCTCTGAGCTCTTCAGTAAGGCCATTCTACTGCCATTGTTTGTCTATGGAGATTGCATAGCTGTTTACGCGATTTTACACACCTGTCAGCAACGGGTGAGTCTGAAATAGCCGACTCCACTAATTTGAAGGGATATCCATATACTTTTATATATACAGTATATAGTGCATTAACATCCTAATAACAAAACTTAGAAGAGACGTCTTTGAGTACTCTGCTGTTGTTTTGGCAATAGTTTTTGTCTGGAAACATTAGTCAAAAGGAAATCAAAAAGTAGACACACAATCTGAACTCATTCCATATTGAACACCTGACCTGACCGAGCATAAACTTTTTCCATAGGCTCTAGTTCCTACAAGCCAGGGAAGGCATGACTTATGGATGGCTAATTGAGATGAGCCCAACAGGTGTAAAGGAAACAATTACCTCCAGCCGTATCCTGATACCCAGCACATGATTACCTCACCATGGTGGTGGTACAGCTCCGCTCTGTGGCTCATGGTGTAATCAGACAACCCTACTTGTCTTACCTGGTCTCATCCTCTCACCTCTGGCCATAGAGAGACAGCTGGGCAACTGGATCCTCTGGGAGCAGAGGTGGGAGGCAGGGGATGGTAATCAGAGCAGCCCAAAGCCACACAGCCCTCCAGGTGAGTCTATGTCTCTCGATTGGAGGATGAAATGACTCAGAAATGATGGAGTGTTTGTTTCCCAACATTTCTTTCCGCCCGGCCTCATCAGGGTTGAGCCTTGCAGACGTCAAGTGTTAATTTAACGCTCCCACCGAGCATGAGGTTGTCTGGCTTGGAGAAGGGAGGTGAGCTGTTGCAGAAAATGACCCTTATGGTCTGATTGTCTTCTGTGCCCAGAGAGGAAAACAAAGACAGGGAGATGTGGTTGAGAGCTAATGCACTTCCCTGCAATTAGAGAGGCTTACCTAACTGCATGCACGCACACACGCACACACACACACACAC